>NW_024537413.1:0-505369 GCF_016647745.1 Suillus plorans
GGTACGCGCATAAGCGGCGCGCGCTTGAACGATGAAGGAGAGGAGTCCTTAAGAGAGTAGCAAGGGCACAGGTGTCAACAGTGGAGGAGTATAATCAGATTTCTAGTATTGGAGGGAGAACTCTACACTTTGCAGTATATCAAGATAAGGGGAAAGTAAGTACCAGAACCGAAGGAATCCTCCCTCTATTTAAGAAGGGAGATTACGCTATGCGGCGCGCTTCCGAGCGCGCTCCCGAACCGAGTAACCATATCAACTTCTAAATATATTCTAAGTTTAAATAGACTCTCTGTATGTAAGCGCACGGAGGTCGGACCGAAGGTTCGTTAATTCAATGAGAGAGATAAAAATAACGCACCAGTGAATCAGCAAGGACAAAGGACAGAGGGACGGACGGTAGGAGCGCGAAGGCCTATGGAGCGCACGCGAAGGGCGCGCGTGCGTGTGCGATGTGCGAGTGAGGCGCGTACGTAGGGCGCGCGCGCGAGAGCGCGAATGACTGGTCCTTAGGATGTGAGCTGATACAGATAGGGAATTAAATGGGTAAGAAGGCCGCATATCCGGCATCGAGAGGCGCGAGTCTCTACATCTCCTGGGAACTTACATTCTGAGTGTCCCCACTCAGAGCTATAGCGCGGGATTTTGGACTTGGAGAAATGGTGATAGACAGGGGTCATGTGATCGCGAGAGTAGGGCCGCTCCTTTGATGATCGCGAGCATCGCTGATCTAATCGATGGGGTTGTTGATAAGAGATGGAAGTGTTCTCGCGATCTCTTGTCTTCCTTCTTATCATTACCATCATGCCTCCTTTCACTGCCGCTATGCTGAACTCCACTCCCTCTCCAGAACCTGAGCCTGTGGCGCCAATTCACCCTGAGGACGCGCCTATGGCTGACGCTAGCGCGGAGTCCGATACCGACCGCCTTGTCAGCGCTTGGGCGGCTTCCCTGGTCGCATTGGAGGCGTGCGTCATGGTGACGCCAGACCTCAAGCCGGAGCTCCTCGAGGATCAAGAGATGTGGATGCGCGAGTGGCTCTCTGTACTGGTGAGTGCGCTTACATGGCTTGCCTTTGTGATCTAACATTCCTAGGCAACCATGAACGGCTGTTCCGAGCGCGCGGGTGCGTTGAGCGTGGAGCTGGATATGGACAATAAGAGCGCGGAGCTCCTGAAGCAGGGGCGCAAGGGTTACAAGGAGATTGAGGTGCTGGTGAAGGGATGGAAAGCAAAGGCGATCGAGACTGTTCCAGTGGCGCCTCCCAAGCGCGTTGTTCGCGCCACTGAAGCGCCGGGTACCGAGGCGCGCCACCGACGCGTCTGGTACTGATGCTTCCATGCAGGTGCGTTTCTCTATGTCGTGTGGGTGTGCTACTCTACTGAATGTTCGTCCGCATTAGCGCAAGGTTGGACGTATGTCTGTTCCTTCGTGCCTCGCTGCACCAACTGCGCCAGCAAGAATCAGGTTTGCGGAGGCACGCCTGGCAGGCGCTGCCCTCCTTGTGACGTTTCTAAGCGCGCTTGCTCCTTTTGTAAGTTGCGTCTTGTCGGATTCTGTTGGCGCGCTACTGACGCCTTTGGGATTAGCTAAGCGCAACAATACAGACGGACCCAAGGCGCGTCCGCGCAAGCCTATGCCCAAGCGCCCCACGGTTACTGAGTCTGCCAAGGAGACTGCCTCCTCTATTGCCGTTGAAGAAGATGGTTCTGACGGGTCTGGTTTAGATGTGATGATTATTGATGAGCGCACTGTGGAGGATAAGGTTGTGCGCGCCTCGCGCGTTATCCCTGTGCGCCGAGGGTCCGTTGGCATCTGGCTCTGCGCCTAAGGGAAAAGGCAAGTACAAGGGACCAGAGGAGGAGTTGAGAGAGGTGCAAGCTGAGACGGCGCGCTTGAGGGAGGAAAATGCGCTATGCGCGCGTCCGCTTTGAAGACTCGCCAGTATGCGCGCGCCCAGCAGGCGGATCTCTTGGCGCTTTCCAACAAACTTTTCGCCATGTCCCAGGAGTGGTCTGACCTGGAGGAGCGCGCCAATGCTTCTCTGAACTAGATACAACCTGTTTTTCTCCTAAGCGCCAATGCGCCTTTGCAATAGATCCTGATTTTGTTGTCCCATGTCCATGTCCATGTCCTCGTCTGATTCACTGGGCTATGAAATTAAGATTATAAGTATGTAAGTAAGGCTCGAGCGCGAGACGAGATAAAGGTACTGCGATGGACTTTACTAGGTTTTCTGCGGGGTGCGCGCCCGTCTTGTCTTCTTCGCGCGCCTTCCTTCATCTATCCCTGCCTTGTTGCGCCGCGCGCCGAGGCGATGACGCGCGCGTTTGAATGAAAATTAGAAAAAAGGAAAAAAGGTGCGCGGCGCCGCGCGCGCGTTAGAAAGTGAACGTCTATGGGGGTGATTATGCGCGCGCTATACAAATATGGTAGTTAGTAGTATGTACTTGCGGAATATGAGCGTTTCGGTGGTGCGTTGATGTATTCTAGAGTCTGTGGGGTTTATGTGCAGGCAATGCGCGTTATATGGACGAATGATAGAAAAAGATATCACCGGACGAAACCCGGGGTAAAACTGAGAGTATGTACTTCATGGAATATTTTTGTGTTTTTCGTATTATCTTGTGTTTTTGTTTTATGTTTTTGAGGAGTGTGTGGATGTGCGAATTGATTGGGTGATGTGCGGGTGAGAATTGGTTGCGCGCGCTAATCGTCTTGCACGCGCTCAGGCTCGTCTTCTTCAGGTTCTACGGTTTCATACGCTTCTAGTTCGTCGATGCTCTCGTCGTCCACTCCAGTCATTTGGGTTACCGATACGCGCTCCCCGCTACGTGGGTAGTAAGGAATGACGCGGAACGCGGCGAACCGGAGTTTTGAGATTGCGCCATCCAACTCGGCCAGCATATACGAGCCTCCCTTTGTGCGGCGCACTACGATCATAGGTCCCAAATAGCGCGGCTTCGTCTTCTTGCTCAATTCGTATTCGACCCTCGAGTTGCGTACCAACACTAAGGCGCCGGGTTCGAAATCGTGCGATTTGATAGTCGCGCAGAAGCGCTTCTCAAAATCGCGTATCGACTTGAAGCGCGCCGCAACTACTCTGTCTCTGATCGCGTTAATATCTTCTATGCGCTTCTGTAATTGACGCGCGCGCCATGCTATAAGGTCAGTAGTGGTGAACGCGCCTCGGCTTGGTAAGGGCGCGAGGAACGTCGCTTCAGCGAGATCAAAGGGAAATATTGGCTCTACACCGTGCATCATGAAATAAGGCGATAAGCCCGTCGCTTTGTGAATGGTAACGCGCTCTGCCCAGAACACTGAATGAACCACCTGATACCAGCGGGAATCGTCTCCGTCGCAGGTTTTAATGATGGCCTCCCGGACATCGCGGTGTCGTCTTTCGACTATACCGTTTGCCTGAGAATTATATGGCGAGATGCGGATCGGGTGGATCCCATATTTGCGCGCGAGTTCGTCTACTGTGAGCCTATATGCGGGCGCGTTGTCCGTCACTATTTCTGTGATCGGGCCCCACCTACAGAAGAGCTCTTCGAAAATAAAAGCGGTTAGCGCGTTAGTATTCTCTTTGCGCAGCATGCGCCATTCAGGATACGATGTTAGCGCGCATCGCGCTTGCACAAGGTATTCAAATCCACCTGCTCTGGGCATCTTCATGGTGTCGATGTGCGCTTTGCGGAATAGACCACCCGGTATGGGTACGATTGGAGGAATATGCAACCTCCGTGTTTGGCGCACTTGGCATTCGTGACACGTTTGCGCGTACCATTTGATATCTTCAATGATGTGTGGCCACCAAAAGCGCAGGCGTAGGCGCGCGCTGACCGTATAGATACCCTTGTGCCCTAGATCGTCATGCGCCTCCTTCAGAACGCGGTAGCGCTTGTTTGGAGGCAACACGAGCTGATGTTTGCCATGCGTCGCTCTGCGCCATAGGTTGCTTTCCAGGACAAAGTAGCGTGCTGCGTTGTTGACGAACTTTTCGAATTCTTGATCTGAAACGTCAGTGGGTCTTTCGCGCGAGGTAAGGAACTGTTCTATTGTGGTCATCAGCGCGTCTTGCGCGCGCGCTGTGTCCGAGCGCGAAATATCAGGCTCCGATTCTTCCGTCTGCGCGACATCGAAATATACGCGCAACGCTGGCACGTGCGCGCTCTGCGAAATAAAACATGTGCGATGCGCTTCATGGCGTATGTCTGCCGAAACGCCTGCTACGCGGCGCGCGCGATCGTTCAGCAGTGCAATAGCGAATGAGTATGCGCGATCAATCCAATCTTCATGATCGTCGTCCTCAATGGGATCTTCCTCAGCGGGTGGTCTCCTTGAGAGGCCATCCACGCCTTTGTGCTTTTGCGCGGGTACATGAACGAGTTTGAACGAAAATAAGAGGATACCCGCAATCCATCAATTGATGGTCGCGTTAGGTTGCAAGTCCGGGTTATTGATCATACCTTTGATATACTTCGCGTCTACCTCCACCGTCAGATTCTTTACCCCGAATATGTATACGCGCACCGCGCGTAGCGCGCGGAAGAGTCCAAAGAGTTCTAGCTTCGCTTGAGAGTAGCGCCTCTCCACGTCATTTAGCGCGATGGAGCCAAATCGATTTGGATAGCGCTTCCCGTTTTCACCTACTTGCAGCAAGACCCTAAGAATCCGCGCACTTGCGATTGATTCGTTGGTTCGGGCCAGTCGCGTATCTTCTGGACTTTAGATTCTTCTGGTACGCGCCCTTCAAACGTGCATTTGTGCCCGACGATAATAGCCGTGGGCGCAGCTAGAATGAATTTCGTCGCGGAGATGGTTGCACCTACGTTCTCTAAGCGCTGGAGAATGCGATTGACGACGATGCAATGTTCCCATATGAAGCGCCGGATTCCTGGGTTTTCGGGTATTGTCTCGTATGAACCGTCCTCGCGCTGATAGCGCGTTCGTACTGATTTGATTGGGACATCATCCACGAACGGCGACGTGAACTCTGGAATCTCGTGTTGCAGGATGAACGCGGTATCGCCTTGGTAAACCTGTACAGCGTTAGCATGCCCTTGAGGAAGGGTGGTTAGCCGATGAGGGCCCAAAGGCGTTCCAAAGGTTGTCAGGTCGCGCGACTCCACGTCAAGCGTGCGCTGGTCATATCCTGAATATAAATCCAATATAGCATACACTGCATAACCTGCAAATGATTCCGCGAGAAGTTCAACAAATGGTGGAAGCGACGCGTCGCGAATCGTTACCGCGTTGAGCGGCTGCAAGTCGTGAACTAGGCGCAAGGATTTTCTGTCCTTCTTGACGACACAAAACCAGCGCGAGCGATACGCGGCCGTTGATGGCTCGTATACTCCTGATGAGATCTTTTCCTTGATGATGCGCACTACTTCATCTAAGGTGGCTGGTGGAATCGGAATATTGCGCTGAGACCACGGGGTGTGCGGAATGGTCGGAATTTTGTACGGCGGAAAATAGGTCTCGTTGAGACGCCCGTGCTCTGAGGCGCCCCACGCAAAGGCGAGTTCGTGAACGCGAACCAGCCAGCGCACTAACTTGAGTTCCTCTGGCCACAGCCAATTTGCTGGGTCGAGGTCTAGCTTGTCTGCGCGCTCGCGCGTGAAGCGCGCGCCTGGAGAGAAATCTGGGGGATGGGTGGGTAAGTCTGGTAACCCTGCTAACGGGTCTTCTGGCAACTGGCGCACTACCCTATACTCTGCTGGCATAGTGGTAGGCACGGTCCGCACCTTCTTCGCGACTGGTTTGTAGACCAGCGTGTGAAGGGCGGGATCATAATAATAACATGAATTGAAGGCGTCAATAGTCGCCTTCTCTATAGCGGTCTGTGTGGATGTTAGATGCGCGTAACGCGCTGAATACTGCGGAATACTACCAGCGGAAAGATGATGCGTAGAAACAAAAGACGATGTGTTGTTGCTCCTTAAGAGCATAGAATGAGAAACGCCTTCAGCGCGCGCGATGCGCGGTGCGTTAGGCGCAATACGAGAAGACGAGACATGATGCGATAATGAAAATAATTGGGGAAACGAATGCGAATAGGTGTCTCCCCGCGAATGCTGCAGATCATCGATACTTAAAAACCCTGTTCCTCCTCCTTGAGCGCGTGCGAGTGTGCGTTGTTAACGCACTTCGCGTCTCTTGTGAGCGAACACTTGACCCAAGGTAGGGTTGGAATGCGCAATTCCTTGCGCGCATTAGGGTCTGTCAGTATAAGATCCTGCTCCCCGTCAGGGAGATCAAATGTGCGACATGAAGTAAGCTTAAAAAACGGGCGCCCTAGCAAAACCTCGAAGGTCGCGCGCTCGATGACCTGGACTTGAAAATACATGGGTCCTGCGCCAAAATCAAGCGAAACATTCTCCACGACTCCAAGCGTCGTGTCACGTGATGTGTTCACTGATTCCATGTTGAGGCTGTGGTCCGATCTGAGCGGTACTCCGAGCGCCTTCCACACATCTCTTGGCATGACTACTACCTCTGCGCCTTGGTCTAGGACACACGTGAGAGTGCACCCCTCTGATGTCTTCGCGCGGATACAGCGCAGGGGCGCGAAGTGATCTGCGACGATCCTGCCGTCGTCGCTTCGCATGCGCGCGTCTTCGTATTGCCTTAACCATTGATCGGTCGTGGGGTGTCCTGATAATTCGTGTACTGATACTGCGCCTACCGTGACACGCTTCTTGGTCGTAAGTTCGCGGAAATGTTGGCGAACATCAGGAGATACAGCTAATAATTCCCTTACGGGAATGTTGAGATTGGAATCGAGAAGACGCTCGACAACGCGTTTGTCGGCCTCTTTGTCCTCGAGAGCGAATGCATAACGATACGATGATGATTGTGATGGTGCCGGTGACGATGATGACGATGATGGTGATACCGATGCTGATGCTGATGATGATGTGGTCGCAGATGGCGATGATGATGATGGAGAAGGCGTGGACGACGATGGCGCCGCTCCTTTGGGGGGCGCCTTTGCGCCTATTGGCGCGCTTGACGGCGCAACTTTCGCTAGCTCCTTTCCTTTACCTTTGTCAGACGAGGCTTGTATTTCGGGGGAGATTATCTCCTCCTCTACCGTGGCTTGTCTAGATGCGGGCCTCGGGCGCGCGCGGGTTTCGCTGGGTACTTCGACACCGTCAAAGCGGACGTTTTTACCTTTGGTGTTGCGCTTCTGCTTGCGCTTCGCGGCTACGTAGGCTAGCGCCTCGGTCATGAGGTCCACCGTGTCATCGTCTCCATCAAGTTCTGTTCGCGCGACTGTGTGCACAAACGCGGATGACCCTACTTCAATTACCGCGTCGATCTCCTCAGACGCGCGATAGAACAGCCCTGCTGTGGTGCTTGCGCTAGCGGTCGTATCTGAGGTAGCGCGGCTCGCGTGGTGTCGGTCTAGTCATTCCTTGAGTAGTCCTCGACCTGGAATCCACTCGCCATTTGGCAAAACAAGCTTGCGCGTCTCTTCGTTAACCTTACATTTGCCCGCGTCGATGTACCTTTGTCTCTCCGTGCAACGAGCATAATAATGTTCAAGACTGCCACAAAAGGAGCAGTCGTTGAATGTGGACGCCTCGCGCTTATATTCGCGCTTGGTTACCGTTCCTTGCGCGGGCGATTCCATTGACGTGTTAGCTGTGACCAGGTTAGTGAATGATGCCGCCTTAGGCGCGCTAGCCGTTGCGCTTGGTGCGGGCGCGTTCGCTGGTAGTACAAACTGTCCAGCTGCGAAAATGTTCATGAACGGATATGGATCTTGCAGGTAGTGGTCCGGGAACTTGATCATGAGGCGCGTGCGGATTTGCGCCTGAGTGTCCTTAGGAATACCTTCCATGAATGTGCGGTCGCGCTCGGCTTTCCCGATTCGGTCCTCCGCCAAAAGCGGTTGCATGATCTTCTTGAATGCGCGCAGGTAACTGCTCAGTTCCTGGTAAGAAGGCATCGGTTTGTTAGCATACTCGTGCGCGATGGCTTGTAGGTCCGCAAGCGCGTAGCGCCTTTTGCCATCCCATCCGGGATACATTACTTTGACCTCGTCTAAAAAGGCGTCGTAATCGCTTACTTGCGCCTCAGGCATTCCGCCCCATAATTCGCGATCATCGCGCTCAAGGTAGCGGATGATGCCTTTGATGCGGTCGAGTCCTTTTAGACCTACTTCATCAGCGAGCTGCTCGTATAGGTCTATAAAGTCAGCGAGGTCGTCCGCGGTGCCATCAAATTTAGGCGCGTCCGTTGTCCCACGGACGGGCATTCTGGTTCTTGTGGTGGACATAATAGGTGTTTGGGATGTTGTAGGCGCGGAGGTCTTCTGACTGATTGGCACTTGGCGCGCGTATGCGAAGGGAAGGTTTGCTATAACAATACCGCCTGGAATTGAAGGCGGTGCGCGCGGGGTTTCGAACACTTCTTGCTTGATTTTCGGAATTCCCACTGTAGGAGGCGCGTTCTCGCGCACGGGGAATGCTAATGCGTTAAGCGGGGTTTTGCTAGAATCGGTCAGTTCGGTCAGCGCGCTTAGCGCTGATAGGTCAGAAGAAATAAAAGGAGGTTGGTTGGGCGTATGGAGGAACGCTCCGGGAACTTGGCTTCTTGGGTTATCTATTGCTTCAAAGTCGTCAGACGACTCTTCTTTGACAGATTCTTCCGGTGATGGCGTGACTGGCAATATCGGCTGTCTAGGCGCGCGCGCTAAGAGCGCTAGATCTGGTCGTGGCGGTTCTGAGATGTTGCGCGAGCGACCGCGTGCGGGTTGAAGGAATAAGGGTCCTGGTAGAATTGATTCAATTGCTCTGTCGAATGCGGCGATGGCTTCTTCTCTAGCTCTGCGACGACTGTTGGGTCTGAGTACCCGACCGGTTGTCTCAGAAGTGTCCCTCGCGGTGGGCTCCAGTTGAAGGTGAGGAATCTTGACTGTGGGTGAAAACACTAAAAGAAAGGGGGCTCTACAGCAAGACCTGGATACGAGAATACAACTCGACCCAAAGGACAGCTACTGAGAGAAGTTCCTCGCGAATAAGGTGGAGGGAAACTATGTCAACTAGACGGGTGCTGGTAGACGCGGGAAAGTAACGCGCGCGAAGGCGCGCGTAGGCGATGCGAAGGCGCGCGAGATGCGCGCGTGAGCGAGAGATGCGGAGGGTACGCGCATAAGCGGGCGCGCGCTTGAACGATGAAGGAGAGGAGTCCTTAAGAGAGTAGCAAGGGCACAGGTGTCAACAGTGGAGGAGTATAATCAGATTTCTAGTATTGGAGGGAGAACTCTACACTTTGCAGTATATCAAGATAAGGGGAAAGTAAGTACCAGAACCGAAGGAATCCTCCCTCTATTTAAGAAGGGAGATTATGCTATGCGGCGCGCTTCCGAGCGCGCTTCCGAGCGCGCTCCCGAACCGAGTAACCATATCAACTTCTAAATATATTCTAAGTTTAAATAGACTCTCTGTATGTAAGCACAGAGGTCGGACCGAAGGTTCGTTAATTCAATGAGAGAGATAAAAATAACACACCAGTGAATCAGCAAGGACAAAGGACAGAGGGACGGACGGTAGGAGCGCGAAGGCCTATGGAGCGTGCACGCGAAGGGCGCGCGTGCGTGTGCGATGTGCGAGTGAGGCGCGTACGTAGGGCGCACGCGCGAGAGCGCGAATGACTGGTCCTTAGGATGTGAGCTGATACAGATAGGGAATTAAATGGGTAAGAAGGCCGCATATCCGGCATCGAGAGGCGCGAGTCTCTACAGCGCGCGCGCTTCCCGCGCCTCGCGCGTACCTTCGCTTTCCCGCGCCTCGCATTGGCCAACCAGTAGCACCTTCAGCGCCTACTACCAGATCCTTGCTGCACTCGCTTCCCCTTTAGGGTCGAACGCACTTGTCGTCTCAAGTATAGCAGACTAGGCAACGCGCGACCTCACAACATTTACAGATACAGTCAGGAGCATTGTTTGTTCCTCTCAGTATTGTTGTTTCTACAGCGCATTGACAATTTTGCCAAGCGGCAGAAGTGGTGGTTCTGCCGGTTATGCCGGCGCAATTGCTCACAACCAATTCTGCCCCCAGCACTAACATCGGGGTTATCGATAGGGAAGGTTCGAACCAGCATAGAACCATTCGGGCAATGGTAGACCGCGAATCTCACTCCTGACCGTTGTTCAGGTTTGGACCGTGGGTTTGAACCGAACCACAGCAGCACTAGGCCCGTGCACGTGGGGCTTTAACGTGGAAAAGACTAGCACATCGGGGTTAAATGCCTCATTGTCCGAAAAATACTGGCCCACAAATGCCATACACAACGCCGTGCTCGGGCTGAACAGTGTGAACTTCGACTTCCCCAAGTGGACCTTGACCACCGAAAACATGTATCCTTTCGGTGGTGAGTCGCTTTGTTGGCGAATCTCGATAGCGATCTCTGGCCATATGGGGTCATCCCCAGGAAACTGCTCAAGCTTGTGCACGGGGAGCACGTGGACCTCTGGCGGATACACAGTCATGTCTAGCATGAGCACAAGCTGATCTTTGAATGCAGGGAACTGCCGCTGTGCTTCACGAACGCGCGATTCTACATCTTTGGCCATTCCCGAGATTTTACTGGTTTCGAAGCCTGCAATGACTTGAAGACTCTTACGGATATCGCGTGAGCCCCACGGCCCTGTTGGCGATTCGATCGAGAAGTATGAGATGAGGACTGAAGGGACTCACCAACGGTGCACCTTAGAACTTGACACCACTTCTTGTGTCCATTGTGCCAAGCGGTCCTTTGGCATTTCTGCGAGCAATAGATTGATACCAAGCAGCCTGTGCACCGACACTTTTTGTTGACAAACTTGGATGCGCACAATGGACACTGGCTGTTACGGACTAGGATAGTTCGAGTTCTCCTTAGGCGGATTGCCTAATCTGATAGCGGGCTCGCTACTGGAGAGACGGGGATCTTCTCTCGAATGAGAGGTTCGGGGGTTCCACTTAAGGTAGCGTCGGCTTTCCTTAAGGTGCGGCTTAGACTGAAGGACTGGGACTGTCTTTCAGAGGAAGTTCTGGATAAAACCTAGTAGATTAAAGTGAGGAACATCTACTTTAATCGTCTACCTTATATAAGGCTACTCTATCGTATCTAAGCTCAGCTTGAAGCTGGGTTCTAATCTGCTTATCTATCGAGTCAGAGATAGCGGCCATGAGGCATGCTTCTATCTAAGATAAGGAGCACGAGGCATCCTTCTATCAGTACACGAGGCAACACGAGGCTTGCCTTCTATCTTGATAAGGTCTTCTAGACCTATGTCGTCATAGCGGTCCAGACCGCTTATCTAATCCGGCATCTCCCGGGGTTCTCTTCTATATTGGTCCGGTGTTCTATCCTGTGTTCTATCTCAAGGGCAGGAGAGGCCCTGGTATCGTCTGTAGCCGTGCAGGTGGCAGAGGGCAGGGTGGCAAGGGGACTCATGCAATGTTATTGTAACATTACCCCATTACTATCGTCAAAGTCACCGACTTTGATTATCTACGACATCTTCCATCGTCAAGGACGGCAGCGCCGGTTTCGTGGACGTGGAGGTGGATGGTGCGGGGGGAGTTTCAGGGTTAAGGGACAGTTCGGTGGGATGCCGAAGTTCTAGGTCCGCGAGCGCCATATGGTTGTGCTCCCAATCTGAGAGAGCTTCGAAAAACTTCTCTTCATCTGTAAACTCTTGTAGGACAATGCGTCCGTTGAGTCCAGGGCAGTGTATGGACAAATGGCTAGGTCCGAGTTCATCGCAGATGCAACAAACATAATCTGGACACTTCTTCCAATGATGTCCGTATCCTCCGCAGCGCTTGCATAGCATTGTGCGGGTACAATCTGTGGTAGCCTTACGTTTTCTTGGTAGGCGTACCGAACGGGTTTCTTCTTTGGCTTTTCTGGTTTCTACAATTTTGACAGCTTGGTTCGTGATGTCGGGGAAATCAAGCGGGAGTAGATGGAGTGCGAGGCCGCGGATCCGTTTCTGTAGATGAATGATGGCGAGTTTCTTCGTTTCTTCATCGAGGTCAACACGATTGGCTACATCTTCCAATAGCTTCGTGGTTCTTATAATGCATACAGCAAGGGAGGTGCCTGCTGCACGTCTGGCATCTAGTTCACCAAGGATGTCGTCGATCACTTGGGAGTATGCGGGTGTCAAGATAGCTGTTTCATTGAACGCGCTATTCTCAATCGTTCTGAGGATTCGTCCGTAGTCGGAGTCCTTCAGTGTAACAATGACGGGAGAGTTTTCTTCAATAGAGGTCGACATGATGGAGGTTCGTTGAAAGGATGTTCGGGGAAGTCAGGGTTTATATCTTCTTCCAGATCGTTTCAAGCTCCGTTTGATTCATGCTTATCTTTTGTTTCTTTAACTTGTTATCTCCTATCAAGGTTCAATCATGAGGGCTTATCGATGCCTCGTTCTCGCTATCAGAGGGAAGTTCCGTGATAGGTGCATTCTTTCCTTTATCCTTTGTTGGTTATCAAGGTTCAGGAATCGTCATCAGAGGGTGATAGTTATTGCCATGATGGGTCGGGTTCTCGAGGGTTCCGTGGGTTTCCGTGGAGTTCGTCTCTTGATAGTTTAACCTCTTTCCGGAGGATCTTCTTCTTCTTCTATCTTTTGTTAGATGTTCACATCAGATATCGAAGGTTCTATGCGTGGGATACGCGGGGGTCTTGATCGTTCGAGATGTTCTTTAGTTGGTTTTCTCGATCGGCATTCTAGAGGGTTCCATGGGCTTGCAGGAGTTTCCACGGAGTTCGTCTCGTGATAGTTTAGCGTCTTTCCGGACAGTGGGTGAAGGTAAGGCATCCGGGGCTTGCAGGAGTTTCTCGGTGTTTTAGTCTAGTTCTTCAAGGTGAAGGGGTCCGTATCTCCGGGTTCGTCCTTCTATTCTTAGTTTAGAGTCGTGATGGACTTGGGATAGTTTAAGGTCTTTCCGGACCGAGGATAGTTTCAAGTCATTTCGGACTTCTGCGCAGTTTATAGTCGTGCCGGACTCGTGTACAGTTTATAGTCATGCCGGACTCGTGTACAGTTTATAGTCATGCCGGACTGGTGGCGATTGTCGATATTTAAAGATAGGGTGCGGCCGGGGTGAGGGGATTTTGAGAGTAAAATGAGTTTTTAAATGAGAATTTCACCCCCCAAGTAAGCCGTTTGATCACCGATCAAATCTAAAAATCTAAATCAAGGTTTCCGCAGTCAGGGTCGGGCTGATCCGTGACTGGTGCGATCTCTCCCTGGAATAATCTAACATCCACAGGGTCGTCCTGGCGGGGACAGTGTCTTGCGATACGCTTTATCGTTCGCTGAAAGTAGTTCTGCTGTTTAATCCGATCTACTTCCATCGGAGTCGTCGCGGGTTCTTCTGCTATGGCAGGGGCCGTGGGGGCAGTATGAACGACTATCTCGTCGTTATCTTCATCGTCAGTGTCTTCCATCATTTCCTGATCGGCTGGTGTGGGCACGAGGAATGGGCGAGTGACTGGTGCTGTTCCCGATCGTTCTGGGAAAGAGACGATCGGCTCGGCTTGGTTGATCCATTGATCAGCGGCCGGTTCATCTTCTGCTAGTTTATACTCGTGGCGGAGTTTCTTCGGTGACGGCGCTTCTGCCGTGACTACCGATCTACCTTTTCCAAGAACGGAAGCAGGTTCTGCTGAAAAGATGTACTTCTGAGTTTTCTCCGGTTCAGGGGCCGGTCTAGGGATCTTTGCACGAGGGGGTTCCTCGTCGAAAGTGGCTCTGCCTTTTCCTAAGATCTTGGCAGGTACTGCAGAAAATCTATATTTATCTGCGGGTGGTGGGGTGGCAACTAAGTCCGACTGTCTCGTGGACTTCTTCTCGACGTTCTGGGATGTCGAGGCGTGGGGTTCCAACGGCTTGGTAGCCGGTGCATACTCAAGGATTTCGTGGAGTTTCTCGATCGGGTTTAATGCCGTTTCGAATTCCTGTTGTCCTGAAGTTAGTTTCAACTCGTTTCGGAGATCTTTCATCGGCGAATCAGCCGGTTCTGGTAGTTTAGCCTCATTTCGGAGGTTCTGCGTGACAGGTGCTTCTGTCAGATCTAGTTTATACTCATCTCGGAGTTCTTCTTTCTTCTTCGTCAGGATGCCTACCTCCCTTCTTTGGCGCGTGTTTCGCGTCTTCTTTTCTCTACGGAAGAGCGGCTTCAACCCGTTCCTCTTCCTACCTCTCTCAATCATTCTCTCAAGTCCTTTTGACTTGTCAGTGGCAGGGATAGTTACCGTACCCTTCTTCCAGTCTATGGAAGGTTTCACAGCGGCCAGCCATGTGAATCCGAGTAAGATGTCGTCTAAGCGCGGCATTACGAGGAATCGTCCGTGCATTACTCGGTCGTCGATTTTTATAATGATTCGGCAAAATCTCTTGACTTTGCCTCCTTCGACTATCGTTCCGTCTCCGTTCATAACCTTTTTTGGTGTCTGAAGGAGGTGCGTTCTAATGCGATATTTCTTGCAGAGTTCTCTGCTTATGAATGAGTCGCATGCGCCCGAGTCTATGACCATGGTGGTCGTAATGGGCGGCTTAGTGGTGGACATGAGGGTGGCGGCAACCCGTAGTTCCTTCTTCTTGGATACGCTATTTTTGTTAATCATTAGCGGTCCAGTTTTTTCCTTACCAGCCGCTGTCTTGCGGACTGTTTCTTCTTCGATAATCTTTCTCCTCATCGGGCACTTGTGGTCGTTGGCTTTGTGTCCAACGTGATGGCAAGAAAAGCATCGTCGTTGCTTCAGGTGGTGTCTTGTCTCCATTCCTGAAAGGTTGGCGGCGGCGTCGGTATTTCTTCTGATCATCATGATCTGTGTCGGTGCGTTCATGGTAGAGGGAGTGGTGCGAAGGGACAGTGATAGGCTTTAAGGATTCAAAGCTTCGTACGTCTGTCTTGACAATTTGTGGATAGCTTTACGCCGGTCTCGGCGATTTGGTCACGAGAGTAGAGGTCTACGCTTGTCTCAGCGGTGCGGTCGGTTCAGTTTCAACGGCGGCGCGTGATGAGCGGGGCCGGGAAAGTAAGACTTTAATCTTTTGTTACGGACTAGGATAGTTCGAGTTCTCCTTAGGCGGATTGCCTAATCTGATAGCGGGCTCGCTACTGGAGAGACGGAGGATCTTCTCTCGAATGAGAGGTTCGGGGGTTCCACTTAAGGTAGCGTCGGCTTTCCTTAAGGTGCGGCTTAGACTGAAGTGACTGGGACTGATCATTCAGAGGAAGTTCATGGATAAAACCTAGTAGATTAAAGTGAGGAACATCTACTTTAATCGTCTACCTTATATAAGGCTACTCTATCGTATCTAAGCTCAGCTTGAAGCTGGGTTCTAATCTGCTTATCTATCGAGTCAGAGATAGCGGCCATGAGGCATGCTTCTATCTAAGATAAGGAGCACGAGGCATCCTTCTATCAGTACACGAGGCAACACGAGGCTTGCCTTCTATCTTGATAAGGTCTTCTAGACCTATGTCGTCATAGCGGTCCAGACCGCTTATCTAATCCGGCATCTCCCGGGGTTCTCTTCTATATTGGTCCGGTGTTCTATCCTGTGTTCTATCTCAAGGGCAGGAGAGGCCCTGGTATCGTCTGTAGCCGTGCAGGTGGCAGAGGGCAGGGTGGCAAGGGGACTCATGCAATGTTATTGTAACACTGGCGCACATATGAGCACCCATATGATGGAACTAGTGATGATTAGCGTACTCCTGAACCACTGCACCTGTATTCATGGAAGTTTATAGGTTCCACACTACGATGGTCCATAGCATCGATAGTGGATATCAGGACAAGTTCGAGAGCAACACCCAACCCTTTGTCGCGTATCTCTCGTTTTTCCGTAGGAACACTTTGTATGTGAGACCAGTGTCGGCCAATTGATTTAACGACCCTATCATACATGAAAAATGTGGCGAGGAGAAAGAGCAACTCTATGTCACCCAAGCGGCCACGGGATGGGTGATCGCAACGATTGATGTGAGGCGGGCAAATAACCCCCTTCTCCAATGTTTGAAGGATGCCAGCATTGATTGCCTGGCATACACATGTTACCCCGTCATCTGCATCGCGAATAGCAGATGCAACGTAGGAGTACCCCGACCACAGAATGTTCTGCCTGCCCACGAGTCCCAGCTGTGGATCAAAATCTAATTCCTTGTTTGCTTGCACCAAGATATTAGGCAACATCTGAGCGATCGCGTCCACTACCGTGCGAATTGAACCTTGGTGGATAAGTTGTGCGTGACATGAAACATCTTGGTGACTGATAATCTTGAGAAACTCGAAGGAATAATGGAGACCAGCAGTGTAGAGATAAAGTTGTTTTACGCTCCAGTCTCCTGTCGTCCATGATCGAGGTTCTTCTATAGCAGCAGCATCTCTGGTAATCCGACGGATGTATCTGAGAAGGGTGAAAACAACGGGCTTCACCCCTCCGGCAGCTTGTACATAAGTCGATAACGGAAGAGTGGTTTTGTTTGGATCTTCAGATTCGGATATGCAAACATGGTTTGTTACCGCAAAGGACGCCTGGAGCATAGAAATAAGGCCATCTGTTAAATTTCCAGGATCGCCTTGGAGTACATCTCCCTGAAGGTTTCCAATCAATATCCATAACTGCGCAATAAAGTGCTGCACAGAGATAGAAGAACGGAGAAAATGATGCCCTTCTTCCGATTGGGTGCAGATTAATGAGAGCGGAGTGATGCACAATTTTGCAGCATCGAACACATTGCAAATATCAGGGCGTGGAGGAGTAACTGAGACATCATAAGGAGGAGGGAGGCAATTTCGAGCGAAGAACCGCATCCACGGGTATAATTCGTCCCACTTCCTCACAATATACTTTGTCACAGGATCGTCCTTGACATTAAGAGTTGAAGGGGTAACCGTGCAGATTTTCACCAATCCCATGACAGACGACTTTGCACGCATGATGGCAGGAATAGTCTTGGGATTGATGTAGTTTGGTACTTGAATTGAATCAAGTGTCGCGTGGAAGATGGGTACCAAGCAACAATAACAGGAGGAATTGAACACCGAAATATAATCAACCAGCCTTTCCAAATCTGTGGGGGATCCCTGTAGAACCCTTTTTGCAGTGATCTTGAATGCATATTAGTCATAGAACGAATTGGTATGATCAGGTATCCAACTTGTGTTGCCATTGGCAGAGACTTCAGCGCTTGTGTTTCGCTTGCACTGAGCCGCAAACTTGATCCCACTGCAGCAAATGACATGATGGGTGGGTAGTACGGAATATGAGAATGTGATGGGCTTTAGTGAGGGCCAGTTGGAAATTGGTCGATATTTAGTATATAAGTCGAGCTTTGGGACAGTTAACATGATGCCGTGGTCAACACCCCGATTACAAAAGCCTCATGTCTGTGTTCCGATGAGTGCGCGTAATATCCATTGAGTGGCCTTACTGAAGCAGGCCGTTTCTTGAGCCATTAAAAACAAAAAGACCAGCTGAAGTATATCAGTAGCTTGTCACGGTAGATGGCCGGATATCATTTATTGTCGTGGTGATCACCTAGAGATTCAGTGCGCTTCAAGTTGGTGACAGAGGAAGTTGAAGTATTATGTAATACTTAACTTGTCTGCACGTAATAAGAAACATTCATTTAGTTTCCTACATAGCATTGTCCGACATTGAGGACTTGCGCCAGATACTTATGGCAGGTGTAGTAGCTCCGACATTGCCATATATACCTAGGTCTAGGTCTTGTAATTTTGGTGATGAAAGACGCGTGAAGCAGTAGTATTAGAAGATACTATTGAGATGTCGTAGTATACCCAGTTGTGCGAGTTGGGAAGTTAACATGTATAGTATGACTACTATTGATTGATAGTATAGTAACTAATTTGTCTATAAATTCCCAGGCGAACATACTTTTGACAATGAGAATTTGCCACAATTATTAGTTCTAGTGACCTTGTAGACAAGGTAATGCCGTTGAAGTCAGAAGTTCACCCTTATCAGATACATCCGTCGGATTACCAGAGATGCTGCCACTATAGAAGAACCTCGATCATGGACGACAGGTGACTGGAATTACTAGTTCCATCACATGCATCAGTAAACCGGTGAGTTCTTGGTGGGGATTATGCTGATTATGGTGCTTTTACATAGTCATATATTGCATTATATTCCAATGTGACGAAAACCTTTCCTATATATTACGATATCTTCTTCTCACAGGTTCTCTGATTGCCTGGGTGCTCATATGTGCACCAGTGTCCATTGTGCGCATCCAAGTTTGTCAACAAAAAGTGTCGGTGCACAGGCTGCTTGGTATCAATCTATTGCTCGCAGAAATGCCAAAGGACCGCTTGGCACAATGGACACAAGAAGTGGTGTCAAGTTCTAAGGTGCACCGTTGGTGAGTCCCTTCAGTCCTCGTCTCATACTTCTCGATCGAATCGCCAACAGGGCCGTGGGGCTCACGCGATATCCGTAAGAGTCTTCAAGTCATTGCAGGCTTCGAAACCAGTAAAATCTCGGGAATGGCCAAAGATGTAGAATCGCGCGTTCGTGAAGCACAGCGGCAGTTCCCTGCATTCAAAGATCAGCTTGTGCTCATGCTAGACATGACTGTGTATCCGCCAGAGGTCCACGTGCTCCCCGTGCACAAGCTTGAGCAGTTTCCTGGGGATGACCCCATATGGCCAGAGATCGCTATCGAGATTCGCCAACAAAGCGACTCGCCGCCGAAAGGATATATGTTTTCGGTGGTCAAGGTCCACTTGGGGAAGTCGAAGTTCACACTGTTTAGCCCGAGCACGGCGTTTCGTATGGCATTTGTGGGCCAGTATTTTTCGGACAATGAGGCATCTGTTGATATTGATGATTCAAAAGTGTTAGGTGACTAGGACTTGGATTATGATTCAGAGTCATTGGACGATGAATGCGTGTACGATATCTGACGGTCGTCGTGCTATATGTTTAGTAGCTTTCTTTGACTATGGCCTTACTTTACTCTGTACAGGAAACATGCTTGTGGGCTGATTAAGCCGAGAAGTGAATCAATCGATCAGTACTTCACTTGATTCCTGACATTGTATCCAGACGACATCCATGGTTCCTAATCTACACGCGATAAAAAACAAGGACTGAATTCCAGCCCGTCCTTCCACGAATTTCAGAATGTCTTCGTCAGAGGGCCGACGTTCCATATATTTTAACCAACAACTCTGGATGAAATTCCAGTCGCTGTCCCTGACAACAGATACGGAAGGCCTTTTGGGTCTTTTTTCCGCGCAATATGAAGGTGAGTATGGTTGACGGGTTGTGGATGTAATGATATGGAACCTTGCCCTCCGATACCTGCAGAGATTTAAGCTGATTCAATATTGATAATTCAGGTTACGTGCCTGCAGCATGATCCCTCCGAAAGAGTATACATCGCTTTTCGGAGAGAATACCGGCGTCGACTCATCATCTTCATCATCGACTGCCAAGCATTCTGGTGCCATGTAGGGTGCGGTTCCTCCGCAATTGGTTGGCACTAATGCTTGACTTCTTCTCTCAGGAACGAGAGCAGAGAGACTGAACTCGGTGAAGCTTGCTTTTCCATCTTTATCAACGAGAACATTATTCTAAGCAAGCTTCAGTTGGGCTTCCACACAACTCATAAATGTGTACGTACGTCGCTCGAGTCACCATGGGTAATTGGTCGGGAACGCACTGCCTCAATCTGTGAGTTGACTCTTGCATCACTGACAAAACGTTGAACATAGCCCTCAGCATGCTGAATATGGTAAGATGAGAAATTGACCGAACCAGTGCAAACTTTTGTTGTAAGAAAGCCTTTCGTGCTCCCGCTGAAGGTATCCAGCCAGCGCACCATTTTTAACCATGGCGAAACAAGTTCTGGGAGGCAGCCAAAGCTATCTGCAACTCCCCAGAGAGGAACGATGTTCTCGTGCTCAAGTTTCAACCATATCTTGATCTCTTTGGACAACCGCTAAAGGACTAAGGTCAGCTGAATGAAGGTAGAATCCATGGTTACTAACATTGATAATCGTCAACGTGTCTGTATCGCCTCTCAAAACTATTTCCTTGACTGCAACCTAGATTGCTATAAGAAAGTCAGAACGAAATGACGGACACTGAGATACCTACGTCAACACAACTTGACCTGGAAGAAGACTGGTAGCGGAATTTCATTTCTTACCTATTGGGAGGTGTTGGACTACGAAGCCAAGACGTCTGAGACGAGAGAAGCCGAAGGATCCGAGATAAGGATGTCCGGGAGGTGATAGGTACGAGCTCAAGCCAAAATGGACATAGGCGAGCGGTGGAGTGACATCGGCTCGCATCCTAGATTATTTTCAGTCTCTCATTCATATATTCAAGTTCCTGACACACTTACTATAAGACCAGTACCAGTAGCGCAGGTGCATCTCAGTTTCGTTCAAGACACTGAGATGTACGTTCTAAAAGTCACCTAGAGTTGTTAACACGTCTAACATTAGCTGTAGCTTTCTCGTTCTAGGTAGACGCACCGTTTGTAATAGAGTTTCGTTCAAGACACTGAGATCTTTCTCGTTCTAGACTCCTCGTTGTTCCTGCGCTCGCTGTAAACGCCTTTAGGAGGTTGGTAGTGTAAATTCCAAACATTGCGCAGTAGTGATGCATTGATGGCGCTATATCAAACGGTATGCAAAGTGCAAAAGTATACGTTTGAACTGTGACACTGTTGTCAAACCTTTTGCTAGTAGCGACCAAGTAGCGACTATGCCATAATATACATCCAAAACGGTACTAGTCTTGTGCCAAGTGTGCAATAATAGCCAGCTTACCAAAATTGCACATTCAAAAAACAGACGGTCGAAAGACCTACGGAGTATTAGTAACTTCTGGTCCTACCGTGGACATTGTTGCGACCATGAATAGTTGAGGCAGACCATTGAATTTTGATTCACCTACCAATTGATCTCGAGTTGAACTAATCCACGAGTTTCTGGCAGTTTGCAAACATGTGCACGTCAATTGGGAACACCAGTTTCCTCCATAAAATAAAGCATGACAATTTAATAAACTATGTTAGAATTCCGTTGATGTGGCGATCATCCGCTAAATACTAAGGCGGCAATATCTGTCCTTCTCAACTTTCCCTCGGTTCACTAATGGGGGATCCCTGGGCCGCACATGAAAAAGGACTACCATACTGGTGAGTTATTTGGTTAAACAAAACCTACTCATAGTACTCACACAGAACGGATTTTCAGGGCAATGGCAGTGGCTAGAAGAAAGGCACCAGAAAGGGCAGCCCTCACTGGCAGCGGCAGTGGCAGATATTAAAGTAGCGACGACGGCGAGGGCAAAGGCAAAACGCATTGTTCGTGAGGATGTGATACTAGTATGAGCTCAGATAAATCTGAAGGGGGAGTAGGAAGATGGCTTGCCTTTAGTACGTGATGTATACCGTTCTTTGTGTAGGATGATGAAGTCCACTTGAAATCCTCCTTCGAACTGATATACCTCGTGAAGCAAGGTTTATTTGAAATTTGGTGCGGAAAGGATATCATCTTGCGAAGCAAGATTAATGCTGGCAAGCATATCGCCACCTAATGATATCTATCTTGTGAATCGATATTTACCGGTAATTTGGAGTGGAACAAAGTATCATACTATCACCTTGTTTTGCGAAGCCAATGAGACAACCGAAGTTCAAACGTTCAGGGATTAGTATACAGGCACCATCATGATGATGGAAAAGTTCTGTCATCACTCACCACAATTCAGACTTTTGATCAACTGAATCTAGGGTTCAGATCTATGTTTGATGCCTCCAAGTACTATCTCGAACGTGTTCGCGTTATTTTATATGACTGGTGACCAAGCGCAATATCTCCCATTGCTCATCAAGATCTGCTGGCTTGCGAAGCTTATGCTTGAGATCTTGACTTGAAGCTTGACTGTCCGATGGCTACCGTCACATACTGGTGTAGCTACAGAGACTCTTAGGTTTAGAATCAGCATTGAGAGAAGAATGACGACGTACTGGGCATATTGATATTATTATTATTATTGGTAATTGACGTTTGAATTTGAAAAGCACTGCGTACCGTGTCATTGCATATAAAGCGCAATGATTTCCCACAGTCCTGATCCGTCCAGAACTGCAGGTTGCCCACTTGGTTTCACGGTCTAGGCTGCAGGTCTTAAGATCTTAAGCTTAGGCTCATCTTTTAACTGTTCATCGACTCGGCTCATGCTTACATGAGTCTGCGGTGGTTTCGGTCATTAAATATTAAGCATTGGTATGTGACGTAGTCTTTACTTCGAAACATACAATTCACTTAGTCGTCTTATCGATGCGCTTCATTTGTAGTACACAATACTGGTAATGATGTCAATACTTTTATGGACTCGCTTGTCTTAAAACATAACGCTAAGGTTAACACGACTTAGTCTAAAACTTAATCACTGCCATTATAGGTTCAAGCCGGAAGATAGATGGGTATAGTTTGAGTTTTGCTGTCAGATATCAGCTGGTACGTGCGTCGTCGCACTCTCACTATTTTTCTCTAAACGTGTCGATCGAGTCGAGTCGCCATGTTACGCCCACCGCCATCATGACGGAGTTCAGCGTTCGATCGCCGAACCGAATGTGAACCGAACGCGACGTTCAGTTCAGTGCTCCAACTCCAACTTCAAGGCATAACTCATCCTCAAGGTTTATGCACATGGTGGTCAAGCGTCGTAAATGTGGTGAGATCCGGATCTAGATAAGCATTTCAGCAACATCTCAGCGCTTTGGGGCCTACACAAATTCAGACATTCAAGATCAAAAGCATGTGGAATTTGTTTCGGATGCGCCGCGTCAATACTGCGTCACGACCACCTGGCCGCCCATAATATGGGCCCCACATTTCAGTGTCCCGTTGCCCGTGTTTACTGATTTGTGATGGGCGCATCGCATGCATTGTGGTAGGGATATGTGGTTTGCCTTCAAGGACCTTTACCTCGCACCGTCCCTGATCAGTGATGGGCCCAACGACATGCGCCCTAGTTATACTGGTGACCTTCATCTCCTGCAAGTGTATCATCAAAGAAAAAGAATAATGCGCATACAAGGACCTCAGCTCAAGTTGGTTGTTTGGCTTCGCCGATACAATGGATTCTATCATCTCTAAACCGTATGAACATTGGGCCAGAGAGTACGAACTAGTGTACAAGGTGCGCCACATCTTGAAACTGTCCAGAGTCGTGCTATGGGATATGAAGACGATCCCTCATTTCTTTGCAAGAGACGTGCTAGACTTCGTTCAACAAGATCACCGTTCAAACGACAGGATGTCCCTTTACTTCCTTGTACGGCCATAACATGATGGTGCGCTTCTGCGACTGACAGGTCAGAAGCTAATGTGGAAAAGGAAGAAAAGCAAAGATGCTTATAAGGCTCCGACATTGATGCTATGCCGTCAGACTGGTCTAGGAGTCTTAAGGTAGTAGGTATAGCGTTGTGTTAAGATTTGTGCCGCAGTGTAAAATCATTAATCATATATCGGACAAGTCCATAGATAGGTCTAGCCTTTAAAATTCAAAGCGCAAAAATATACGACAAGTTCCATTTCTGGTGATCAGAGGCGAGCGGGCCCGGTAAAAGAAAAGCTACGGATTATGAGCAAATATTTGTGATTGAATTCCCTCACCGTACGACATCCAAAGTCACTTCATATTCGTAGAGTGGCGCGTCTAAAACCGCCGGCGGGAATGGCGGACTGGTGGGTACGCCTCACAGAATGAGACCCTTAGACTAATAAATAGCACTGTCCTGTATAGATTGGTGCACTAAAAACGGATACAAAAAGGGAGCTACTGACGAACTCGAAGATACCAACAAAAGAGCCATGAAATCTTCGACGTGAAGCTAAAAACTTATGAAGATCAAATTCAGATACTATAGTGAAACTGGCAGTGCTGCATCTGATCTATGAAGTGCTTAATCATGTTGTACATACTTTGTATATCGATATACTGTTTTGTGCCAATCCATCGTCGTTGATTTCCCGCTACGATTCGGTTCTAGACTTTTGGTTCCGACACGATCGGTCCCTCGCTACTCGATCAGGCAACCGCAACTCGTCTCGATCTTTATTCGCCTTCGCACTCAGCAAGTACCTGCACATGGGGACCCTGCGGAGCATACGAAGAAGGACTGCCATGCCGATGAGTTATTTTGTTGAATACAAACTACTCGTACTCACACAATAATGGTTACCGTTAGGACAGCCTTTGCACTCCTTACTTAAAAAGCAGAGCCAAGGACAGCTCTCACTGGCAGCGTGAGTAACAGATGTTAAAGCAGCGACAACGGCGAGGACAAGGACGAAACGCATTGTTTGTGAGGATGTGATACTGGTATAAGCTCAGATAAATCTGGAAGGGAAAGTAGGAAGACACGTTACCTTCACAGGCCGTATCAACTATTCTTTATGTAGGACAACTAAGTCCACCTGAAATCCTCTTTCGAACTGATATACTTGCAATTCCGGACAATCGCCACCTACCTTGGTCTGTTTGCAATTTTGGAGAATAATATATCACCATCCGAAGCAAGGTCAATGCCATATGGCCACAGGACAAGATCTATCTTGATGTCTACCGTCGATTTGGTGTGAAATAAGATATCACCTTGCGAAGCCAACTCGCAACAAGGGCTGATGAGCTAAGTTCAAGTAGCTACAGGCAATGATAACCCTCACTCACCGGAATTCAAACTTTTGATGAACTGAATCGAGGATTCAGGTCTACGTTTGATGCTCTCAATTGAGCTCTCAAAAGCTTAAGAGCTTGAAAGTTTGAAAGTACTATCTCGATCTCGCGTCACCGCGTCATTACATGACCGGTGACCAGGGGCAATATATCAATGATTTCCCATGGTCTATCCAGATCTGCTGGCTTGCAGAGCTCAAGCTCGAACGTTTGAACATTTTAGAAGTACTCACTACTGGTATTTCGAACGTGTTTGCGTCACTGTCGCTGCATGACCAGGTGACCGGTGACCGAGTGCAATATCCCAATGATTTCCCCATGGGCCATCATCCATCCAGATCCGCTGGGTTTCAGAGCTCAAGCATAAATGTTCGAACGTTCGAAAGTACTTACCACTAGTATCTCGAACGTGTTCATGTTCGCGTCACTGTGTCATTACATGACCAGTGATGCATCGATGATTTCCCATGATCCAGATCTACCGCAAATGTTTTTACCTTATGTAGACTATTTCCCACGCCATAATCCTGTGACTATGGCAATGGGCTAGGTTGAACACCATTGAGACTCCCAGGCATAAAGTTGAGAATAAAGCATGGATACAACTTGCAAACAACAGAGAGATCACATCGATCACACGCCGCTGCGTGGGCCGTGGCCCACCTAGGTTGAGTATATGTAATGCACCATACATCAAACATGACGACATGACAACATGACGACGCAGATTGTGACAAGTAGCAGAGATAACGTGTACCATGTCCCCCATGTTTAAGCACTCCGAGTTGATGAACACGTCTTTTGGATTGTGAGTGATTGAGATGCAAGGTGAGAGCGGTAGCATAGACCTTCTCGTCACTAACGCAGAGGATCGACTCGACTCCAGGGTTCTGGTATAATATACCTTTGGCGATTCCGCCGCTTCGAGTGGATGATTAGTCTGGTGTGTATATCAAAGACGACGCCTACACACCTTGTTCATGACAATAGGCCTCACTTTTGTATTCTTCTTACCCACGAGCATCTCAATCGGCCTTGCTGCGTTATTCCCTTTCTTGGCACCGCCTACACTGGAAGTCTGGAACTACCTGCAACACATCATCCATAAGCGAAACGAAATACCAGAACACGTACTCCCGCCCCAGATCATCCAAACGATGGTGTCAATTTCGATATGACTCCCAGTTGTAAGCATGCGAGTAAGGAAGGCGCATGCAAAGATTGCACATGATGTGCAAAGGGCTCCGGTAAACTGCCATATCACTGCCGCAATTTGTCACGGTCGCACCACTTATAACGCATCACTAGACCATACCACACCAAATCATTCATATACAAGGTGACTGACCTAGTAGTACATCATACTTGTCGAACTCTGAGTCACTGACTAATGGACATTTGCGCAAACTCCAGAGAACTCGATATTCCATGCGAACGTGCCAGACTGCCAGTGACCCTGTGTGGTATGGTTTGTCGCGTTGTGACAGAAAGGTGCATAACTGGCCATTAATTGTAATTGCTCACGAGGAGTGCATCGATAACTTGGATGGCTGGGAGTGTTGCGCCATTATGTACAGTGCACAGGAACCGAACCGAACCGAGGGCCACTTTCAACAGCAACACCGCCACTAGCATGCATGCAAAATCTCCTTCGTCTCCTCTACCTTTGACCATTGATTTTGCTCATTATCGAGCTTAGCCCCTACCCATCCATTGTCCGACCGCCCGGAAGCGCAGCGTCCTTTCTCAATCTGAGTCATGCCCAGCGAAGTGGACAAGTCAAGCCCAGCAGCAAGACGGAAAGAAGTGCAACGAGAAGCGTTGTTAAACTCACCAGTACATGTTGCACCTTTTCGGGTGAGCGCGAAGGATCTACCACCCTATGGTGCACAACACCGTCAGGATGCACTCTGGAAAGGTGAGCAACCACGTCGCAGTGACATCCAATGGCTTACTGACTATGGAACAGGCGGGAATGGAGCCCTCCCTCCTCTATGGCATCAGTTCAAGGTGTTAGACAAAACTCGATATCAAGATGTCGAGCTCGCTATGGCTTCACTGAACCAACCTTTGCCAGGAGTGCGACTAGGTGAGCGAAAAAAGTGCTCCTGGGAGCGACAAGTTTACGGCATAACATAGATGATCCTGGAGATCTCGTTTATCCCGGATATGAGTGGCACATCTCACCACTTGGTCGGTCCTACTTCGTGGATCACAATACTTGGACCACGTCTTGGGAGAAACCAAAGCCAGAACATCCAGCAGGGAGCTTGAAGCCGGAGTGCATCATCGAGGGTCACTCTCGATGCATATGGAGCCTTGCCTACCTGGGCACCAGTGGTAATATAATGAGCACGTCTGAAGATAGTTCAGTTCGTCAATGGAAAAGAACTGGAGAGCTAGTGGGAAAGCCTTGGTATGGTTATGGAGGAGGGATAGGCTCGATGGCAATATCCCCGGATGAAACAATGGTCATTTGGGGAAATGCAGACGGTTCACTACAGCTGTGTAATATAAAGGAGGGTGGTATGGTCGGTGACCCATGGGAAGGGCATGATGATGTAGTGAGGTGCCTCGATTGGTCTCGTAATACCCTGGAGATAGCAAGTGGATCTGAAGACGGCACCATACGACGCTGGAACCCGAATACTGGTCGACAAATAGCGCCACCGATAGAGACCAGACATGTATGGGTTATGGCCTTCAAATACTCTCCACAAGGCGACAAGTTCATGAGCAGCGGCATAGGCGGTGTGATTTGTGTATGGTCCAAGGATGGCAAGCTGCTCTTTGAGATCAAGGGACATGACTCGGACAGGGTGGTGGTGACTTCATTGTGTTGGTCCAAGGACGGCGCACACTGTAACGCTCGTCAAAAGCCATCGTCGTATATCGACGATGGCAACCAATATATCTCTCTAGTTACCTTTCTCCTGACTCATCCTACTTTTCCTTCTATCGCATTCCTTAGTATTCCTAGCTCTACAGTATTTAAGACCTTAGTTTACATACTAGTAGGGCAGTTGATCTTTTACCCCCTCCGAATACACTTTAGTTCGGACAGTCATTCCGTTCGAAGCCTAAGTTTATTCAAACAACTATCGACTCTATCGTGTTACACTTTCTAAGTGTTACATATTTTTGACTGCCTTCAAATTCTAAATCCTATTCTACTACGGCCGCCGTCAACGAGGACTGATCACCCTCGCACAACGACGACCTCTCTACCTCTCTATACACCCTAGAAAAAAAATAATTCCTCGACGATGTCGAAAGAAAACGTACCTGGTACCTTCCCGTTGAGCTCCCCTGACCCTACGGGTAAAACGAGCGTCGACGCAGGCACACTCGACCTGGGTGTCGACAGTGCATGGACTCGCGGTAACGAGGTCACCGCTGGAGTTGAGCGATCGCTCAGTCAGAGGGCCGAACCCCCGACTAGCGATCAGTTATCTTCAGACTTGTGGTTGGGTGCTCTGGGAGCCCCTTCCAAGTTGAGTCTATCAGCCCCCGGCATCTCTGATGACGGTGAGGGTTCTGCTCCTATGAGTATTAGCCCTATCCTTGGGAGTGTAGTTGGACTACATACCTCGTGCATAGTGGTTGGCGAGATCAATAAAATTGACGCCACGTCGACTGACGAAGAAATTAATACCATGCCATCAGCGCATATGAGCTGGTTTGACTTACCTGACGACGACGAACTCGGCGAGGTCCCCGAGTTCCCAGTATTGTATCCATCAGTCCGTGCCCTTGAGTCCACGCCTCAAATCATCGAGGAGTTACTTGTAACGTCTGATAAGCTTGAACGAAAGTTAGGAAACGAGAAGACTCACCGGGACGAAAGGACTGAGCAGTGGGCCACCGAAGCAACTCGTCAAAGAGTCCCAAAGGAGACCCGTGGCCTAGGCAACGTACCGATCGAAGAGCAACTCCTTGTGGATAGCCTAAAGGATAAAATCAGGCAATTAGAGAACCTTGTTCTCGAAAGCAGGTTACGAGAAGAAAGATCTCACCGGCAGATATTAGAGACTTGCCGAGTCCCAACTATTTTTGATAAAAGACCATCAGTAAGACTCCAAACTGAAGCAACTGAAACTCACGTGAAAATGGACCCTTCCCCGCCTATCAGGCCTAAATCACTCGAAAGCACTCGGTTCCAACGAGCTTCCTCCATTCTCCCGGACGGAAGCTCAGTCAAACGTGCCATGGTAGGAATGCAACCCAGAGACCCAGAACCGAACGATACGCCAGCAGAGTCATCAAGCGATGACCCCTCATCCACCGAAACGGACGATGAGATTAAGCAAAAGAAAAAGAAAGGAAAGACTCACAAGACTAAGACGAAGCAGACCGAAAATGACTTCGGTATTGATTTCTTGGCGTTAGAATCTGAGTCTGATCACGAGAGCGACTCACCAGAGGTCAAACGATCCAAAAGGCATGCCCGTCGTGAGTACAGGGCCAGACTGAACCTACTGAAATATCAGCAAAGCTTTATAAAGAATGAGCCACCTTTTACTTACAATGGTGAAGCAAACGCTATGACGTTTAAAAAGTGGGTCAGAGAAGTTCGGGAATGGAAGGATCGCGCAAGACTTACTACGAATCAGTCCCTACGCATGCTAGGCAAGTACCTAGGTGGACAGGCCTACAGGTTCTTTGAGCGTGATGTCCTAGACCTCCAGAAAGAATATTCCCTCACCGAGTTCTTTGAGCAACTCTTCGATTATATATTCCCCCCCGACTTCCAAATGCTACAAAGGCAGAAGTTCCTAGACTGTAAGCAGGATGGGAAGTTCTTAGTCAGAGACTACCTACGACGACTCCGAGACTTAGCAGACACAGCTGGGGACGTTGACGAACGAGAGATTGTTCGCCAATTCTGGACCCACTGTAAGCCCTATATTAAGGCTTCGTTAGTTGATAAAGGCTATGAGCCGAACTCAATCAGCCTCGAAACATTAGAGAAGAAGGCTCTTCGCACCGAGCGTGCGTTCCTAGAGAACTCTCGCGACCCTAACGTACTGCTAGCACTCAACCCCACAGCATCTGCAAGCATAGCCAGTCAGAACTCAAGGACAGAAGCGAGAACTGACAGGGACTCACGTTACAGACGGCCTGTTTGCCGAACTCGCACTACCTCACTCTCAGCTAACGCTGTCCACTCTCACCGAGTTGACAGTCGACAGAACCATCGTCCCCATCAGCAGAGTGCACCTAGACCACCCGCGAGCGGTCCTAAGAAGAGCGCTGACACCATTAAACGACTGAGAGACAATGATCAGTGCTTTGAATGCGAACAGAAGGGTCACTTAGCCAAGGACTGCCCTCGACGTCACAAATTACCCTATAGGCCCAACTCCAAGGTCTCCTCTCTGCAAGTACACTCGGCTGGCGTGACAGAGGCTGACATACGATCAGCTGCCATAGAAGAAGGGGTGGCCAGCGGCCTGTACGGGATGGCCGTTAACGTTGATGATTCGAGCCCCCTGGAAGCCGCGAAGCACCTAGTCGTGACGTCACGAGCACTGGCCATACTTCGCTTGGGAGTCCCGTTCCCGACGGACGAACTCCACGATCCTCTATTCGACCCCTACAGTAAGTATAAATTCAGCATTTCGAATCACAGGGGTCCAAATACGTACCTCCTAAGTGACAAGCACAACTACGATGATTACATTGTCTACTATGAACAATTGTGCGACCCTGCATTTGACATAGTCGCGTGGTTAGTTGACCTGAAACTGCACAATTGCAGAGACCTGATACGTACCAGGTCATCGTTTCGACCCTCCTGGGGTTGTGACCCTTGTTCCCGCGCTGAACGAGTAATTAGCACCTCCGTCAATAATGGTGATGTCTCATCGAGTGACGAACTCGACTCGTCCGACTGGAGTGAGGACGGCACCCTGTGCGGGCGCATCCGCTATGAAGTTGAGTCAAGTGATGAGTACGTGTGGGACACGGATGACGACGGGTCAGAATGGGAGACGACTAATGATGACACTGAGAACGATGACGTCCCATTCCTTCTCGATTGTGAGACCTCTGACGAAGAAGAGATTGAGGGCATCACACCCGGACAAGAAGAGATTGAGGACATAACTGGTGTCGACCTCCCTGTAATTGTCAATGAGTTATTCTGCGCTACCCAGTCAAAGCAGGCAGAATTACCTGACATCCGCTACTTGCAGAGGTTAGCGGCTAAGCCTAAGGGATCCAATCGCATCCTCCCTAAATCGATCGTAGTGGTTGTCCATATTAACGGAAAACCTTGTCGAGCTCTCTTGGATTCAGGATCGCTGACAGACTTTATATCAAGTACCGTCGTGGATCAACTTAAGCTGAGGTACAACTTACTTGACAAGCTGATCCCTCTACAACTAGCAGTATCGGGATCTCGTAGCGTAGTGAAAGCTGATACTACCGTTGAGTTTAAGTATCAGGATGTATCGGGACAACGTACCTTCGACATCGCTAACCTAGAAGCATACGACGTAATCCTGGGCATGCCGTTCCTGTACCAGCATCAGGTATTATTAGGTTTCAATCCCCCAGAGATAAAGATTCGGAGTCTCGTACCTTTACCCATCCGAGGCGCGCAGACGCAGGTTCTAGAACTTAAAGTCTCTAGCCCCGAGGTCGACCTGATCGAGTCCTACAGGAAGGAACTGATCGACTACGCAAAAGATATCTGTAAAGAGGCGATCAAGACACCGTTGCCACCCATCAGAACAATAAATCACGTTATACCTCTCATTGACGAGAGACAAGCGTACGCTTGGCGTCAGTCCAAATGCCCTGAAGCGATGCGCCCCTTATGGCGCACAAAGCGCGACGACTATATTCGAACTGGCCGATGGGAGTTCCTGAGTGGCACGAACACTGTCCCTATGATAATGATGAAGAAGGCCACCAAAGATGGTTCTCTAAAACTACATACCGTTTTGGACACTCGGCAGCGTAATAAGAACACTCGTAAGTTGGCCTCCCCGCTGCCCGACATTGAGTCCATATTGCGGAACGTAAGCGCAAAGCCTTACCGATCACTGTTAGACGGTAAAGACGCCTATGAACAAATCCGCGTCGTACCTGAGGATGTCCCTAAAACCCTATTCGCAACGCCTGATGGGACAATGATTAGTCACGTCATGCAAATAGGAGATTGTAATGCAGGTGCGACTTACCAGTCCCTCCTGAATCACATCTTTGGCCCGTACCTGGGGATTTTCATGGATGTTTACCTGGATGATATCGTCATTTACTCTGACACTCCCGAGGAGCATGTCAAGCACGTAAAGGCCGTCGTAGACACCCTGCGCGAACACCACTTTTACCTTAGCGAGCATAAACTCCAATTCTTCAAGTCTGAGCTGACCATATTGGGACACGTTGTCGACGACGCTGGTATTCGCATGGACCCGCACAAAGTTGACAAGATTGTGAGCTGGAAGACCCCCACGTCCAAGGAACTACTAATGCAATTCATTGGGTCGGTTGGTTACCTGGCCGCTGGGTGTGAGGGTGTGCGAGTTGACATGCAACACTTATCTAAGGTAGCAGCGCAGACTGCCAGATGGACCTGGAACCCGACGGATCAACGTGCCTTCGACTTGGTCAAGGCATGTGTCGAGACTCACCGTAACGTTCGTAGACGGGCACTAGACCTCCCGGCTGCACTGAATGGTACCGTTAGCGTGAACCTCACCACGGATGCGTCGCTAACTGGCGCCAGCGGCGTGCTGTCGCAAGGGAATGACATGAAGACCGCAGATATTATTGCGTTCTGGTCCGGCAAGTTCAATTCGGCCCAACAGAACTATCCTGTGCATGAGCAGGAATTGTTAGCTATCGTTGAATCACTTAAACGATTTAGGCACTTACTTATCGGCCTAAACTTTCGCATTTTTACCGACCATAAGGGACTTGAGTGGATCTCCACCCAGAATAAGTTGTCACCTAGGCAAGCCCGCTGGTTAGAAGCACTGAGCGAATTCGACTTTGAGATAATATACGTACCGGGAGAGGATAACACCCTGGCTGACGCCCTCTCTCGTATGTACAGCAACGAACCCCCAGGTACTGTGAGGTCCGCAAGTGAGTATGTTAGCATTGAGGAAGAAGACTCCCCACGTACTCTGCTGCTAAACTTCGTATCCTCACCGGTTTACACCGGTACACCATTGTTCCTCGGCGCAACAGAAGCCCGGCGCTCAGCCCGTATCGCTCAGAAGCGAGTCCTGCACGACGACCTGGGATCCAGCTCGGCAGGCCGCATCTTAGTGCAGGAGGGCGAGTCAGACAACGACAAAACTCCTAATGAAGTCGTCAGTAGCGTGGACCCAGAGGACGTCGTAACTGACTCACCGGCGTACCCGTACGCATATTATCCCTCTGCTCCAACTCGCCCAGACCCCGCAGAAAGCGTAACCGCCAATGAAGGCAGAAACTCCCACCGCAGCACCGTAGCGCCATTGGGTGCTGCATCTAAGGGGAAAGCAAAAGAGTTAGCAGTGCCAGTACCGAAGGAGGACTCACCCATAATCAGGAAAGTGACTTTGAAGTTGGGTAGTCCCCCTCCTAAGTCACTGGAGGGCGGGATGGTACAAGGAAACCTAATGAAAAGCAAAGAGTCAGCCGGGACCAAAACAAACAAACACCCACAAGGCCATGTGACGAGAAACGTCATAGTCGAGACCGCACGGCAGACTCCGGAATTAAACATCGAGATTCAGACGAATGACGTCATAGTCGAGACCGAACGGCAGACTCCGGAATTAAGTGTCGAAACTCAGACAGGCGTAAGCAAACAAGGACAAGCGTTACCTGACAAAGCTACCCAAACAGTTGATGACTTACTTGACTCTCCCCCACGTCTGACGGACGTGATAACCCTTGGCGAACCCCTACTCGACATACATGAGTCCGTTGTGAATCAGTACCACGACGATAAGTTCTTTGGTAGGATCTTGGGGTCCCCCGGAACCTTTAAGAACTTCGAAGTAAGCAATGGGCGCATCTACCTTAGAAGCTCACACAAAAGGATACTTTGCATCCCAGATGTACTTGTTGGCGGGCGCCGAATGCGCGAAATAATCATATCCCACGCCCACTCTATCCTGGTGCACCTAGGGCCCTCTAAAACGTTATTGTACCTACGAGAGAACGTATGGTGGAAATCGTTAGCGTCAGACGTCGAGGCTTTCTGTGAGTCGTGTCCAACGTGCCAAGTCTCCAAACCATCAAATCACCAGCCCTACGGTCAACTAGAGACCCTGGACGTCCCTACAAGACCCTGGCAGACTATTGGTATCGACTTTGTCGGGCCGCTGCCCGAATCGAGGACGCTGCATGGCGTCTTCGATATGATACTCGTTGCGATCGACCATCTGACCTCAATGGTCCATCTAGCCGCCACTAAACAGACTTACAGGGCGAAAGATGTCGCTGAAGTCATGTTTCATTTAGTGTATAAGTTACATGGTATGCCGTCCAACATTGTAAGCGACCGTGATACTCTATTCACCAGTACCTTCTGGCAGCGCCTGAACCAGCTTACCGGGGTGGAACTTCGCATGTCCACGTCATTTCACCCCCAGAGCGATGGAGCGACTGAAAGGGCCAACCGGACCATTACGCAGATGCTGCGCTCGCAAATCTCCCCTCACCAAAAGGACTGGGCATCCAAACTCCCTGCCATCGAATTTGCCATCAATTCCGCTAGCTCGAGCTCAACCGGGTACCCACCGTTTGTCCTAAACTACGGCCGGCTCCCTCCCCCTTTAATCTGGAACTCCAACTCGGAGTTCCCTGGCGTTCGGTCATTCCTTCAAATGATGAAGGACGCCACGATGGCCGCTCATGACGCGGTGATCTCAGCCCGCGTCAAGAGCACCACCACGGCCAACAGGAAGAGAATAGAGGCCCCCTTCGTTGAAGGGGACCTCGTCTACCTGTCAACGGCCAACCTGTCCCTTCCCAAAGGACGAGCCCGGAAGCTCTCGCCCAAGTACGTTGGCCCGTACAAGATTCTCAAAGACTACCGCAACAACTCTTACTTGCTAGACCTCCCCGCTGAACTCAAGCAACGCGGACTTCATCCCGCATTCCACGCTCATCTCCTACGCTTGCACGTACCTAACGACGATCGACGCTTCCCCGGTCGTCAACTGCAGCAAATTGCTGATATTGGCGTGTCTGAAGAATGGTCAGTCTCGCGCATCTCTGACCACCACGGGCAAGGGACTGACGCCTTATTCAAGGTAGAGTACACTACCGGAGACCATGTCTGGCTCCCATACCATGCTATTGCTCGCCTCGAGGCCACCGGGCAATACTTGGAGTCCCTTGGTGCACCTGGCATCAAGCACCTTCCTAAGAAGGTATCTCCCAGCTCGGCTGACATTACGTTCGCAACCGTTGGCACTTACAGCAAGGCGCGTAATATAGTTTTTTCCTCGGTAGACTCACTACTCGAAAAATTAGCCGAGTCCTCTCGCCCCCCTACTTATTTAAGCCCCGGTGGTTGCCCTTCGTCCCCCAGCCTCCGTACTTCTATCCCCTCCTCTATGTCGTCCCACCCCATTGAGATCCCTCTGGTCGACGCTATGAACGTTGACATCCCTACCCCCGTCGAGATTAGGGACCCCTACCCTTCTCATTCACACTCTGGACGAGGCCGCCGTTCCAGCCGGCGCCGTGATTGGTATAAGGAACGAGGTGGTCCTTACCAGCATGAAGCTCGGACGCAGAACGCTGACGCAATGAGTGCATTCACTAGCTTCTTCAGAGCTGAAGCTGAAGCAAGTAAGCCTTCCCAGACCTTGCGTCGGCGAACGTTTCCTGACCGACGGGCCCCTCCTCGCAAAGAGGAATTAGCAACCCAAAAAGAAGCCCACGCCTTCCGTCAGCAAGTTCGAGCTGAACGCCATTCTGAATCCTCCCGGTACCACCAGCGTTCCCACCATTTAACGCTGGACAATCGCCACGTACCCCATTCATCCAGTCGTAGCCGTGGGACTCGTGATCAACGAGCTGGTCCTCACCCCATGGGAAGACCTGCCCCACGCGCTCCTGACCCTTTCGCCAATCAGGCACCCCCTCCTCCTAAGGTCCAAGCGCCTGCCATGACAGCTGCACAGCTGATCGCTGCTGTTGTTGAAGATGATGCGCGCAACCCAACCGTGGTACTACCCCCTCCGTTGGCGCCAGTCCCTGACCCTGGACCAGACGTCTCTGAAATCGTTGACGCGGCTGAGCGCCTAGACCTCGAGAGGGCATCGAGAGTATCTGAGTTCTCCGATACCGAGTTCTTCGGTAAGCTCGTGATCCTCGCCTTTCTCTTGTCACACGTAATCTTAATCGGTATACTGGTAGACACGTACTCTGCCATGTGAACCCCTCTGAAACGGACTCGCATCACCTGAAGAAACAGGTCCCTCGTTGAAGTGACCTGGAGGGCGTATGTAACGCTCGTCAAAAGCCATCGTCGTATATCGACGATGGCAACCAATATATCTCTCTAGTTACCTTTCTCCTGACTCATCCTACTTTTCCTTCTATCGCATTCCTTAGTATTCCTAGCTCTACAGTATTTAAGACCTTAGTTTACATACTAGTAGGGCAGTTGATCTTTTACCCCTCCGAATACACTTTAGTTCGGACAGTCATTCTGTTCGAAGCCTAAGTTTATTCAAACAACTATCGACTCTATCGTGTTACACTTTCTAAGTGTTACACACACATATTCTCCGGGTCACGCAATCATACTAATACTATCCGAAAATGGCGATTAGTTGACGGGAAGGAACTTGCTGTTTTCCGGAGTCACACCGGCCCCATCAAATCCATCTGTCTTACTCCCAACGAAAGCTATATTATTAGCGCATCAGATGACTGCTCCATTCGCATCTGGGACCTCAAAACCAATCAGTTAGTCGGAGATCCACTCTTGCATGATGACCAAGTCTTCGCTGTTGCTATATCCTCCGATGGAAAATACATTGCCAGTGCTGGATCAGACAAAAAAATCTCTGTATGGAACCTCGAGGCGGCGCTCAAAGCTGTGGTACATATGTGCTTTGATGTTTCAATGTCTTTCTAATGGTTTTGGTCGTTTACTAGGATGCAGGTGATGCCAATGCAAAGCTTAAGGCAAGTGTTCTCTGCTTTTCTTTCACACTACAACTCACTTTTTACTAGGGACGTCCAGCACGACCAAGAGATGTGCGCCAACCAATCGTAAGCAACCTCATATTTGCTCATATATTCCGTTGTATTCCTAATTCCTATCTGCACTTCAAATAACAGGCCAAGACCAGAGGCTCGGCGAGATATGTCAGCAGAATTTTTTCGTTCTTCAACTCTTGCTTCACTGACTTTGAAACAGGGCAATGATTTTTTCGGCGACGAGTCAGACAGCGTGCCTCGTCGTGCAGCCAAACGTGCGGGTCCATCGTCTCTCATTCGTTGGAGCCGTTTGTTTGGTTCTCTTCAATTCGGTGCTCGACTTACAGATGCGCCCCTACCATCACCTCGCGAATCTCGGCATTGGAATTTCAGCTTACATCCTAGAAGAAACTCAAGCCGCACCGTCGATGTAGCTCCTGCTCGTGATGAAGATGTGAGTGACCCGTCGTTGTTCCAATTTCGTTCCATTAAAAGTATTGCAGAGATATGGTATTGTCCCTGAAACTGATGTGGAAGCAGCTGCAGCTATGCAACGTACGAACAGCAATCAGACTAAAAGTTCAATGCAACAAGGTCAACTCGCAGCAGAGGCAGAAGGATCTCAAGCACGACCAACAGGAACACAACAGCCAACTGTTAGGACGGGAGAAGTTTCCTATGAAGTTACCTGTTGTGGATTTTTCTTTGGTCGTCGTTCTACTTCGCGTCAGTCATGAAACTCTGTTCTCGATCATTTCTCTTCCCTTTCATCTGTGTTCATACATCGTGTATCTCATCCATGGCTCGTTCCGCCCCATGTACGTGCGCACAGCATTATTATATTTGTCTAAACAACGCTATGCTATTATTAAATAAGGGACCCCATGATTGAAGCAGGCATGAAGGTGTTGCTATGTATTGTATGATGTGAGAACGGGGTCTCACGTCAAAATCGATATTCACCATGCTCTCGAGATGCAGTCTTCCTGTTTCTTACCTGTGCCTTTTGACTGCAAGATCAGGATATCTTCAGGCCTGCCAATTGAACGCACCCAGTGACTGTTATCCGTACAAACAATTACAAGCTGGTATTTGCGACTCCGGTGAAGTCTACCAAGGTTAAAGAAATCATTTTGCATGTCTCCGAGCCCAACTTGAACTACCTTGACTTCACTTGCGAAGCACGATAAATCACTCTACAAGGTCACTGAGAGAAAACGGTTCACTTCGGCTGGTACTAAGCTGTAAGTGAAGCAAACCTTGTTCCAATTTTCGAACGTCTGAATCGGCGAATCAGTGTTTCGTAGCTTCGTCACCGAACATCGGGATTGCCGGGTCCGAAGCTATCTCGGCAATATGGTTCATGAAGATAACATGTCGTTCTTCATCTCGCTCGAGAGCACAAGCGGATATACTCTTGTTGTTGCAATGTATCCTGTGCAGGGTGTGGAGAAGACTTGATACGGTATGTACCACAATGTGACCGTAACTCATGCTGTAGCTCGTCCAGGTACATGGCGGGATTTCAGCGAAGGAGAGCAGTGAGAAAGGGAATGTCCTCGATACCGAACAATGTCCATGCCAGACACTTGTGACGGAATGTCTGCATCGGTGCAAAACAGCTATGCAAGCCTTAAAGTCCCGGGAGACTGCGTGGTCACCGTGGTTGCATGGTGAAGTGCTCAATAATGAGAACGTCTGGGAAATGTCCACTTTTCCGAGGCTATTCTATGTGGACTTTCGAAATTTAGAGTGAATCTGGGGCATCGGGCGAAGTTGCTCGACGCAACGCACGCATCATGATGTTGTGGTGGGCGGCATGTAGTGCAATCATATTAATAAATTCTGCTTACACAAATCATGAATGCCATGATAAAGATAGGCACAGGAGCACCAGGGAGTTCACATGAGTGGGCGGAGGTGTCGGGGCAAAAGGCAGTCGAGACATGGGTGTGAAGGTGTGCAGGTCATGCGCAAGCGGCCAGGGTGGCAGTAGGCAGGAGTGGGAAGCCTCATGTAAGACAGTACGAGTCTACGAGAGCACGTGAGAGGAGACTGGTTCCATTAGTCATAAGAAGGAAAAAAAACACTTATAATGCAAACAAGAAGTGTGGTGGCGGACGGGAGGACGGAGGAGTGGTGGCAGCGATGGCAATATTAACTCCGCTTGGAGGTAGCCGCCGAAGCCCCTGAGTAGCGCCGAAGTCAACAGTGACTCGGTTATTCCCGATCGGCGCATGTTGCAAAAGTTTCTTCTGATCATCATTTGAAAATGTCTTCATCCCGAATCATCCGTTCTCTCTGTATTTGATTTTTGACTAGGCAGTGCTCACTGGATGGAACGGATAACTTTTATGGCTTGTAGGGTTGAGCACGGGTGAACCCACGGGTCGCTGAAGCTACACCGCACCCGCCACGGTACGGGTGTACACCGACCTGCCAATTCTACGGGTATGAACGGTGTTTGCGGTATACCGCGGTTTTTTCACAGACTCGCAGGTAAGGCCCTTCAAAGGACGGGTAAGCACATCTACACTCTTCTCAACTGCCTGGCCGACAGATTTCAGAGACGATGTTATCGAAGACGATTTTGACGAATATGATTGGATGGAAGACTCGTCAACGGTGATCAACCTTCTTTGAGCGGCGCATGAGAGGAAGGTGAATAGTATTCTGCATTTCTTCACAACCCATTGGCCTTTTAACTCGTACAGAATCTGGGTACCACAGATTATTGCTTCTGTCCGACTATCATTCCACTGGTAAATCAGCATAACTGGTGGCGTCGATTAGGTTCTTTATGAGTAATGAAAATTTGACCCTCGCACCCTCGGATACGTTGGGGATCACCCGAAACACGTTCCATTGCGAACGGGATTCTGGCCAGTGTTCCATGTTATCATGATAGATAAAAAAAAGTATATGATTCGAGCGATGATGGCTTCTCATGACATGTTCCCGTTCCACTTGATTTCACACGACAGTTGCTGCTGTAGTCAATCAAGGTGGAGCATCTATCCAGCCTGATCATCATAAAAGTGCTGGATAGTGTACACCTGCACGAACGCCATCATTCACCAAGCCCCCCGACCCTAACATGACCTATGTTTCGAATGATCCCTCTTATTGGCCGTATCTTGAGTGGAGTCGTAGATACAACTATTTTATAGGTTCGTCTCATGATGTTAGTGATATCTCACTGCTATTGAGCGTGGTTTCGCAGTTGCGTCCTTGACCATGGTAATATACGACTGGGGTAAGTAAGATAATACTTCGAAGGGGACCATTGATCTAGACTTGTTTTCAAGTACTTACGCTTGCACAAGAGGCAAGTTGGTGACATTCCCGGTGCAGCCATCTTACTAAAAATGATTTAACAGTTCGAACTGATATGGGTGAGTAAAGTACTATATCAGAGGCACACAGGGTAATGCAGTCAATTCGGGGCAGAGGCAACGCTATTCCCTCATGAATGTTCTTTATGTTTGCGTACGTGTTTGATATTATAGCCGCAGTTGCCAAGTTGTGCTGACTTCACTATATGCTAGGTTCGCTACATCGGAATACTATTTTCAATGTATGTTTCCAATGCTAGCCAAAAGATAGTGCACTATGTTGATGAGCCATATTTCACAACCAGCGTCTACATACTGGGTATGTGTGCTCATATATGTTCATTTCTTCTGACTGATGGCATGCAGCCAATTTCCAAGTATCGATTACGGATTCAGTGAGTATTCTTCACCAATGCCTGTTGTTTCCATTCAACTTTAAACTGCACTTCTGCATAGGGGTGAGTGGTATTTTTTCGTCAGCTTTTTTCTTCAAGATAATGACTTCAACAGCTGTGAGTTGATTCGAAGTATTTAGTTAAACAATGCACGTCGGTAACCTGGTTTTCAGGTAACACTATTTGGTTCATACAAGCATGGACGCCTGTCATAATAAACACCATGCTCGGAGGTGAGTATGGCACCTAATGACATTAACTTGACTGAAAATTTTGCAAGTCATCATGACGACTCGAATACATGCTATGTACCAGGGATCCAGAAGGATCCTCATCTTTCTCCTTGTGGTCTTACTGGCTTGTACAATTACCTCCGTGGTTATGACGGTGATAGGAAATGTTGGTGTTTCAGGGGGTAAGCTTAAATTATGAATAAAATCCTCGGAACTCATGCACGAATATTAGTGGAGAACATCCTTTCTGGCAACCACCAGTGTTCCGAGAATATGAACGCAGAGGATAGACGTCTGAATGCCGAGACTACGGTACCCACCACTGTATGGGAGATCCTTGCCTTGTGTCTTGCAGTCTGGATTGTTATCAAACACTTCCGTGAACTGCAAAAATCACCGACAGGGGCGAACATCAGAGACTGTTTCGTGGTTTTAATGAGGAGTCATATGCTGTACTTTATAACGTGAGTTCAAGTGGTTTTGATGTTGTTACCTCACTGAAGTTTTGGATGTGCTAGCTTTGCTATTGTGTCTTGCTTCAATCTCGGCACACTGTCTCCAAATATGTCGGTACGCTGACTGCTCACTGTCGCCTGCATACAACTCATCATTCATCATTTTTCAAGTCCCTCTCTGTGGGAGTCAGTTTCTATTACGGTATCGGCGAAGTTGCCCAGGCCATGCAGATGTTTGTGTTGGGACCACGTCTCATTCTTAGCCTTCGAGAATACCATGCTCAGCTCGTGGTGAACTCTGATGAAGGAACTTACATCACTACAATGGATTTCAATTTACCTGGACACGCATCAACCGGCGGTAGTGTGTAACATGGGAAACGATCCAAATGATCAACCACGGATACTGTACACCGACATGTAAAAGTTTGTCGTGTAACTGAGTTCATTGTCGTATATATTTATTCGTTTGACATTTTGAAGTTTGGATTCTGAAGGATATAATTTAGTTGGGAACAAATGAAACAATAAATATGAATATGATTCGTCAATTCTCTGGAGTGTTCAGCTTCACTCAGCAGCTGGTGGGTCAAAACGATTAGGAGAGGCAGGTCCCGGCCAGACGGTCCCTACCCCATAATAGTCTGAAAGACCGTGGGAACGGGAAGAAAGAAAGCTCATTGAAGGTTTAAACGTTTACATCGAGTCTTCAATCATAAAACATGGCCGAAATACATGATCAGTTTGATACCATCCTTATTCTTGACTTCGGTTCGTGGGTTCTGGATATGCCATGTTCTGATTCAAATCCACGAGTACTGGTTTAGTACAGTCTCATAAGGAGATGCTGCGAGTTGAACGTATACCCAGAGCTTATGCCGTGTACATCAACGCTAACAAATCTAAAATTCAAGCTTAAAGGTTCGCTCATCTGATGCAGCAGGAAACTTTTTTCTGACACAAATTCCAGGAATCATACTCTCTAGATCTCCTTTGCATCTGCCATGGCATCCAGGTCTTGTTTTCTTGAATATCTCGATGGACGCTAACTCGCGCGAGATCCAGGAGATTTGCTGGAATCACAAGGGTCCTGTAGCAAAATACGATCGTCGCGAATACGGGCTGCAGAGGTTCAGATTAGCAGGTTCAACGAATCGGGGAAACTCTATCGATACTTTGTTTGAAGGACTTGGTGATCAGATGCAGGTGCGTTTTTTTTGGTTTTGTTCGTCATAAGCCAAGTTGACCTTTGATAAGCTTTGGATGTCACAGCGATCAACTGTCTTTCAAAGACTCTCATACCTCTTGACTTCCACCTCATTGGACGGACGAGCACCGCTCCCTACGCCACCATTGCACATGACCCTGAGCCGTTCTATGGCATCCAGTTCCATCCAGAGGTTACACATTCCCCTCAAGGAAGGCATCGACATCTTCGAGACAGAAGCGGCAAAGATCGAGGAAGCTGCTGAGAACGAAGAGAACGAAGCGGAGGCAAAGGGCAAGATCAAATAGCTATGACAAGGAGCCTTATACCCAGATATCATCGAGAGCATCAACTTTAAGGGCCCTAGCGCAACCATAAAGACCCACCACAATGTCGGTGGGCTTATCAAGGCCATGAAATTGAAGTTGATCGAACCCCTACGCGAGCTCTTCAAAGGTCTGGTTAATGGAATCCTATATTGCCGATTGCACTTACTATTCTGTGTAGATGAAGTCCGCGCACTTGAGAGACTCCTGTCGATATTGGCACCTTCAGTCCCTTTTCCAAGTCCTGGTCTGACTATTCGGATTTTTGGTCTTGTCACACGTGAACAAGTGAAGATCTTGCAACAAGCAGATCATATCTATATCGAGGAGTTTCGCAAAGCAAATCCCCAATCAAATTAGCCAGGCCATGGCCATCTTACTCCTGTGAAGGCTGCTGGCATGATGGGGGACAAGCGCACATACGAACAGGTTCGGAGGACAGTATTCTCTCTTGTTTGCTGCTTTAACGTGTTTCACAGGTAATTACTCTCAGAGCGGTGACGTTGAAAGATTTCATGACTGCGGATTGGTGGGCTTTTTGGTCCTGTTCAATGCTAACTTGATTTTTCGAGTATGCGTTCCCTCCCGAAGTCTCACATCGGGTATTGTCCCGCATCACAAACGAAGTGAATTCAATCGCGTCACTTATGATATCTTCGAAGCCTTCTACTGTACGTCCTGTCGCTTCGTCTCATAGAGTCAAGATTGATCTCATTGTTGGACTGTGGAGTAGCTATGATTGCTGACGGCACGCCATGAACACGCAAAACAACACATACAATAGGCCGCTACATAGTTACTTAGCAGGCCGATGTAGACCAATGTCATCAAGATGCGAGGGGGACCTTTGAGAGATTGCCGCATTGTGGACTATACTATGTAGTCACTTTGAATACAACTTGAACTCACCTCGACACTAGTTACTTGTTCTTATGTTCCCGGTGCCTGCCAGTGAATCCTGTCATAGATACGGTCTCTGTTCCGCCTGCCCTTACATCAATATCTTTTGACGCTACGTAACTATCTTTAGACCACTCACTAAGGGTGAGTTCGGTGTTATTAGAGTGATGGGATGCTGATGATGGTCGCCGAGCACGCTGCAAGTTCCATCACGAAAAGATTTCATCAATGCTTCAAATGTCAATTCAGGTTCAGAAAACACCGCGGGAGAGGCGCCGCGGGAATGATGTACTTCGGTTCTATTTAAAGTTTCTGATACTACTCATTCTACTTCAAGTTGGTTTCATCTGACAACAGCCACATGCTTGTAAGTAGTCAAGACTGTCGTCCCTCAGGCCTTCATGGCCCATCAATCAGGATTCCACTTATTCAAGTAACCGAAATCTAGTTTCATCACTACAATTAAAACACAGGATGATTGCGTACTTTGTGCAAACGCCCACTCTACACGTTTACTAAGTACGCCGACTCCAACATGACCTTCCTATCAGATGATCCATCTTGGTGGCCGACAATTGACTGGGATCGTGTTATGAGCTATTTCATGGGTTCGTGGAATGAAGAGCAAGCCAGACGACATTCATCTCACTCCATCTTTGACTCTGGTTTCACAGTTGCATCCTCTACTGCAGTGGTATATGATTTGGGTGAGCGAGCTACTACTTACCGCGGCAGTCATTGATATTCACATGATACTCAAGCACTGACATTTGCACAAGAGGTAAGTCGACGTCACTACTGGCGCAATCATCTCACTAAGAATCCTTCAACAGTTTGAATTGGTCTGGGTGAGTAGTCTACACGACTCATAAGCTCAACACGATCTGACAGTTAGTTTGGGGCAGAGGCAACGTTGGTCTCTCATGAATGTCCTATATATCAGCGTGCGTAGATGGTGTCACAAGCGCAGTTGGAAAGCTGCACTGACTTCAAAATATGTTAGGTTCGCTATGGTGGAATACCACTCTATGTGTATGTTCGCAATTCTAACAAGTTGGCAATACACCGTGCTAATGAGCGATCTTTCTTGTAATCAGTGGCAGCGTACTGTGTATGTATCCTCACCCACCCTGTGTTCATTTCCTATAACCGGTGCCATGTAGCAAATATCGCGCCAGGCTCGATGACAGATGTAGTGCGTATCCTGCATCTATTTTTGTGATGATTCCCATCCAACCACTAACTGTTCTAATACATAAGGGGTGAGTGATATTCTCGACCAGCTTGTTTGTCCATAACGACTTCAACAAGCTGTGAGTTCATGTGAATATCGAGTTCATTAACGCGCATAATTAACTAGAGTTCTTCAGGCGCTGCCCTTCACTCCGCACAGTCGTGGATACCTGTCGTCATCAATGCCATGTTGGGTGGTGAGCTACTCGGCTATAACACCTTTTACGTTGAGTTCACTGAAATACTGCGCAAGTCATCATGATGACTCGGATATATGCCATGTATCGGCGATCTAAAAAGATGCTCATCATTCTCGTTGTACTCTTACTGGCTGCCACACTCGCCACCGCAGTGATGACCGCAATAGTAAACATTGATGTATCATGGGGTAAGTTTTACCAATAATCAGGAATGAAACCGTTGAACTTCATGTATGAGACTCATGAACAAATAACAGAGGAGTTGATCCTTTCTGGCATCTCTCGGTGTTTCGACTACACCAACCCAGCAGCTGTATACCTGACTCACGAGACTTTGATACCCACTCTTGTTTGGGAGATGCTCGCCTTGTGTCTTGCACTCTGGATTGTTATAAAACACTTCTGTGAAGTGCGACAAATGCCGACAGCAGGAGGCTCTTTCATGGTGTTGATAAAAGGTCACGTAGTGGACTTTGTATGGTGAGTTCGGTTATTTGGGTGTTATTGACCTGTTCCACTAAATTTCCGCGTGCGCTAGCTTTGCTGCTGTGTCCTGCTTCAACATTGGTTCTCTGTCTCCGATGCTCATGGTGCGCTGAACTGTGATCGATTCATCTATTCCTCATCATTTCTCAGGACGCATCTTCCCCGGCAAGTAATGTTTATTTCGGCATTCTTCAAATTGTCCAGCCTATTCAGATGTTTGTGCTGGGCCCGCGTCTCATCCTTGACATTCGAGAATATCACGCTAAGCTTGTGGCTAGCTCTGACGAGGCTACTGGTATGAGTACAATTGCTTTTCAGGAGCGCGGACAGGTCTTAACTGGCGATGGTGTGTAACATGTGGAGGATTGAATTTAGTCTGGGAAAACCAACCCACCGAAGAGCGGGAACAGAAAGGAGAAATTTAGTGCACCAACTCATATCTTCCTATTACACATTTCAGAGCAATTTACTATTGATACTGTACATCGACGCCAGTATGTGTCACTGTTCCATATTTCATTGAAAATCGAATTGGCTTTTCAACTCGACCTCCCCAAATGGGGGTGGTAGATTATACAGCCTTGTACGTGTTCCTTGCCTCATAACCCCCACTATCTGTTATAATTGCTTCAACAAATCTGCCATGGGTCCTCCTCGCCGAGCTCGTTCTAATTCTTCTGTATCAACTCACTCTCAGCAACATCGTCACCGACAGCCGCAACCACTAGAGCCAACTCCTCCTGAAACAATGCCGTCTACACAATCACATCTAGGAATGTCTCCTCAGTCGCGTTATCTCTCGAACATGAAGGTTGTTCGTCGTAGAGACCCCTCTATTGTATCTATATTCGATCAGTTCAGCCACGTCTGTGTGTACCACCATAACGGTGACAAATGGGAGAAGCAGGGTTATGAAGGGAGCATGTTTTTGTACGAGAGGTACGTTCAACGCATTTGTTTGGCATGTCTGCAGCTCATTTTTTGTAGGGATTCTTACCCACCATATGGTCTCTATATTTTGAATCGTGTGGGTATGGATGACTACATCCAACGACTCTATCCAGAAGATGGCATAGGCGCGCATGGTTCCTATCTCATGATGCGTCATTACCCCGACTTCACCACACGCAGGCTTGCAGAAGCACGAGACAAACTACCCCTCTCCAAGCAGGAAGGTCCAGCTTCTAAATTTGCTCCTGAGTTCGTCGTGCCAAATCTAGAACAATTACAAGATGCTGAGAAAGGTCGATCACAAACGGTCGGGTTGTGGTGCTTTGCAACCGATGCAAGAGAAAGCATGCAAGACGTTGTGTTGAGGTGAGTGACAGGCCTTTTTCCATGTTTGCACATACTCTGACGTACTTGTAGATTGCATAGCTATATCAAGCAGAATCTTCCGTATCCAGAGGAGTATAGATATGGCCCGGATCGTCCTCCTCCCCCGAACTTTCGGTCGTCATCGAGGGCCAGTGGTAGGCGGACTGAAAGCTTGTTCAAAGAATTGCTCTTAATGTCTTGCAGAACGTTCACACATGCGCTCGGCATCGAGCGCATCCACCAGCAGCATACATAGCATTTCGGAGTCGGAAGAGTATCATGCAGGAAGTCAACCCACCCCCTCAGAAAGTAGTCGTTCCAACGGAAATATATCGGAGCTTGACAAACTGTTTGCCAAGCTGGGGGGCACGGGATGTACTCCACAGCAGATGCCCTTACAATCGCAGACTAAGGAGACCACTGCTGCAAGTTTACTGGCCGGCATATCCGGCAGTGGAAATGTTTATAGAACGGTATCCGTTCCGCCACTGACCTCCAATTCTGTCCCTCCGACTCGCGGATTAGCTTTATTAGACACCATCTTCGCCTCCGCACCACCACCACCACCACCACCAAGCCAACCCAATCGCGGACCATCTCGCTCTGGAGCGGCATCAGCTTCCCTCCCCCTACCCACCTCCACACATGCACAAACCACATATACTACACAAGCTCAGACCACGATGCTCGGATACACCGCTGGACACACTGCCAGCTCACAAAGTCCTATCATCCTTTCTCCCAAACCAACGTCTACTGCACTACCTCAGGTGCTCAACCAAGATGTCATCTCTACGCTCCTCGGGCTCCCCGCATCCCGTGCCTATGAAGGTGATAATGAGGCAAGCGATGACGGATCTATCTCCGAAGGAGGATATTCTGTTTCTAGTACTATACTTGATGCTGATGCAGAGAATAACATGGAGCTGCAAGCTGCAGGGTCATCCTCTGGATTGCCACTCCTCGCTGTACCTATGGGCCAATCTGAGTACAAAGGCACAAGAAATGGGAGCGGCAAAACCTTAGGCGATGTCACTCCTCGTCCGCCACTCCGAGGTTTCAACTCTGATTTCACGGTGGTCGGAGACCTCCTCGCGGCTGCTCAGACGATGAAGCACTCGCGTGCCTCCCCACACCTTCATATTCCCCCTGTCGCACCTCCACAACCTGGGGATCCAGATACTACGCCGACATTGACCAGCGTCAATGGCACACACAGCGTGCCCAAACCCCGTCCCCTTATTCCATTCGAGGCAGATTCTGACTTGTGGCCATACCCTCGTGCTCCGTTTGTCGAGGCAGACTCAGATGTGATTGAGCTCGACTTTGCTGATACGAGTGCGCTGAGCGATCCGGATGCATTTGCGAAGGAGCAGCGCTCGAAAAATAGGAGGAGCCAGAAGAAAGGTCGGAAGGAGCGGGAGAAGGATCGTGAGCGAGAGAGAGAGGAGATAGAGAAGAGCTGGGATGTGCCACCGCCTGTCAAGGTTGTGCCACTTCCACAACCACAAGGTGTCGTGTCGACACCTGCAGTCCTTGTTAATGGCAAGGCCAAGCATGTGCGCAAAGAGCGTGCTGGTTCTGTAGCTAGTCAGAGCTCTGTTGATGACGCAAACGCCATCGACACTCATGCCGTCCATGCATCTCTTCTGTCTGCTCTCGCCCAGAAGAAAAATGCGAGTTCGAATAATTTTTCGAGGAACGACTTTGTCCGGGAAGTTCTGACTCTCATACACGTATGTTTTATATCCATCCATCAAGTCTAAAGCATTCTCTCTGACTTTGGTGTTTTCAGACAGACCAAGATTTCGTGGACACTCTTTGGCAGGAATATACTTTGAGTGCGAAATGATGTCTCGGAGATGGCTTTGGATGCCTGGAAACTTTACTACAAGAGCTCATATATTTTTGCTCGCGATTGCTACTTGATTCAAGCCCCACTAGTACTACTCCGCCACTCCCTTGATGATTTGTATTGTAGGTGTTGCTGCTGTGTTACCGAGTATCTTGTTAGGAGGGGTTTTGCATCCGACGCAGTTGTATTGTAGTTGCTCCGTTTGGATGAAGTTTGATTTGAGACTTCATTGCGATGTTTGAGGTATTGTTTTGGTTTATACAAGGGGAGCCAATTTCGAGAATTACTTCTATACCAACAGCGGGCAGATAAGGTAAGATATCGTCCATGATTGCTACTCGGGATAGGTTTCCACTCAAGCATCTCCATGTACTGCAGCATTGCCCGTCGCCACCATCATTTCCTGTAGTGGTAATCCTAGATCCCTGTCGATCTGTTTAGCAGAGCTTGTCGTTCCCATCCAATAAATGCTACGATTTCTCCAACCGATGGACGACTTGCACGAGGCAACCAGCACCGCTGTATGAACTCCCAGAGCCCAGGCGCTATTTGCGACTCCTTGGGAGGCTCTGGTTTCTTGCCCTTGATGACCTGTCCCAACACTAAAATATCATTTTTCACGTTGTAGTACGGTACCTTGCAAGTCAACACCTAGGGCATGCGCAAAGTGAATAAACTTCTTTCGGCGGAAAAGTCAAGTCACTAACCTGCAAGGTGATACTGCCAAATGAGTATATGTCGCACTCGGTGCTGAGTGAGACTTCATCGTCTTCTGATGCTTCGCATAACTCTGCAGCCACCCATCGGACATTCCCTCGGATGGAGCTCGTAAAATAGGAGGTACCGACGAATTCCAGGATGATAGTGGAGAGACCAAAATCAGCGAGGCATGCCCGACCGTTGCCATAAATCAAGACATTCGACTGGAGAGTCTGGACGTGAGCAGCGAAGAATACGCGTTATGTGTGTGGCTATACACACCCCTGTCAGGTCACCATGGACAACTGATTCACTGTGGAGGTATTCTAATCCAAGGGCAATGTCATCCAGCTAACGTGTGTCAACACGTCAGCAAGCCCCTGGAAATACTTCCAAAAAAGAGCTTACAAGGGAAAACTTATCTTGAGGCGACAACACGTCTTTTTGACGCTCAAGAAAGCCTGTGAGAGCTCCATTATCAGCCCACGGACAAATCATTGCTGGGTGGGGCCCAAAGTCGTTTGCCACTCCACATAGGGGAAGAATGCTACGGTGTTTGAGACGGGCCCAAACTTTCAGCTCACGACGCACTCTCTACGTCAAGTTATTGTTGGAAAGATTGTCATAGATGAAATAGGGAAATTACCCTCCCATTCTTTCGCGTCAGTTCTTTGTTATCCGACTCGAAAGAACGAATAGTCTTCACTGCTACCTGCGTGACGCTCAAGATAATCCTATGGGAAGCGCTGCAAGCTGAGCATACCTGGACGGTCCCACTGGGCTTCACTAAATCGCACTTCCAGATGTCTCCAAAGCCTCCAGAAGCAATCGGATAGCGCGATCTTCCCTGGAGTTCATTAGTCAGATCTTCCAGACAATCTGACGCAGAACCTGGTGACTCTTGGTTAGCTTCTTCCTCTGTCGCCATTATTTCTGAAGAAGGTGAAGCGGAAGTCTGGATAGTTGCGTGAGTCAGGGGTATAGATCAATAACGCACATCCATACATTCAAGAGTAACTGCGCCCGAGGTAACATATTTCCACTGTTCTGGAAGAATGTGAGAAATAGTGAGGGAATGGAAAGAATCTGCATACATCAGGTATCGGCTTATCACACTCTTTCCCTTGTGCTGTTTGTTCCTCCTTCAGGATCTCTTCCTCTGTAGTGTGCACCGTCCCGAATGCTTCAAGTCTGGCTTCCTCATCCTTGCGTTTAGATTCCGTTGATCTCGGCCAAAGGTCATGTGTGATGTGTCTTTCATCCTTCTTCTTCGGTCTAACAGCCTCCGTTATGTTCCTGACTTCTGTCTCTTCCTTGACTTCCTTCTTCGCAAGCGTCTCCTTCCAGTTGATTCCGTCACCTTTCCTGACATCCTCCTCTTTCATTGCCCCTGCTTCCATGGCGCCTGGTGCTACTTTCTTGTTCTGGCGTGTGATCGAGCTCAACATCGAGAACGTCCAGGGTGTGTTGCTACGGTTGGTGCTGGTTGACTCAGAGCGGTCCCTATGCGAATTTGTTGCAGATATGTGAAGCTCGTTGCGGCTGGGAATGGGCAAGGGTCCTACAGAAGACGAAAAGGATTTTGAGGTAGACATTTGACGGGGTGGATCCTTGTGAACTGATGGTGTTTGCGGATTAGGTGTACTCGATAGGTGTAAGCTTGCGTTTGAGCTCAGCCGACTCGAGGACGTCCAGGTTGAATTGCTACGACTAGTGTATGTGCGGCCCCTATCTGCAGTCGGACTCCCTGCTGCAGACATGTGAAGCTCATTACTATCGGGGGGAGACATCTGGCAAGGTTGATTCTTCTGGGCTGATGGTGTTTGCGGCTTAGTTATATTCGACCTCCATGAGTTCGCGGTCGAGCTCAAACGAGTTGAGGACGTCCGGGTCGTGCTGCTATGGCTAGTGCTGATCGATGTAGAGCGGCCTCTGTTAACAGGCGGACATGCTGTTGACATGCGCTCGTCACGGTCGGAGGTTGACCAAGGACCTGTAGAAGATGAAAAGGATCGAGAAGTAGACATGCGGGGAGGTGGCGTTGTTCGACTCGGATGATATCCCAAGGACTTCCAGCTCTGCTTCGTCTTTTCCTCCAAACTTTGGCGCCTTCTCTCTTCGATATGCTTTCGATATTCTTCCTCTTGGGCCTTCCGCTGGTCATATCTGCGCTCCATCTTTACCTCCCTAAGGGTCAGTTGATTCTCTCGTCGCCCGAGTTGTTCCTCTTTCCTCCGAATCCTTTTCTCTTCGGTGCGCAATGCTTGTTCTTTGAAGACAACTTCATATTCCTTGCGTTTCACCTCCTCCGACTTTCGCATAACGCCTCGTGTCATTCGTCTTTCTTCCTCCTCTAAACGCCTCGTCGCTGGTTCTTCCCGTCTCCCGAGATCGTCCGCCCTTTTCTTGCCCTGCGCCTCGTTTCTCTCAGCCTTTTCCTCTTTCTTCTTCGCAAAATTCTTTTGCCGCTTGCTTTCGTCTTCTTCACGTTCTGTTCCTTCTCCCTCCCTGTTTGCTCCCTCCTCCTGTTTTATGAGATCGAGCTCTTTGCGCATGATTTTGTCCTCTACGCGTTCGGTTTCCTGCTCCTCGTGCCTGGGCTCGCTTTCTTTCTGCGTAGCTTCTTCCTGCCGTGTAAAATCCTCCTCTCTCCTCTTTAGTTCTTGCTCCCGCAGAGAAATCTCTTCCTCTCTCTTGCGGACGCTCTCCTCCCTCTGGAGAAGCCTGTGCTCATCATACTCCCACAAGTCTGCATCGTGAAGGTCATCAGCATACGGGTAAGAATGCTGAATGTGATAGCGCCCGTAATGCATGTCTTGCGAGGAGAGTCGAGTATGGAGATTAGATGACTGCCAGCTCCGCGGGAGCGCATCCGGTGTCTGTGGAGGATGCGAGGACTCATAGGTTTCGTACGGCGAGTGTGTTGGAACATCCCAGTCTTTGGGACTTGGGCTAGACTGAAATCCGTCATCATCCAATGAAAACAATTTCTTGATGGCGATAGGCTTGCTGACAGTTGGTAGGGGTAACTGCGAGGACGAGGGGAAGTGAGAGTACCCTATTGGGACTGTAGAGCGTAGGCTGTCTGAAGAGTAGGAGTACCCCATAGGGACTGTTGAGCTTGAACTGCCTAAGGAGCGAGAGTACCTGGCGACGGGGACTACGGAACGCGAATTGGGTGTCATTGAAGGGGATGGTGGTGTTGGTGCTGGTGGATAACCCTCGTCCAACCACCCGAAGGCAGAGGCGCTGGCTCTGGCTGTGTACGGTGTCGTTCGCCTTCTATCCCGAGCTCTGTAAATGGCACTCCACTGTTGATCCATGGTTAAAGCACGGTCCCTCTCCCACCCATTCGCACTGCCAGTTATGTCATGCGACGGGATGTTGAGTACTGATGGTGCTTCATCCGAGGCAGTGCTCGTCGTGCTCCCCCGTCGCGACATGGTGAAGATATGAGGCATTAGTGCGTCTTCTTCAGGCGTTGACGGAAGCCCGGGGGGAACAGATCTGTTGGAAAGGCTCGCTGTTCGCAGAAAGCTTCGCCTGTCTAGTGCGTCCGTAGCGGAACGCATAGACCTGGATATGTCATCTAGTTCGATGAGGGGTGAATGCTTTTGGCGCTCAAAACTTCTGCCTGTGATATCCAATGTAGATGACCCCATTACGCTGCTGATATGTGGAGGCCAGGTGTCATGTTCGGGTATAAAACCAGAAGTATACGACTGCGAAGTATGCGTGGGAGGCTGCAAGGAGGAAGGAGAACGAGCAGCGTTGACCTGGCTTTCATGTCGAAGTACAACAGGGAACTGCTCCTCGGCGATATTACGAATGCTCTTCATCGGAGTAATGTGTTCCTGGGATAACCGCTCGCGCTCGACAGTACTGGTTAGGGTATTCGTATCGTTAAGAGTCTGCTTGACCTCGTTGACCATGGAACACAAGTTGTTCTCGATATCAACTTTGAGGCCACTCTTCCACTTTTTGTCAGGCTCACGATCAGCGGCGGGTGTGATGGTCGAGGATTCAACAGGGACGAGAACCAAGGTCGCCATTGGGCATAGGTGACTACGCAAAGTAGCTGTATACTATGTTATAGTGTGGCAGACTGAAAGGCAAAATCAATTCGGGTGTCTGTAATTGATACTAAAACACGCACCAGTAATCTGGATGTAGTTGGCATATATACGCAGACAACAATTGCGTAGCTAGCAGAGGATCGAGAACCCGAACACGATGACCTATCCATGAACGGTCGAATTAGTTACATCGACATATGGACGACAAAGGCATGAACTGAACTGATGGCAATTGAACCTATCCTAACGTGAAGTTTAGAATTAACTGATAGGCATAAGGCTCATAGCTAGGGACGCACCTTTTGGTCTTTACTATAACTTGAATCGTGCAGGCATGTCATTACTGGTAACTCTGTGACCCTGTCCAGAACGCAGCCTATCATGGGGCCCGGGCAGTGCGCTTGGTCTCATGATGATGGGATTACATACTATTCATACACGGGCTGGCAGACTCCGAGTTCATCGGGCACGAGCTAGGTAGCAAGTCCCACTGGCACCTTTAAATTTGCTCCCGAGGTAGGCATATGACTAATGATGCAGATTCTTAGATCTTTAAGGGAGGTCATTCATGTTGGGATCCGAAACGGCCGATCAAGAAGAGGAATGAGTATAGGCGAGCGCAACGTACTAGCGAGTCGAGCGAGTGACGCATATGACGTCGGCCGATATCTTTTTCGTTATATTCCACTATATTCCTATGATACTGAAATTTTCCGTTCCTATGCACGCTAGTATAAAGGTTCGAGTACGAACGACACGACATCTCAGTTCTATCAAAGATACTGAGATGTACGTATATCTGATTCTATCTACCTTACGACGAACTCACAAAAGACTTAGTATCATCATCGTTTAGGTACTTGTCACGTAGCACACAGAGTTCTATCAAAGATACTGAGATTATCATCATCGTTTAGCGTCCCGCGTGTCCCCCGCTCGTCTCAACTCTCTACAGGTTATGAGCCCTGACCCGATCATGGACTCGTCGACTCCCAGCACCAACTCCAGCCTGTTCAACATCCCGAAGCTTGCCGAAGACGGCTCGAACTGGATAACCTATAAGGAACGGACGTTAACAGCTATAGGCGCGCGAGGATTGACGAGATATACCGATGGTCGGGCTATTGAGCCAACACCCTTCGCTGTAAATCCTATGACGAAGGCTGTTACAAAGGCGGACGGGTCAACGCCTACGCAGACAGAGATCGATGAGCTCGACGAAAAGATCGACGAGTATCATCAAAAGAACGCACTTGTTAAGCAACAGATATTTTGCACGATCACAGATCGGTTTCTGTTGCGGGTCCAAAAACTAGGGTCCGCGTCCGCAATCTGGAAAGAGATATGTCAGATTCACGAGGGCAAAACGGAACTGGTCCAGATAGACCTGAGGCGAAGGCTCCAGGAGACGAGATGTGATGAAGGAGGCGACGTAAAGGCGCACTTCTCCGAACTTCTACGCCTACGAGAGTCCTTGGCTGGAATGGGGGTCACGGTAGTCGATACCGACTTCCACGCAATAATCCTAGGGTCCCTGCCCGAATCTTACCGGCCACTCCTCTCATCCATGAATGCTGCCGCTAAGATCACCAAAACACCTCTATCCCCCTACGAACTCATCACCATCATTACCGAAGAATATGAGCACCGGCAACTCACCGATAGGCGTCCGACCAAACGAGGAGGAAATGCTGCCCTCTCTGCGAGGGGAACCGCAGGCAGAGGCCGAACCTCCGGCTCCAACACTAGCAGAACGGATTCCAGCATCGTGTGCTTCAATTGCGACCGAAAGGGCCATTATAGCAGTGACTGCTGGCGCGCTGGAGGGGGAAAAGAGGGTCAAGGTCCAAATCAAAGGAAGAAGAGAGGAGAAAAAGGCGAAAAGGGCCAGAAGCAAGCAGCAAATTCTGCCGCTACTGACCCAGACCCCCAGGACCAATATGCCTTTGTCACATCAGACTTAGCCACCATAGCGAAGGACTTGAACGTACCTGTCAGCAAACGAGGTGCAATAATGGACTCGGGGGCAACGTCCCATTTCTGTCCCGACCGGTCCAAGTTCTCGAATTTCGTGGCCATACCTGCCCAGCCAGTGCATACAGCCGATGGAACAACCATAAGTGCAGTTGGACGTGGTGATGTCAAATTAGACTTACCATTAGGTGACAAGCGCACCAGCGTTGTACTCAAAAATGCTCTCTACGCGCCAAAGATGGTGTTCACTCTCATATCGACCAACAGAATCACAGCTGCCGGCCTTGCCGTCCTATTTGAAGGCCGAACGTGCAAGATCCTGTCGAAAGGTCCGAAACGCGACGTCATTGCCCAGATCCCTCAAATCGAGGGACTCTATAGCATTCGAAATCAGCACGAAGAGCATGCGAACGTGGCAAAGTCCAAACTCACCATCAGCGAGGTGCATCGTGCACTCGGTCACGTGTCGCATGCCGCTGTCCTGGAGGCTGTAAAGAAGGGTACTGTTGAGGGAGTAGAACTTGACCTTACCTCCAACCCAGAGTTCTGTGACGCATGCGTCAAGGTGAAGTCAACTCGGAGACCATTTCCCGAGGAGATGAAGAACCGTGCGAAGGCCTATGGCGAAAAAGTGCACACGGACCTCTGGGGTCCAGCCCAGACGATGAGCATTGCGGGCTGCAGCTATTATATTAGCTTCACGGACGATTATTCCAGGCAAACGACCTTACGTTTCCTGAGAGCCAAGAGCGAAGCCTTAGCGGCCTTCAAACATTACGAGGCGTGGGTGGCACGGCAGAAGCCCGGTGCCCGTATCCAGAAGGTCAGGTCCGATAGAGGAGGGGAGTACCTCAGCGAAGAGTTCGATAAGCACCTTGCGCAGCAGGGAATAGAGAGGGAGCTTACCGTGCATCACTCTCCTCAGCAAAACGGAGTGGCAGAACGTCTGAACCGGACACTGGTTGAGCATGCCAGGGCTATGCTGTTGGGAAGGGACTTACCAAAATACTTGTGGGCGGAGGCTGTCAATTACGCTGCTTGGCTGAAGAATCGCTTACCATCGAGGTCCACCCCAGGGACAACTCCATTCGAATTGGTACGTGGGGCCAAGCCGAACCTGACGAAGGCACGGGAGTTTGGGTCCAGGCTCTACGTTCACCTGATGGAGGCGGGGAAGCTCGAAGCCAGAGCGGAGGAGGCCCTCTTCGTGGGGATAGACACGGAGAGCAAAGCCTATCGCGTGTACTGGCCGTCAAAACGGCAAGTGTCCGTGGAGCGAAACGTGACGTTTGCTCCAGCGGACGTGATGGTGGCAGATGATATGCCGAACGAGGGGGAGTCCCAGCCTAACAACTCAGTTAGCGCAGTTAAAATTGCTGACGCACCTAGCGCTCAGCAAACATCGCCACCAGCACCTCCCACCACTCCACCAAAGCCATCCATAAGACCTACGACCCCTCCGGCTCCAAGGACAACCCGCGTGCGTCCGCCAATAGGCTACTACTCCGCCCTACATGAGGGAGAGAGCGTAAGTCTGGCTGCCGAGTCCTGTTTGGAAGCAGAGGAGTTAGCTCACAACGAGGAAGAAGCACGCACCTGCCATCTGGCCTTAGCGGCTGCCGAACCGGAACCAACACTGCAGCAGGCACTAAACGGTCCAGACGCTGTTGAATGGCAAGAGGCGATTGATTATGAAATCAGCCAATTGGAGAAGTTAGGCACGTGGGAAATAGTAAGTCCGCACTCACGTGTCAACATTATCCCATGCCATTTCGTCCTTGCCACCAAACGCGGTCCGGATGGACAGAAACTCAAACTCCGTGCTCGCCTCGTGGCTAACGGCCAACGTCAGCAAGAAGGTGTCGATTATTTCGACACGTTCGCGCCTACCTCCAACATGTCGACCATCAGGACCGTCCTAGCCATGGCCGCGGAGCGTGACTGGCAGATCCACCAAGTGGACATCAAGAGCGCCTACTTATACGCGGAGCTGAAGGAGGAGGTGTACATGCGTGCACCCCCAGGGTACCTAAAAGAAGGTGATGAGGGAAAGATTTTGAGGTTGAGGAGAAGTCTGCCGGGGCTGAAGCAAGCAGGGTACGAGTGGGCCGAAGAACTTGCTGGTGTGTTCCGAAAAATTGGCTTCACGCGCTCACAGGTCGATCAAGCCGTCTTTTACAAATGGGACCACGACGAACACATGGTTGTCACCGTGTCCGTCGACGATATGGCAGTTACCTCAAAGCACCTCACTCATATCACATGTTTCAAAGCTGACCTGCGCAAGTATTTCGAAATCACGGACTTAGGCGAACTCAACTGGCTACTCGGATTAAAGGTAGAACGGGATCGCGTCGCACGCACCATCACCTTCTCCCAAAACGCCTATGTCAACACTGTCCTCGAAAGATTCAACCTATCCGACTGCAAATCGTCCCAAACGCCCATGGATACCAGCGCTGTATTGACCATTGACCAATCTCCCTCGACCCCAGCCGAGCACCACACGATGCGCGACGTCCCGTACCAGCGCGCCATAGGTTCACTTATGTACGCAGCGACTAGTACGTGGCCAGACATCGCGTTTTCGGTAGCCACTCTCTCCCAATTTATGAGGAACCCCGGGCACGCGCATTGGGAAGCAACCAAGCGCGTGATGCGCTACTTGAAGGGGACAGCAGACTATACACTCACCCTAGGCACGACAGATGGAGGGTTAGAGGCGTACGTTGATGCAGACTGGGCGTCCCAGCCGCATCGTCACTCAATTTCCGGGTACGTCGTCTTGCTGAATGGTGGACCCATTGCGTGGAGTGCCCGCAAGCAACCACTCATAGCACTGTCCACCGCCGAGGCAGAGTACATAGCATTGACTACGGTCACGCGCGAATTGCTGTACCTGCAGCTTCTGATCGAGGAGCTCTACGACGTGCCCCGTACCCCTACTCCCATTTACTGCGACAATCAGGCTGCTATAGCCCTTGCTTCCAAGCCGAAGTTCCACGCCCGTACCAAGCACATCGACATTCGTTTTCATTTCGTACGCCAGCACATCAAAAACGGCACGTTCTCGTTGCTCTATTGCCCAACAGAGAACAACGTAGCCGATGCCTTTACGAAAGCCCTCCCGCGTCCTCGCCTCCAGAAGCTGAGAGCATCGATGGCGCTAGGTTCCGCTCGAGGGGGAGTGTTGGGATCCGAAACGGCCGATCAAGAAGAGGAATGAGTATAGGCGAGCGCAACGTACTAGCGAGTCGAGCGAGTGACGCATATGACGTCGGCCGATATCTTTTTCGTTATATTCCACTTAGTGCTGCCGTGGTCCGGTTCGGTCCGGTTCAGAGGGTCCTGGACGAGAACCGAGAACTGAACCATGGTCCGGTTCTGCAAAATCTTCGAACCCTGAACCGGACCACAGAGAACGGTTCTCTGTGGTCCGGTTCGGTTTTTTTCTGGTCCGAACTCGAACCGAACCCGAAAATTTTCAATGGTGAGCGCGAAAAAAAAACATTGAAATACTACTTTACACATCGAGTAGCTACTCCAATGACATAGCTACATACTCTCTGCCTCCGCTCCGAATATGGAACTTGACTTGGCAAGCAGAAACCAGATAGAGGAAAATTGGGGAGATGAAGACAGGGCAGTATGCACAGTATCATTGTCCCCAGACGCTGTGAGGAACATGAAAGTAGGAAATGAGGACAGTGCAGTTCTTGGCAATGAAGGGTGCACGCTGGACGCTTAGACAGAGGATCATGTCGTTTGGCCGAGAGCAGACAGCGGGTGGGTGAGAGAAGGTGGGGTGAGAGACAGTGTCACAACCCAATAACGAATTAACGCTGGGCAGAGACTAGGACTCAAACAACAAGATAATCACAAGAGGATAAAGTAGCAGGTACGTCTCGGATTGCTCACTAGGAGATATAAGAGGTTTGAACTAAAGAACTACTGACTACAAGACACTACCTATATACATATATTTGTAACTGAGATCGAAGCTGAGTCTGAACTATCTACCAATCAAATAATAGGACGATATCGTACGATTCTATATATAACTATGATGTCATGACGTGTGCCGCAGCAACCGTAAGGTTCTGGAACATTCTGTCAGGGTCGTTTGGAATAAAGTTTAGTCCGGTGTAGGACACGAGCTGGCGCTGGGCTCGTATCGAGCTATTTCACAGTACACGCCAAATACCTGTCACATGCTAATCACTTCCCGATGTTATCCGACGCTAACCCGCCAAACCGACGTTTAGGCCGCATCGGACCCGATGTTTTCCCGCGCACTTGTCCTATCCGTGTCCCGTCCTGTCTTGCTAGCCCCACTAGGTGTGTAGTTCATTATTTCGCACATTACTCACGTCGTAGCCAGCGCTATTACATGTTTTCCCATAGTCCGCAGCGCCTCATGTTTATTTACATGTACTTCGGATCCGAAATACTCCGCCGCTACTTTCGCCTATGGGTTCCGCATTTCTACGTACTTACATATATATTGGACTGACCTCGAGCATTATTCATTATCCAAGTAGAGGGGAGCAGTTCCCCGACGCTTAGTGGTCAAACCCGATAATTCGTAGTTCTTAGTTGATATTGCGAATATCATCGCTCTTTCATTATCCATATCAGTCATTGTTATTATCGCGCACACCGCTCGCTCTTCCGACGCTCGCTATAGCGTTACTATTAGTTTCCAACATCCCGAACCCGAACCCGATATCCCGAAACCCCGAAAACATCGGACCCGACGCTTTTGCGTCGGACATCGTAATTATACCTTTGGACATTGTTTCCCGCGCTCGGACTATTGACCCCACATCACTCACTTACCCCCAAGACTATTCCCAGACCGCAGACCCCTGGGTCGAACGCACTTGTCAGGCAAGTATAGCAGAATAGGCAGTGCAAAGACCACAACACAAATATATCAGTTAGGAGCAATCTTTGTTTTGTTCCTCTCAGTACTGTTGTTTCTACAACTGGAGCCCACCGCGAGGGGTCCATCTGGTTTAGTTTTGATTAAGTGATTTTGATTTTAGGATTTCCCGACGAACCCGTACTTCGGACCCGACGGCCCGACGATATTTCCGACGTACCCGCAGTTTTTCCCATCATGCCCGACAGATTTGGCATGCCATTCAGGACAGAACAATCAGCCCCAAGATTCACCGGCGATGTTTACGGAGTTTTCGCATTTTTGCAATCTGTAGACCAACTCGGACAAAAGTGCAATTTATCGGACACTGAGCTCATCAAGTATACTCTCAGATATATCCAATGCGACCACAAAGAACTATGGGCAGGATGCCCTGAGGCCCGAGGTACATCTTGGTTAGATTTTACTAACGAAATTCTGTCGTCCTACCCAGAAGGAGGCATACACGAGTATACCCGACCCGATCCGCAGCCCGAAATACCCGAACCCGAGGAATCCGATGATTATGAATGGTGGACACTTCACCTAAGTGACGAATACACACCCGCACAAGAACGCCTAACTTCAGAAATAGAAATCTCCGCACCCGAAGACCCTATCACAACATCCGACGCCCCAGAGGGAGTCCGAAGTTCCGAAAATTCGGACTTGACCTTCGGACAAGTTCAGTTACCATCGGAACAATTGGATGTATTCGTAGAAGTCATTGATGCAGACGTACTAACATCAGAAGTCTTAAATTCAGAGCTAACGTCGCTAGAAGACAACGTACCCGAGATACCTGAAACATCGGCCGACGAATTCCCAGAAATATGGGATATTTGTACCAGGAGTTTAGATCACGAACTCGTTTTACCTTCTCCAGATCGCACTGATCATTTCGTTCACGCAGTAGCCGTCGCTTTAATTCTCACCGGTTATGTCACTAGGTCTAGGTATCATTTTGAATTGTCACACCCGAAAATCCGCACGTCAAAGCCCGAAACACCCGAAACACATTTCCCCATCATCCCGAAGATATGCCCCGTTTACCCGCAGTTTCCCTGCATAGTTTCGCCCTATCGTCACCCGTCGCATCGGATCCGAAATATCCGATTCCATCATCCGGTCTACCGACGCTTTCAATACCCTCGTCCATCGCACTCCCAGATCGCGTTTTACCAGTATGAAAGCCAACGACGTCTTTACCTTAGGAAAAAGCTATAGTTCGAAACCCCGAAATTTCGGGTAACGCGATACCCGAAAACGCGCACATATGTTCATAGCTTGCACGTTTCACCCCGGGATTAGGCCGGTGTTTCATATCTCAATAACCCGAAAAACCACTATCCTCATACATCCGCACCTACAGAAGAAACTAATAGTACACAGACATTCGAATCCGAACGCGCGTTAATAACCCCTATTTATATAGCATTTCATCTTCGAACTGCGCATCGCGCGCGCACCCTTATATATACGTAGAAAAACCCGAAAACCCGAAAAACCCGAAGAAAGACAGTCAAAAGTTGCACGAAGAAGTCAAGTCAGATGGTAATCTGCGTCCATAGTATCATCTTGACTACGTTATCCGAAAATTCATCTGGCACTTATGATTATTTTTTTTCATTGTTTTTTATTAGACACCCTAGTAGGGGATGACCTAGCATCAAGACACGAGACACGGACACAAGGGACACAGGACATACATGGAAACTTCGGACATCGCATCGGACCCGACGCTTTGACATTTCGGACATTAGAAGAATTCATTGGACATCACGCTTTGACATTCGGAAAACACGCGGAATACATTGTACAGCTAGGAGAAACGCTAATTGGTAGTACAGAAGCAGAAAGAAATTGAAAGAGACAGTATTCAGAAACGCGCCTTTTTGGTGACATGCGCCCGCATCATGTCCAACTCATTCGCAACTTCGGACATCAGCCCCTGGATAGTGCGAAACTTCGCATAGACACCCCGAAGCTTACCCGCCAAAATCAGGTCCTCTCCGCTCAAACCCGAATCCGCAAGTGCGAAATCCTCTTCCTCTACATCCGCCAACTTCCTTTTCCTACCCTGAATCAGCACCACCGGCTTTGTCTTCGAAATACGCGAGGCGGATGCCATATCTTCACCATCGGAAATCGTAATAGGAGGTTCGGATCCGAGCGAAGACCCGACCCGAACTTTGGAAGCCGCCATCGGCCGACGCGCAGACGCTTTGCCCTTGGCGCGCGCTAAATACAGGAGTCAAAACGCCGAAAAATGCGAAAAAGAGGAAAACTCACCAATACGAGAATAGGAACATGCCTGTTTAGAGTTCCGGCACTCTGTACACCCGCGTTTTTCGGGTCCGAAGCATTCGGTGTCACGCTTAGCGCAGCGGTCGCAGGGAGGGTCGTGAAGGATCATTCCATCATCAGAATCATCATCCTTGCGAAATATCTAGCGTAAGACAAACGCAAAAATTTCGGACTTACCTTCGGCGCAGGATGCTTTGCCTTGCGCACCCGAGTCGGCCGCTTAATCGGAACTTCGGATTCGCCGTCCGCATCTTCTTCTTCATCGCCCTCACCTTCCATCGAGACATCCGCAGGTGCGCCTTGAGGTTCGGAAATTTCGGCCTGACGCGCGGCCATTTCCTTGAGCGCATGCAGCTGTTCCACGAAGCGATCATGAATCCCCACCAATTCCTTACCCCTCGCAACATCCTCCGCAGTCAACGCAAGTGCGACACCCTTATCCTTTCCGGCAGCTATAAAGATTCCGATATCGGACTTTCGGACATTAGCACGGAAAACCCGAAAATCACAGCAAATGCGACGCACCGAAATCTTGTTCCACCTCCTGCACCATTCTTCCTTTTCCACCATGAGATCCGGCCTATCATCTGGTACGCACTTCGATTCGGCCTCCATCTTTTGCCGAAGTTCCGAAAATCCGCGCTGGAGAGACTCAGCCTCAGGAGATAAGACTTGTGCAGTGTCAAAGGGGAACGCCATAGTGAGATTAGATGAAGGGGAAAAGAATGAAAGAAGAGAAGCGCAGTTGTCAAGGGCTCGGGTTTATATGCAGAAATCGCGAGAAAGTCTCGGCCGCATTTCCCGCTGGTCACGTGACTTAGAAACCCGCAAATTTGGTGAAGACTTCCCGCATACCGCTGACTGGGGACAGTCAGTATTCAAAGTTCGTAGGAGATGTAGGACACGAGCTGGCGCTGGGCTCGTATCGAGCTATTTCACAGTACACGCCAAATACCTGTCACATGCTAATCACTTCCCGATGTTATCCGACGCTAACCCGCCAAACCGACGTTTAGGCCGCATCGGACCCGATGTTTTCCCGCGCACTTGTCCTATCCGTGTCCCGTCCTGTCTTGCTAGCCCCACTAGGTGTGTAGTTCATTATTTCGCACATTACTCACGTCGTAGCCAGCGCTATTACATGTTTTCCCATAGTCCGCAGCGCCTCATGTTTATTTACATGTACTTCGGATCCGAAATACTCCGCCGCTACTTTCGCCTATGGGTTCCGCATTTCTACGTACTTACATATATATTGGACTGACCTCGAGCATTATTCATTATCCAAGTAGAGGGGAGCAGTTCCCCGACGCTTAGTGGTCAAACCCGATAATTCGTAGTTCTTAGTTGATATTGCGAATATCATCGCTCTTTCATTATCCATATCAGTCATTGTTATTATCGCGCACACCGCTCGCTCTTCCGACGCTCGCTATAGCGTTACTATTAGTTTCCAACATCCCGAACCCGAACCCGATATCCCGAAACCCCGAAAACATCGGACCCGACGCTTTTGCGTCGGACATCGTAATTATACCTTTGGACATTGTTTCCCGCGCTCGGACTATTGACCCCACATCACTCACTTACCCCCAAGACTATTCCCAGACCGCAGACCCCTGGGTCGAACGCACTTGTCAGGCAAGTATAGCAGAATAGGCAGTGCAAAGACCACAACACAAATATATCAGTTAGGAGCAATCTTTGTTTTGTTCCTCTCAGTACTGTTGTTTCTACACCGGCATACTCCGATAAGTCACGTGACTCGTTCATAGGTTCTTTAGGTAACTCTACAATAGACGCCGTTGTTGGGACATCTTCGACTATAAATACTTTCTTAGTAACAGGCGCTGTGACTGGGCGCTTAAAGGACTTAGAATTTAGGAATGTATAATGGTTTGTATTTGGAACTCGTGACAGACAGCGGGGTGAGAGACAGCGGGCAAGACATTTGGGCGGATAAAGTTTCGACGCCATTCCAAGAATTCCTGTGTTTCGAACACCGATTTATTAATTTTGCGGGGATTCAATGCTTTCGGATTTTGCCGATGAAATTCTTGAACTTTCAACCGTGCATTTTCGAGGTTCTCTTCAGGTTCCCATGTCGCTTCTTCTATCGGATATCCTTCCCACTCTACTAGGTATTGGAGTTTTGATCTGTGCAGTCTCGAGTCTAGGACTTTTCGTACTGTCCATTCGGAATCGCCTTCTGATACGATCTCTGGCGGCGGACGATGATGTGGAGGTCTTTGGATTAAGGTCGAGGGGGAATGCGGAGTGAGTAATTCTACATGGAATACTGGGTGGATCTGATATTTTGCTGGAAGTTTCAGGCGGTAATTTACATCACCCGTCTTCTCAAGCACTTCGAACGGACCAAGTCTTCTGTCGGAGAGTTTCTTATTCGGTCTTTTCTGGTGAATATTTTTGGCGTTGAGCCAGACCATGTCTCCCTTATTGAACTGTGGTGCGTCTTTTACTCCTTTATCGTAGAATCTTTTCATCCGCTCACTAGCCATGTGCAGCATACTTTCTGCGTCTTCTTTCGCCTCTTTCATTACATCCACTCGTTCATCAGCTGCAGGTACTTTGGAATTGGAAATTGGTGAAAAGGTAAACTCTGGATCATATCCGTAGAGTACTTTGAATGGACTATGACCGGTTACAGTGACAGAATTATTGTGAGCGAATTCTGCTAGTGGAAGCCAGTCTACCCAATCATTTTGACGGTAAGACGTGAACATTCTCAGATATTGCTCGACTTCTTGGTTTATTCTTTCCGTTTGTCCATCTGTCTGAGGATGATAAGCCGTTGACATGTTCCATTTTATGCCTAGGCGTTTCGACACTTGTCCCATAAATTTAGAGACGAATTGTGTTCCTCTGTCTGATATCACCTGTTTCGGAGTTCCATGGTGTTTCCATACGTTATCTAAGAAAAGTTTCGCGATTCCTCGAGCGTCAACTTCCTTTTTTGTAGGCATGATGTGCGTTTGTTTTGTGTATCGATCAACGACGACAAAAATAGAGTCGAACCCTTCGCTTTTAGGCAAATCTACTATCAAATCACAAGTGATTGATTGCCAAGGTCCCGCTGGTATTTCGTTTGGTTTAAGCGGACCGTGTGGTTGCGTTGGGTGAATCTTCGTTGCTCTGCATCTATCACAGCCATCTACGTAATCGTGGACATACTTCGTCATTGAAGGCCACCAATAATTTCTGGAAATCAATTCTAAGGTTTTGGCTCGTCCTGGGTGTCCAGCCGGTGGAGAGTCGTGAAACAACTCCAATATCTCTCGGCGGATCTCTTTATCATTTGGAACGTAAACCAGTCCTCGGAATAACACCAATCCATCCTCAACATTCCATTCTTCAATCCCTCTGCGTAGTTGTACCGGTGCCGCTTTCAGTGTTTCTAACGCTTTAGCGACTTCAGGTTCTCGTTCTGTGCATTGCCTTATCCTTCTCAGCAATTGTTTTTCTCCTTGCACTAGAACTTGACCTCTTTTAGCAGCTTTTACGGTTAAAAACTCCGGTTTTAACAGAACGCGATCAGAATTGTCGTTTTCTACCCCCCCTCTGTGGTCTTCTCTCCGAGATAGACGGTCTGCCTTATCGTTAACTACACCAGGCTTATGTTGGAGTGTGAATTCATACTCCGCCAGGAATAAACTCCATCTGGCTTGCCTTCTTGTTAACTTTTGGCTCGTCATGAAATACTCGAGGTTTTTATGATCCGTCCAGATCTCCACATGTTGAGGCTTTCCCTGCACATAATGTCTCCACTCCTCCAACGCTCGAATGATTGCTAATAATTCTTTGTCGTGAACGTCATAATTTCGTTCTGCATCATTCATCGACTTCGAATAATAAGCTACGGGATGCCACAAATCATCTTCCATCAGTTGAGATAGAACCGCTCCGGTTGCATAATCGGAAGCATCGGTTTCTATTTTCATTTTTTTCTCAACATCCGGCATGACTAGAATCGGAGCTGTTGTGAACCTTGACTTCAGTTCATCAAACACATCTTGTTGTTTCTCTGTCCAGTCCCATTTGACATCTTTTCGTAATAAGTCATTCATTGGTCTGGCAATGTCCGAGAACCCGAAGATAAATCTTCTGTAGAAGTTGGCAAAGCCCATGAATGCCTGAATATCTTTAACACATTTGGGTACAGGCCATTTCATTACTCCTTCTACTTTCACAGGGTCCATCCGAACACCACCCTTCTCCACTATCAACCCGAGGAACTCGACTTCCGACTGTTCGAAGCTACACTTTTCTGGCTTCAGATACAAATCGTTTTCTTTTAGTCGTTTCAGTACCTCACGTACAACCCTCCGGTGTTGCTCTTTATCGCCATTCGTGAATACGAGAATATCATCGATATAGACAACTACAGTCTTTCCATCAATTAGATCTCTGAATATCTCATTCATCATCGTTTGAAATGTGGCAGGGGAGTTTGTTAATCCGAAGTACATTACGGTTGGTTCGTGGTGACCAAACGGCGTTTTGAAGGCCGCCTTCCATTCGTCTCCTTCTTTCATGCGAATATTATTATACCCCCATCGTACATCCATCTTAGAGTACATCGTGGCACCGGTTAAAGCATCAATCAAGTCTTGAGATCTCGGTAGCGGGTACGCATTTTTAACCGTCTTCTCATTGAGCTTTCTATAGTCCATCACCGGTCTTAACTTGCCATCTTTTTTGGCCACAAAGAAGAAGGGTGCTGCCACTGGGGATTGTGATTCTCTAATTCGTCCCAGTGCGGTTTCAGCTTTCAACCAATCCTTCAAGGTGTCCATCTCTTTTGGTGACAAAGGATAGGGTTTCGCATTCGGCGGAAGATCGCCGTTATCTTTAAGATCTATCGCATGATCCCATTTCTTTCTTTCAGGAAAGCGCTTAGATTCTTCTTCTGAGAAAACTCCCAGGTAATCGTGAAGCCAATCGGGAACCATCTCTTCCACCGATTTCTTCACCTTCGTTGCTTCTTCTGCAACCTTCTGTTCCGTGGCAACCGAGGCTTTATATTTGATCCATTCTCCAGGATACTCTTCATCTTCTATCTCCTCGACCGTCGCCCTTTTCATCGCCATGTCTTCTTCGTCATCCTCTTCTGTGGGAATCAGATCTGGCACTTCTTCTGTCTTTTTTTGTTCTTTTCTTTTTTCTTTATTTTTTTGTCTTTGTTCTTTTTTTGTAATACATTTAACCGGGCATCGAGAAAGTGCAAATTGTCCAGCATTCCAGTCTATTTCCGGATTATGATATCTTAGCCAATCTATGCCGATAATAACATCATCGTTTCCTAGGTCCGTAACCATGAAGGCTGCTTCATCCTCAACATGATCACCGATCTTTAGACCTAGTTCTGCGAAATGTGTCATTGATCCCGCGGCATTTAGCGAGCCATCAATATTTTTAACCGGAATAGGTCTTAATAATTTACGACACCGGACCTCGTTCTTTTTCACAAACTTTTCACTTATAAATAGTGTTGATGCTCCACAGTCCACTAACGCTTTCACGTCTGCTTGTCGGTTCTTTCCTTTCAACGTAATCGGAATATAAAAATGCTCAGATTTGGATTTAATATATACTTCTGATACATCCGAAAACGTAGATAGAATGGAGAAACGATTGTTCGGGTCTAAGTTCGCAGACTTTGACTTCGACCCTTCTAAAAACCCTTGCCTTCTTTGCTAGCAGTCCAGTCTTTGAACCACTGCGGCATTGAGTTCTCTTCCTTTGGCACTGTAGTAGCCTTCACCTGCGCTTTTGGCGCGACTGCGTCTTTGCAGTTTCTAGCCATATGGCCTTCTCCTCCACAGCGGTAGCATTTGAAAGATCCAGTCTTTTCTTGGGGCTTGGGGGCCCACTTCTGCTTTCCGGAGTCGACGTCCATGGCATCACTTTCCCTACTTGGACCTGCTCTGGACTCATGGTTCCTGGGACCTCCTTGTTTCGGGGTCCACCACGTAGTCTTCTTTTTGTCCGCGTCTAGCTCTTCGAAATTGCGTCCAATTTGGATCGCGTGTTCCACCAGTTTCTTCATGGTGTCTTTGTCCTTGTAAGGAACATGTGCGAGCTGTATTTTGACGCGGTCTTGAAGTCCATTTCTGAACTTCTGTCGCTGGTCGTAGTCGGAGAATGAAGTGTGTGCAGCCTTTTGTCTGAAAGCGGCTGCGTACTCTGGGACTGACGATGATCCTTGTTTCAGAGAATCTAAGTCTCTGATCGCCTTCCCTTCTTGATCTTCTTGCTTCCACATAGCAGAGAAGTCTTCATCGAGTTTTTCCATGGTAAGTTTTCCTTGGGCATGTTCCTCAATGTATTTTTGCGCCCATTTTCCAGCTGTTCCTTTCATGAACGATAGCATGACCGAGATTCTTTGCTTTTCGGTGATGTTCGGCCATTGTGTTTGGTACAGGCAGATTTGAGCAACCCAGGTTTGTGCGTCTATGGAGTCCTTCTCTCCAGTGAAGTCTGTAGGTTTGGCGAATTTAATGTTTGGGGTTGAGGGTGTCATCATTGCAGCCCCCGCTGTTCTGAATGATGGTTGCGAAGCGGCTCTCCTGACCGATTCATCCTCCTGTGCTTTCAAGCGTAATTCCAGGTCTCCATTTTTAGTGGCTAGTTCCTGGTTCTTTTGCTCTAGCTCTGCTATTTTCTGCAGAAGGATGCTACTGGTAGCGGAGATTTGGTCCTGTACGTATTGCAGGAACCATTGCTCCTGAGTTTGCGCCGGTTGCGGTTGTTGTGGTTGAGAAGACATAGTACCAGTTGTGTTCTGGAACCCGATTTACTGATGTCTTTGAAGAGCTGCTCGTAAGGGCTCTTCCGAAAGGGAATGATGATGAAAAGAGGAAAGTTATGTAACGGAAAACTGAGCGGTCCCCGATATCTGATCGGATCTACCACTGGCTCAGGGTCAAGGGGTTCTGGTAAAATCCCACACTGACACTTCCCTAATACTGACTAGAAAAGATATGTAACTATACTCGATCGAGTGGGAAAAACTAGAGACAATGCAATCTCCGTTTTGAGGGTACAAGCCTAGGACAAGTTATCACTCTTCCAGCCGAAGCTTACAAGTGCGAGTCTCACTAGGGTATGTCTCTAAATCCTCGTAGGTCGAAAGCACGGTTTGTCGTCTAGACAGTTCTGCTATTGACTCGATACGAATGCCTACGTGCGTGATGAAAAAGGGATAGGTAAAAAGAAACTATAGTAACGTTGAGCAGGCAGGGTTTTGGGCCAGCACTCAAAGTTGTAGCGAGACGCCTAATGTCGTCAACACCTCCGTATACTGGCGGCTGTGGTAAGACAGGGCCTGGTATAGGACTACTAACTAATAAAGCGGATAGGTATGAAGTTTTGCGCTCAAGTGAGCAAAGGATGATAAAAAGGTCTCGGTTGTTTAGACCGGGCAAAGAGTAAACGGCTTTGTTTGAATGACAATATGAAAGGACTTTCAATATGGTCAAGCAAAGAAAGAGATGTGCGAGAGTGTAACGCGAGAGTCGGAGTCTCCTATAGTTCAAACCTAATGTCACAACCCAATAACGAATTAACGCTGGGCAGAGACTAGGACTCAAACAACAAGATAATCACAAGAGGATAAAGTAGCAGGTACGTCTCGGATTGCTCACTAGGAGATACAAGAGGTTTGAACTAAAGAACTACTGACTACAAGACACTACCTATATACATATATTTGTAACTGAGATCGAAGCTGAGTCTGAACTATCTACCAATCAAATAATAGGACGATATCGTACGATTCTATATATAACTATGATGTCATGACGTGTGCCGCAGCAACCGTAAGGTTCTGGAACATTCTGTCAGGGTCGTTTGGAATAAAGTTTAGTCCGGCATACTCCGATAAGTCACGTGACTCGTTCATAGGTTCTTTAGGTAACTCTACAATAGACGCCGTTGTTGGGACATCTTCGACTATAAATACTTTCTTAGTAACAGGCGCTGTGACTGGGCGCTTAAAGGACTTAGAATTTAGGAATGTATAATGGTTTGTATTTGGAACTCGTGACAGACAGCGGGGTGAGAGACAGCGGGCAAGAGACAGCGGGCAAGAGCAGCCAGCGAGGAGACAGCCAGATGGCTCGCTGGTGAGGTCGAGTGGGTGGATGGGTAGCTCGGGTTGGCCGTCGAGAGAATGGTCATGTTGAGTGGTGTCGTGCAAGGGACATAGTCTAACAGACAGTCAGCTTGGCAATTACGGACGGAGGTGAATAAAATACAAGAGTTAAGCGATGGTAAAACTAGCGCCATTACCGTTGTCAGCGAAGGAAGACATTCAGGACAACAAGAGAGGTACGTACGGTTTGAGTCGCGCCTCCATTCTCAGATGTTGCCGTCACCTTCTCGAGTGAGAGACAGCGGGGTGAGAGACAATGGGCGAGAGACAGAGGGTGAGAGACAGTGGGCGAGAGCAGTCAGCGGTCGTGCGAGACAGTGGGTGAGTGAGACACGGCGAGCGAGCCAGCAAAAGCCAGCCAGCAAGAACAGCAAGCGAGTGAGAGGGGATGCGGTGAGGTGGCGGGCATTAACATAGGCGCAGGTGGCGTGGCGTGTGATGGGTTGTGCGCTGGTAGCGATGGGTGCTGGCCTGCACAGTGTTGTAGCCGGTCCTCAATGAATAGAACCTCCTGTTATACTGGAAAATATATCAAAGTTATATATCGGTTAGTTTATTAGCTTGATTGATGGTTAATTGGTACCTTGAGCTTGATTGGACAACCGGGAGCATGAAATGCGAGTGTCCGGACAGAATTGGAAGTTAGTGCAGATGTCGATGATCCTATGTAGAAGTCGAAGTACCCATGAGTGCGGAAGGGAAGTCACCAGCCTCGTCGACGAAGTTTCGGTTCGCGGTTCGGAACGGTTCGGGAAGGTCCGAACCCATGACCGAACCTCCCCAGGACCAACGAACCGTGAACCTCATTTCGGTTCGGTCCGGCCAAAATGGAGAACCGTGGACCGAACCACGGTTCGGAACCGGACCACAGCAGCACTAATTCCACTATATTCCTATGATACTGAAATTTTCCGTTCCTATGCACGCTAGTATAAAGGTTCGAGTACGAACAACACGACATCTCAGTTCTATCAAAGATACTGAGATGTACGTATATCTGATTCTATCTACCTTACGACGAACTCACAAAAGACTTAGTATCATCATCGTTTAGGTACTTGTCACGTAGCACACAGAGTTCTATCAAAGATACTGAGATTATCATCATCGTTTAGCGTCCCGCGTGTCCCCCGCTCGTCTCAACTCTCTACAATTCAAATATTCACAGTTGACTATAATGCGGTGCTTTGCAGCTGATGCAGGAGAAAACATTCGAGGATGCGATGCATATGCGTTAAGGTGAGCAGTAAATTTGTGACTCAAGTGCCAGTGGGCGGGCCGCTTGCTGTAATCATCATGTTGAACCGAATTTATAATCACCATTAATGATTAGATAGCCGTGCACATAGATACCGGGACCAGTCGACAACTTGAACCAACACATCATCGAGTTTCCAATTTCCCGGTCACCGTGGAGAGATTCTGCTCGGAGATTCTACTTGATCTACGTAGTAAGCTCCTTGCAAAGTATCTTGTCACGTTGCGCCGATGACGTTATGACGTCATTACATTGCTCCCTCGCTCCGAGAAATGAGGTACCTAGGCGCCCACTATCTGAGCAAATGAACCGACTTCACGAACAGAAACCAACATACCATGCATGCAAGACTCCTGGTATCCAACCCAAAATCGTAAGACAGATATTAATCCAAAAGTCTGGCAAAATGGCATGAGATTTAATCGGCGTCGAGGACTATTGACACGGATATTTACCTGCAGCACATCCACGTTCTATTGGCATTGTCGTCATTAATATCATAGTGTAGGAGGTATGAAATGGTCGTATACTTACTGAAAAATACGGCTACTGGAGGAAGGACCCTGCATGCGATTTCAGTATGGTAACTTATCGATTTGGGACGTTTGGGAATAGCATACGTACAGTGCAACAAAATACAAGATGACATTCCGTGTAGATGAAACGGTGGTGGTCATTTTGAGAAGGGTCTATGTGAAAATACGGCTCTTTAGATGTCCAATAGATTTGGGCGTTGGACAACTTATATAACCAGGGGTATTTCAATGACGTACGTCATGTCTGTTGGAGTGGCCATAGTATATGACACTGGGCGGAGTGACCGACTCCAGTGATCCGTTGGAAAGATCAAACAGAACAACCGGTTCAATCTCAAGCTTCAAGCTTCAAGAAGCTGCTATACTAACGCCCTGAGTACAAATCCTGCAAGTCACCGGCACCAACCAGCTGGAGCTCGAGCGCTCAACGTTCAACCAAGAGCCAGTTTCAAATTGAAGGGTGGGATCGTGCTGGCTTGCGCTTCTGCAGATATAATTTCCAAATTGGCCGGACAATGTTTCACGGAGTGAGATCCCAATGACTTGTGCATATGTGAGCCTTAGTAGCGGCGTCTATACGACAGTGCAATCGGGATGCTCGCCGTACAACCGAAAAGAATGATTAAACCCTATCAGTCCTAGTAGGGTGGCATTATCATGATGGTGTTCGACCCGGGAACTGCACTGAGGAACCTGGAAGTACGAAGATATGAATAATTTTGATCGTCAGTCGAGGCGCCAGCCTCGAGGCCCTAATCGTAATCCATAAGGAAATGTGACAAAGTTACACAGATGATCCTTTTGTGATCCGCGGTAGCAGTGATATTTGATAGAAGCTTGATATCGGGTGCGGCCAGAGCCCACAAAATCCAGATTGATATTTGAATCACGTCAAATTGCTTCAAAACCACTTTCTGGGTGTGAAGCACTCGTAGAGAAGCGTTACATCCAATTCGTTAATATCTTGTACTCCGTTCAGCAGACTAGGACGACAGGGCTCGTACTTCATGTCCCACAAACGCCACAATTTCTCCAACCAATGGACGTCTCGCACGAGGCAGCCAACATCGCTGCACAAAGCTCCGGTGTCCGGGCGCTATTTGCAAGTCCCTGGGAGGCTCTGGTTTCTTGCCCCTGATAATTTCTCCAAAGACTGTCAAGTCATTCTTCAAATAGTAGTAGGGTACCTTGCAAGTCAATATCTAGAGCGAGTGCAAAGGGAATAAGATCCGGCGGTTGAAAATTCAAGTGACTAACCTGCAATAGGATACTGCCAAATGAGTAGATATCACACTCGGTGGTGAGCGATGCATTATCTGGTGCCTCATATAGCTCTGCAGCTGCCCATCGGATATTCCCTCGAATAGAGTTCGTAAAATAGGAGGTACCGATAAACTCCACGAGGATAGTAGAAAGACCAAAATCAGCAAGGCATGCGCGGCCGTTGCCATAGATCAAAACATTTGACTGGAGAATCTGGATGTGAGTAATAAAGAATACACCTTCTGTGAGTGGCTATACACACCCCTGTCAGGTCACCATGAACAACTGATTCGCTGTGAAGATATTGCAATCCAAGAGCAATGTCATTTAGCTAACGTGTGTCAACACATCAGCAAGTGTCTGGAAATACTGCTAAAAGGGGCTCACAAGGCAAAACTTATCTAGAGGCGACAACACGTGTTGTCGACACTCAAGAAAGCTCGTGAGAGCTCCATGATCAGCCCACGGGCAAACCATTGCAGGGTAGTAGGACCCAAAGTCATTCACTACCCCCCAGAGTGGAAGAATGTTGCCATGTTTGAGACGGCCCCAAACTTTCAGTTCACGACGTAGTCTCTAAGCCGAGTCATCATCCGAAAGATCGACATGAATGGAATAGAAACATTACATTCGCCTTCTTTCGTACCTCTTCCTCGTTGTCCGCCTGGAACGCGCGAATGGTCTTCACTGCCACCACCTACATCACAGTCAGATAATATGGTAGCAAGTGCCACAAGCTGTACATACCTCACTGGGCCTGCTGGGCTTGACCAAAAAACATTTCCAGATGTCTCCAAAACCTCCGAAAGCAGTGGGGTAGGGCAGTTTCCCCTGGACTTGTTTAGTAAGATCCTCCAGCAAATGAACTTCCTCTTTCCACGGTACGCGTTCTTCTTCCTTCCTCCGGTTCTCTTCCTCTGTAGCGCGCGCCGTCTCTCCTTTGAACCTACCTTCCTCCATGCGTCTTAAGTTACCTTCCCTTTGTGTCGTCACCTCCCGGTACAACGCGGGATCTTGTGCTGGACGTCTTTCTTCCGCACCATACCCCCTTGTTGAGTTCTCCGCATGCCTTGTAGGCCCTTCCCTTCTCTGGGCCTGCCCTTCCCCCATCTTGACTTCGTCTTCTTTCTTCTTCGCAAGCATAGCCTTCCGCTTGATTTCGTCTTCTTTGCGTTTGGTTTCCTCCTCTTGCATTCTTCTCATCTCGAGTTCGTTGCGCTGTATTTCATTCCATGATTGGTTGAGTGTTTGATGATACTCGCCCTCAGATACATCATTATGGGTATTGGTAGGCCGAACGGGATAGTAATGGCTCCCGCTCGTAATGTTTAGCGAGGGGTGTTGAGAATCGAGCCTGTTAGACGACTGCCGGTTCTGCGAGACCTCCTTTGGTGTCTCCTGGTAGTATGAAGACTCATGGCGGGTTTCGTACGGCAAGCGCGACGGACCAGTCCAGTCTTCGCGACTCGAGCTGGGCTGAAAGCCGCTACTATCGAACGAGGCCGATTTCTGGGCAATGATAGGTCTACTGCTAGACGGTGGGGGTCCGCCGTAGCGTGCATGTGAATCCTGAATGTGAGACGGACGATTAAGACTCATGCTAGGTTGAACGCCGCTGTCCAACGAGACCGATTTCTTGGCGATGGCAGGTCTAATAATAGGTGGTGGCACACCGGGGCGTGTGTACGGATCTTGCGGGCGTGATGGACCACTCCGGCCTTTGGGATTTGAGCTGGACTGCTCACCGCTATCGTCAAACGAAACTGATTTCATGGCAGCGGTGATTGCAGAAACTGGGTGCATATTGGCAGGGGCTGCATAACCTGGGCCATATGTCGTTGATGAAGATAAGGTTGGGTTATAGGATGGAGGATCAATGTTGGCATGTGACCTGTATCTGTCTCGCTCCTGATATAAAGCCGGAATACGATGGCGGTCCCTGCTGGAAGCGATGGGCTGTGGTATGTGATATGAAGGGTCTGCACCCGATGTGCCCCCGCGATAGGTATCGTTAAAGTAATGAGACGCCTGGCCACCCTCTTCAGGCATGAAAACGCCCGCATTTTGAGTGTGCTGTCTTTCTTGCCTGATGCCATTCATAGCGAATTGCTGTCTAGCCATGCGCTCCCGTTCAGCGACGGTGAGTAAAGGTTTTGGGCGCTCAAAATTTGGATTTGACGTTGACCCTACTCCCATAGTAGATCCGACAGGACCCCTGTCGCCGCCGTGATCCGGATGTACGGGGCGATTAGTGTACTGGTTTGAGTCCTCTGCAATACGTTGAGAAAGGACAAAGAAGAGGATGGACAGCGGCTTTGTCTTGACACTCACTTCCAGGCCTGCCATGTATCGCAGGCTGATGCTCCTTTGCCATACTTTCTGACCACTACGGTCATGAGCTGGAGGAAATATGACCGCACGAACCTCTCTGAATTTTGGACGAGCAAGTTAAGGAATGGGACAAAGTACAGATGCCGATACGAGAGATAACACGGAACTAAATAGTGTAGGCACGATTACGGTATCGTTGGTCTGCAAAGGAGGGCGCCTGTGGCTTTGGTTTGAAGTGACTGATCAATGATTCCAGGACCCCGAGTACTCGATCGAGATGACAGGCGGAAAGTTTGATGAAGCCGTCCAATGGACAAGGGCTGGACTGCGTTCGATTCATATATGACTAGTCTCGAATCGAAGGGTCTACCGTACAGCCTGAGTCGAGCAGCCATCATACTGCTAGCTTCGTTAGTGCGAGTCGATACTGATTTTTAGTCTCACTTACCCTGCGCTGATGATGATGATGATGGTGAGGTGAAGAACATATGTATGTTTCTCACTGCAAAAGTTCATACTCTTCGCGCCAAATGTGATTCGATCGCAGTCAGCCCTGAGTACTATGGCGATTCGTCGGCAAAGAAGGATTGCGGGAGTCTGGGCACTACTTCTAGCTTGTTGGACACTGAAAATATACCGTGTTGACACCGTGGACAATGATGAGTGCTTCCGAGGTCACCGGTCAGACCGGTCAGGGATGAATGAAGAAGAGAGAGAAGCTCATATTCGGTCAGCTCCTTCCAACTAAGTGTTAACTAACCACAACACCTTCCTAATGAGGAGTTTAAAATGATCTCCCTCGATTTTGAAAACACTCCAGGTGACCACTTTCTATATAAATACCTTAATTCAGTTCTTGTTACATCCTAGCACCGGTACTGTCAGTATATATGTTCAGATGGACTAGGATGACACAGATTGTTGTCCACATGCTATAAATGTTACGATTTCTGCAACTGACGGACGACTTGCACAAGGCAACCAGCATCGCTGCATGAACTCCCAGCGCCAGGCGCTATGTGCGATCCCTTAGGAGGTTCCGGTTTCACCCCTTTGATGACTTGTCCTAACACTGCAATATCCTTCGTAGCAATGCAGGTAGGGTCCAAAGTCAGTCGCCACTCCCCAGAGTGGAAGAATGCTATCATGTTTGAGACGGCCCCAAACTTTGAGCTCGCAACGCACTCTCTAAAATCGATTTAACATCAGATAAACTGACACGCGCGATGCCGTGGAAGACCACTATTCTTCCGCATCAAGACCTCGTCGTCGGATTCGAAAGCACGAATAGTCTTCAGACTCTTCACTACTACCTTGGTCATTATCAGGATGATAACCGTAAGAAGAGTGACAAGCTGGGCATACCTGGACACATTGGGCTTTACTAAATCACACTTCCGAAGTTCCAGATGTCTCCAAAGCCTCCAGAAGTGATCGGATAACGTGGTCTTCCCTGGAGCTCATCAGTAAGATCTCGGAGTGCATGTGACGGTGCTCGGGTCTGCTCTGCAGATGGTTTGTGATCCCTGGAAGTAGTATTAGACTCGACGGTAGCATCGGTTTCTGTCCCGTTCCTGTTATCCGTTCGGAACACATTCCGAACATCTCTTCGAGGGCGTGTGGGTGCTGTATCTTTAGCATTGAGAGATGATTGTGCACGACTCGGTGTGCGAGTCCCAACCCTGGTTCTCGGCTAAATGGAGAGGTCAAAGATTGAACGAGACATGAGAAAAGCTGAGGATGCTCACGATCGGTTGGCGCACAACTCTCGATTGGGATGAACGTCCCTAATACAAAGTTAGATCTAGTGTGAAAGAGAAGCAGAGAAAACACCTTGAGCTTTGCATTCCCATCATCCGCATGCTAGTAAATGAACAAAACTATTAGAGAAAGACATCAAAACACTAAAGCACACGTACTACAACTTTGAGCGCTACCCCCAGGCTCCATACATAGATTTTTTTGTCTAGTCCAGCACTAGCGATGTATTTTCCATCGGGGGATATGGCAACAGCCAAGAGGGCATCATCATGCAAGAGTGGACCTCCGACCGCCTGATTGGTCTTGAGATCCCATATACGAACGGAGCAGTCACTTGATGCGCTAACAATATAGCTTTCATTGGGAGTAAGACAGAGGGATTCGACGGTGTTGGTGTGACCCCGAAAAACAACGAGTTCCTGTCCATCAATCACCCGCCATTTTCGGATGGTGTTATCTCCCGACCCAGAGAAGATGTGTGCGCCGTCCTTGGACCAACACAACGATGTCACCACACCGTCATGTCCCTTGATCTCGATAAGCAGCTTGCCGTCCCTCGACCACACGCGAATCATCATGTCCTCACCGCCGCTCACGAATTTGTCGCCTTGTGGAGAGTATTTGACGGTCATAACCCATCCGCGACTGGTCTCTATGGGTGGTACTATTTGTCGACCAGTATCCGGGTTCCAGCGTCGTATGGTGCCGTCTTCTGATCCACTTACTATCTCCGGGGTATTGCGAGACCAATCAAGGCACCTCACTGTGGTATTATGCCCCTCCCACGAGTCGCCGATCATGCTGCCCTTTTTTATATTCCACAGCCGCAGTCTGCCGTCTGCACTTCCACAAACGACCATTGTTTCATATGGGGATGTTGTTATCGAGCATATCCCTCCCCCATTGTCATTCAAAGGTTTTCCTACTGGCCCTCCGTCTCTTTTCCATTGACGAATCGAACTATCGTCAGACACGCTCATTATATTGCCACTGATACCTAAGTAGGCAAGGCTCCATATGCATTCGGTGCGACCCTTGATGATGCACTCTGGCATCAAGCTTCCTGCCGGACGTTCTGGCTTTGGTTTCTTCCACGACGTGGTCCGAGTATTGTGGTTGACGAAGTAGGACCGACCGAGTGGTGAGATGTGCCATTCATATCCAGGAACAGCGAGATATCCAGGATAATCTATGTTCAACCGTGAGTTCGTCGCTCCTTGTCGCAATTTCATCCCTCACCTAGCCGCACTCCTGGTAAAGGTTGGTTCCACGAGACTATCGCGAGCGTGTCATCTTGATATCGTATTTCACCATCCGACATCTTATACTGCTGCCACATAGGAGGAAGCACTTCATTCCCGCCTGCTTCTAATTTAGTAAGTTGGTGGGCATCACAAGGTAGCTGCTCACCTTTCCAAAGTGCATCCTGGCGGTGCTGTGCACCATATTGTGGTGGATCCCTTACGCTCGTCTGAAGAGGTACAACATGTGTTGGTGGTTTGAATAGCGCTTCTTCTTGTGCTTCTCTCCGTTTGGCTGATGTGCTTGACTCGCCGAATTCGCTAAGCATGACTGTAATCGAGAAAGGACGTTGCGCTTCTAGACGGTTGGACAATGAGCTAGAAGCTAAACTTGACAATGGGCAAATCAATAATGAAGGGCAAGAAGATATGGTGGAAGCGATGGAGAGATCTGTTAGACGCTCAGGCTCACGTGCTTATTTACATGCGCCTTCCATTCCATGCCATCAGAGGCAGTGTCACATGCTGAAAGAACCGACCCGTCAATTTTTAGGAATACGCGATTTGTTATGATTTGCCAATGGAGCGACTGTGCATATATCGACATTTGGGTCCGTGCACCGTACAGGGCGCGTACCAACACTTCCTCCCAGTTGCATATCCGAGGTGGGTGCACCCTCACAATAACCCAAGTGCCAAGGTTGCCAACTCCCACTAGGGTCGCAAAAGACCATTGCACTGCCAAGAGACTAAACGCCGTGCAGACTAGGGATGAGCTGGCCGTTGTTGAGATTGCTGGGAGGCGTGGGATGATTCTTGCTGTCGTTTGGGCGGCTGTCGCACCACCAAGGCAACTATAACCAATTGGTTATAACGTTCAGCATGGTCGTACGAGCTCGAGATTCGTCGGGGATCATGTATTCATGCGCAAAGAGTTCAGATATCAGGACGCTGCTAACGATGGCACTCGCGTGACCGACTAGCGGCGAGGGTATTTCTCCGGCTGTCTGTACAAGAATCGCGGAAAGATCGTGGAGAAAAGGTATAAATCATTGCGGGCTGTTTCGCGAACAATTCACCAAAAAGTCCCAAAGCAGTGACTGTCGCCGAAAGTGTATGGCCATGGCGAGGGAGTGGTGGAGGTGAGGGCGAGATTGTGGCAGCCACGTCAGGTTTTGGGATTACGAGTGGGGGCGGGAGGAGTAAGACTAGGGATAAGCTGGCTGTTGTCGAGATTGTTGGGATGATTCTTGCTGTGATTTGGGCGACTGTCGTATGATTAATAAAACATTGTGATCTTGTTGACGTTGTTGAGCGAGAAGGGCTACTGCGGATGAAGCAGTGAGCCTTGTGAAGGACATTATTCGTGTTTTGTTTACCAGGATGGACGTTTATTAGAAGACTCGTCTGCATATAAAGTTCCGCCTCACATATGGGAGCCCGCGAGAGTCTGGGAGATGATCGAATCGATTAACGTTTAACTTACATAGTAGAGACGTAAAATTTTGTGTATCATAGTATGTAGAAAAAATATACTTTTGCAATATGAACGACCGCTCGAGCCGACGTCGCTCGATTCTTTTTATGCACTCGCACTCATTAATCTCCCCGCTCTTACTTATCTCGGATCCTTCGGGGCTCGACGAATAGTACCCGGCCGTACGTAGTTAATGTTTATCCCTGAAGTTAGAATGGCAATATAGAACAGCGTAAGCTCCACTTTCTCTGCCAAAGAAAACTTCACATTGACACAATTATGCAGAGAAGTGTGGTGTATGCCCCATTATTCAAGCACATGCTGAGGCAAGTTCTATGGGCAACAAAGTTTCTGCGATGACGCGTGATTAGGGGTCCGTGAGCGCGTCATGACCGGGACCGCAGTGCCGTATTGAGCGTAGCGCTATGTATGCTCGAATTGGCAGGCTGCCAGCTGACTCCATGGTTTCGGACTCATCAACATCATGGCATCATGAAATGGTCCCTTCACAATGCAATTAACTCGCTTCTATGTTTTTCACCGGTACCAAGCCTCGCGCTCCAGCTGGCCGCCCGCACTAGCAGCGGCACCGCGTGACTTATGGACTTCCCCGTCGGGCTCGTGTTCGGCTCGAATCAAAGTATCGGTTCCGAGTTGTCCATAAAATTAAGCTAGTGATTTTGACCTTCCATCTCTTTATCTTATTTTCCTCCAGAAATCAAGCGTGCAGCCGCCATGCTGTCTAAGCTGCTGTCGTTGTCTATAATTCCATTTGTTCTAGGTGCACCGGCCACCCTGGCTCCGTCTGCTGCAACACCATCTACTCCAGGTGGTAACGTTAGCGCTACTGTAGCTGGTCCATATTCGCTGGTGACAACCTCGTTCAATTCTTCATCAACTTCTGCTGCAAGCTCCGCAACATTTTCTGCTTCCGCCAACACCTCAGGCGCGTCCACCACAACTGGTGTTATCACCGTTCCGCTCTCTAGCTATTCATTCACTCCCTATCCCACACCTACTCTCAATCCTCGTCCTCCTGTTTACCCTGCAACTGATCCTTTGAACCCTCCTTCTGTCAGCAGTGATCCACAAGTCGTGCCAGATTTTGCGCCTGCATGGGCTGCTGCCTACCAAAAAGCCGAGAACCTTGTAAGTGCATCCGTTTTAATGGCCAATTTTTTTTGACTGTCTTGCCATCTTTATCATTCGAAACTCTTTCTATGTCTCCACGTGCTGACCATCTCTTATACTCAGATATCGGATTACACTATCGAGCAAAAGGTCAATATTACCACAGGAGTCGGTTGGGCAAACGGGTTGTGCGTTGGTAATATCCCACCCAACAAAAACTTCCCTGGTTTATGTCTCGAGGTACGTAGCTTGATTTTACGAGCGATTGGTCTCACGATTTGTTAGGATTCGCCTCTCGCCGTCCGGTTTGCAGACTATGCAACTGCGTTTCCTGCTGGCATTCAGGTAGCATCCACGTGAGTCATCTTCAAGGTCACCGTCGTAACCTGTCTCATATCTGTCACAGCTGGAATCGTGCTCTGATGCGTGCTCGTGGCCTGGCTTTGGGTCAGGAGTTCAAGGGCAAGGGCGTCAACATTGCCCTTGGTCCCATGATGAACATGGGTCGCGTTGCTCAAGGCGGCCGTAACTGGGAGGGTTTTGGTGCAGATCCTTTCCTGACCGGTGAATCGGCATACGAGACAATTTTAGGCCTACAAAATGGCGGAGTACAAGCCACTGCCAAGCACTTCATCAACAAGTTTGTCTTTTCTTACGCCTCTTTGCACTTGCACTCATCTGTCCTACTAGTGAGCAGGAGCACTTCCGCACATCAGAATCTTCGAATGTTGATGACCGGACCCAACATGAGATTTATGCGCACCCGTTCTTGCGCAGCGTCATGGCCGGCGTTTCGTCCGTTATGTGCAGTTACAGTAAGTCTCACTAATGTTCTATATACACCATTCACATCATCTGAGGTCTGAATCGCAGATCTCATCAACGAAACTTACGCTTGCAACAACGACAAGATGCTAAATGATATCTTGAAGCGGGAGTACGGTTTCCAAGGTTTCGTTCAATCTGACTGGTCGGCGACGATGTCGACCCTCTCTGCTGTCGCAGGCCTTGACATGACCATGCCTGGTGATATCACATTTGACTCCGGCGACTCCTACTTCGGAGGGAACCTAACGGACTATGTGAACGACGGCTACATCAGCATGGCTCGCCTGGATGACATGGCGACGCGCATCATTGCTGCTTGGTACTTCCTTCACCAGGACGAGGCCTACCCTGCGACGAACTTCAACGCGTTTAATCCTAACGACGAAGTGAACAACAAGCATGTGAACGTGCAGGCTGACCACTATAAGCTCGTGAGGGAGATTGACGCAGCCGGAACGGTCCTTTTGAAAAATGTAAATGGGGCGCTGCCATTGAACAAGCCGAGGAACCTGGTATTGATCGGAAGCGATGCCGGTCCAGGCAAATTCGGCCCGAACGAGTTTTCAGATCAAGGTGGAAGTGACGGGATTCTGGCCATGGGCTGGGGATCTGGGTATGTGCTCTCTCAGACGTACTTGTACTTTTCCTGAAAATTGATCGACGACATATAGGACTGGTTACTTCCCTTACCTTATTTCACCTCTCGAGGGTATTCAGGAGCGTGCTCGCCAGGACGGGAGCAGCGTGTTCTGGGACTTTGACGACTGGAACACCGTTCTGGCTGGTAATATGGCGTATGGCGAGGCTGTTGCTCTCGTTTTCACCAACTCAGACTCTGGGGAGGATTATATTACTGTGGATGGTAATCAGGGAGATCGGTACGTTCCTCGCATATCTTCGAGTGATGTCTTTGCTCAATTCAAGCCAGTAACAACCTCACTGCTTGGCACAATGGTGATGACCTGATCCTTGCTGTTGCTGCGCAGAACAACAATACGATAGTCGTCGTGAACAGTGTCGGCCCGCTCATTATAGAGCCTTGGATTGAGCACCCTAACATCACCGCTGTCGTCTGGGCCGGCATCCAGGGCCAGGAGGCAGGTAATGGTATTGCTGACATACTTTATGGCGCATACAACCCTTCTGGAAAACTTCCGTATACTATTGCTAAAGATGTCGCCGATTATCCCGCTCAACTCGTCACCAATGATCCAGGAAGCGAGATCGTGAATATTGATTACACGGAGGGGTATGTCAACCGAACTAATATCGACTTGCATTGATATTGATTTCACTTCGCAGGCTGTTCATCGATTATCGCCACTTTGATCAAGTGAGTTCCCTGATTTTACTAGGCGTTTTCAAGTCTTAAACAAGTGTGAATGCAGGCAAACATCACGCCGCGCTTCGAGTTTGGCTTCGGCTTGAGTTATACCATGTTCACGTACTCTAACCTTGGCGTAACTCCGATTCAGTCGTCAGATACTGATCAAGAGAGTTTGATCTCTGCTTGGGAGAATGGGGAGGCTTCGCCCATCGCTGAAGGGTCTTCCACTGCGCTTTGGTGAGCTTTATTCAGACCAATGAAGAATCTGCAGGCTGATACCACTACTTACTAGGCTCCACGAGCCTGCATTCCAGGTAACTTTCGAGGTCACGAACACTGGACCTGTATCTGGGACTGAGGTTCGTGACACCCATTATCCTCGTTATCTCGATATTTACACCTAATCTACTCGAATAGATTCCTCAACTCTACATTCACTTCCCGTCCTCCGCTAGTGAGCCTCCATCAGTCCTGAGGGGCTTCACAAACGTCGAAATCTCGCCGAACGACACGAAACAAGTCTCAATAACGCTCTCGCGCTATGACCTGTCTATCTGGGACGTCGTCGCCCAGGGGTGGCGCAAGCCCGCCGGCCAGATCTCGTTCTCGATTGGTGCGAGTAGCAGGGACTTTAAGCTGCAGGGTAACATTCCTGCTTGATCGTGCTTGTTTAAGACACTTTTTGATTTGATTCAGTACATGTACTTAGTGAAAATTAACGTAGTGCGATTAATGCATCATCGTGGGTCAAACGATGGTGGGATGTCGTTGATATGCAGCATACATTAAACATTCTATGGGTAGCCGTTGCATTCTCAAAGTGTGATATGGGGACATGGCGTTCGTGGGCTCGGGGACATATTTTATGAACATACCAGATGGCCTGAATGAATGAGTGGGTCGCCGCAGAGCATGACCTTCATCGCTCCCTGTCACATTCAAGTTCAACGATCGCGGATTTGGACCGGGCGCCAGAGGTACTAAGTTAGGCCCCGCTCGGATAACTTTAGGTTCGTGTCATTAGTTCGGCCTGCGGCCCGGCAGCCCAATGTAGTACGTGGATGTGTTCGTTGTACGAGAGAACAGTTACATTTCAAATTTTATAAGTGAAATTTCTTACTTGGATGGTTTTCATCAGTGCTAACTTTGTCGCTTCAGCTAGTCACGACGCGTAGCACACGTGCACGTATACGTGGATGTAGGCATGGTTATACATACTTCGGTTTGAATCAAGTACAAAGTGTCAGTTCAAATCTACAGCGCTACATAGTAATCTCTGATCCTTCTTAAGTCCACATACAGGAAACCGACGCATGCAGCCGCCATCATGCTATCTAAGCTGCTGTCGTCGTTGTGTTTTGTCCTAGGTGCACCGGCTGCCCTGACTCCGTCTGCTGCAATGCCATCTACTCCAGGTGGCAATGTTAGTGCTACTGTACTTGGCCCATATTCGCCGGTGACAACCTCGTTTAGTTCTTCATCAAGTTCTGCTGCAAGCTCCACGACATCTTTTGCTTCCACCAGCATCTCAAACGCGTCTACAACCGGTGTTATCACTGTTCCGCTCTCTAGCTATTTATTCACCCCCTATCCCACACCTACTCTCAATCCTCGTCCTCCTATTTACCCTGAAACTGATCCTTTGAATCCTCCTTCTGTCAGCAGTGATCCGCAAGTCGTGCCTGATTTTACACCTGCATGGTCTGCCGCTTACCAGAAGGCAAAAAACCTTGTGAGTTCATTCTTGTCAATGTTTGATTGTCTGACCGAATCTTCTATATCGACACGTGCTTGGTACTCAGATATCGGATTACACCGTCGAAGAAAAGGTCAATATCACAACTGGGGTTGGTTGGGCGAACGGGTTGTGTATTGGCAATATCCCACCCAATAGAAATTTCCCCGGTTTATGTCTTGACGTGCGTAGCTTGTTTTTACATACATAAAAAGTGTTTCTCTCAGGATTCACTAGAATTCGCCTCTCGCCGTTTTTTTTGTCGACTACGTGACTGCGTTCCCCGCTGGCATTCAGGTAGCGTCCACGCAAGTTATCTTTGAGTTCACCAACTTTACATGTCTGATATCTATCACAGCTGGAATCGTGCTCTGATGCGTGCTCGTGGCCTGGCTTTGGGTCAGGAGTTCAAGGGCAAGGGCGTCAACCTTGCCCTTGGTCCCATGATGAACATGGGTCGCGTCCCTCAAGGTGGCCGTAACTGGGAGGGTTTCGGTTCAGATCCTTTCCTGACCGGCGAATCCGCATACGAGACAATCTTAGGCCTGCAAAATGGCGGAGTACAAGCCACTGCCAAGCACTTTATCAACTAGTTTGTCTTTTCTTACGCTTGTTTGCTCTTGTGCTTATCCCACCAGTGAGCAGGAACACTTCCCCACATTAGAATCTTCAAATGTTGATGATCGGACTCAGCATGAGATTTACGCTCACCCGTTCTTGCGCAGCGTTATGGCCGGCGTTTCGTCCGTCATGTGCAGTTACAGTAAGTTTCAATCATGTTCTACATATGCCATTTACATCATTCGAGGTCTGAATCGCAGATCTCATCAACGAAACTTACGCTTGCAACAACGACAAGATGCTAAATGATATCTTGAAGCGGGAGTACGGTTTCCAAGGCTTCGTTCAATCTGACTGGTCGGCGACGATGTCGACCCTCTCTGCTGTCGCAGGCCTTGACATGACCATGCCTGGTGATATCGCGTTTGACTCCGGCAACTCCTACTTCGGAGGCAACCTGACGGACTACGTGAACGACGGCTACATCAGCATGGCTCGCCTGGACGACATGGCAACGCGTATCATTGCTGCTTGGTACTTCCTTCACCAGGACGAGGCCTACCCTGCGACGAACTTCAACGCGTTCAATCCCAATGACGAAGTGCACAACAAGCATGTGAACGTGCAGGCTGACCATTATAAGCTTGTAAGGGAGATTGGCGCAGCCGGAACGGTCCTTTTGAAAAATGTAAATGGGGCGCTGCCATTGAACAAGCCGAGGAACATGGTATTGATCGGAAGCGATGCCGGTCCAGGCCAATTTGGCCCGAACGAGTTCCCATATCAAGGTGGAAGTGATGGGATTCTGGCTATGGGCTGGGGATCTGGGTATGTTCACTCGAAAATATTGTTCCTCAGCACTGATTGACGACACAGGACTGGTTACTTCCCTTACCTTATTTCGCCTCTCGAGGGTATCCAGGAGCGTGCTCGCCAGGACGGGAGCAGCGTGTTCTGGGACTTTGACGACTGGAACACCACTCTGGCTGGTAATATGGCGTATGGCGAGGCTGTTGCTCTCGTTTTCACTAACTCCGACTCTGGCGAGGATATCGTCACTGTTGATGGTAATCAGGGAGATCGGTACATTCCTCGCATATCTTCAAGTGATAGCTGTGCTCATTTCGAGCCAGTAACAACCTCACTGCTTGGCACAACGGTGATGACCTGATCCTTGCTGTTGCTGCGCAGAACAACAATACGATAGTCGTCGTGAACAGTGTCGGCCCGCTCATTATAGAGCCTTGGATTGAGCACCCTAACATCACCGCTGTCGTCTGGGCTGGGATTCAAGGCCAGGAGGCAGGTAATGCTATCGCTGACGTACTTTATGGCGCATACAACCCTTCTGGAAAACTTCCGTATACTATTGCTAAAGATGTCGCCGATTATCCCGCTCAACTCGTCACCAATGATCCAGGAAGCGAGATCGTGAATATTGATTACACGGAGGGGTACGTGCACACCCCAAGGCCGCAGTATATTGATCCCACGGTCCTTGTAGGTTATTCGTCGATTATCGCCACTTTGACCAAGTAAGTTTCCCAACCTTATGTGGTGCTTTCGTATCTCTAACAAGGATAAATGTAGGCAAATATCACGCCGCGCTTCGAGTTCGGCTTCGGCTTGAGTTACACCACGTTCACGTACTCTGACCTTTGCGTGACTCCGATTCAGTCATCGGACACTGATAAGGAGAATTTGATCACTGCTTGGGAGAGTGGAAAGGTTTCGCCCATCGCTGAAGGATCTTCCACTGCGCTTTGGTGAGTTTAATTCAAACCAATGAAGGATCTACAGACTGATACCATTATTTATTAGGCTCCACGAGCCTGCATTCCAGGTTACTTTCGAGGTCACGAACACTGGAACTGCAACTGGGACTGAGGTTTGTGACACCCATTAACCTCGCTATCTTATATTTACGCTCAAGTCACTCGCATAGATCCCTCAACTCTACATCCACCACCCGTCTTCCGCTAACGAGCCTCCATCAGTCCTAAAGGGTTTCACAAATGTCGAAATTTCGCCGTACGACACGAAGCAAGTCTCGATAACGCTCTCGCGCTATGACTTGTCTATCTGGGACGTCGTCGCTCAGGGGTGGCGCAAACCTGACGGCCAGATCTCGTTTTCCATCGGTGCGAGCAGTAGGGACTTTAGGCTACAGGGCGACATTCCTACTTGACGAAGTGCGTGTACTTGCTGTAGTTTTTGTGTACAATGAAATTATTACAATGAATCTTAAATACCGCCACGATAGTCCAGATCTATATGCTCCCTGTGCAGTACTCGATTAGAGTACTTCCATGCTACACACCACTGCTAAGTAACAGGTGTCCATGCTCCTGGAAGGCACTCGCAGTCATGCCACTTCCTTCGTCAAACTCGGCCGCGAGTTCAGCGTGATATTGTCGAACACTAAGGACCAGACGTGGTCCCAGCACAAACATTTGCACCGGCTGGGCAAAATTGAGAATGCCGAAATAAATACTACTTTCCAGGGAATCAGAGGACTGCAGGAATGATTAGGAATGGTTAGATGCAAATGACTATCACGGATTGGCGTACCAGCTCTGGAGACAGTGGGCCGAGGTAGAGGCAAGATACGGCAGCAAAGCTAGTACATGCAGAACTTCAGCGAACAAGATAATAATATAATTCACGAAACTCACGACACAAAGTATAGCATATGGGTTTTGATTAAAACCGTGAAACAGTGTCCGATGGTCAATCCTGTTGGTCCATGTTGCCGTAATTCGCGGAAGTGGTCCACGACAATCCAGACCACAAGACAGAAGGCAATGAGCTCCCACATAATGGCAGGAATCCACGCCGTTTCGTGGAGATGGACAGCATCTATGTCAGCGAAGACAATGGCACACTCATTGGTGCCAGAAAAGAAGCGTTCCTCTGATATTTGCCCGTCAGTCCCGTGTGCTCAAGGCTTGTATATCTACAGCTGAAAGCTTACCCCCTGAAACGCCAATGCCTGCAAATATCACCATAACTCCGGTCGTAATAGTTGAAGCCATCAAGACAACGATGAGAAAGATGAACATCTTTTTGGATCGCCCATACATGGCGTGTATGCGAGTCATCATGACGACTTGCATGATGGTCAATATTAGTAGGATACCGCAACTGAACAACTCACCGCCCAGCATCGCATTGACGACGATAGTCATCCATACCAGCGTAAACCAAAGGATGGCGCCTGAAAACACGGGTTACTTGGAGGACTCGATAATTCAAATGAACGTACAGCTGACGTGCTTATCATGTCAGATCAACAAGCCGCCAGAAAATGATACTCACCCCTGTATGGGGCTTGAATGAGCAAAAGGGGACGCCGGCCATCATACAGAATACCCACTGCATTTGTCATTGATACTGAATTGAGATGCCCTATATGCCACTGGTCAGAAGACTGGGACACGGACACAGTGTATTTTGAAATACATACACAGCATGTTGATGCTGATTGCGAGATGTGGTTTATTAGCACGGTGCAGTGCCACCTAATAAATAATCTTGCAAACTGTACGTACACACAATATAGTAGTCCAATGTAGCGCACCTAGCGTATTCAAGTTGAAGTCAGCACAACTTGTCGACTACGCTCATAGCATAACCTACACAAATATATAGAACAGTCATAAGGGACCAGTGTTGCGTCTTCTTCATTATCTTCCTGTGTTTCTGATATAGGACTTTTGCTCACCCAGACCAGTTCGATCTGTTACAACATGCTGAGCGACTTCGCTGATAAAATACGTTGATTTGCTACCTCTTGTCCGAATGCTAAGGCTTGAACATACATCCACATGGTTATCAATAAAAAGTTCTTTCGGAAAGAATGATCTCGCTCACCCCAATCGTATGCCACCACAGCGGAGGATGCAACTGCGAAACCACAGTCAAAGGGAGTGAGATATATGGCGCATCCGCCTTGTTCAAATTCTTCACGAACCTAAAAAGTAGCTGGAAATACGGTTCCAGTCGAGAAATGGCCACCAATAGAGATCATGTGAGATGTAAGACATGGTAGTCGGAATCAGTGGTCAGTGAACGTTTGAACTTCAAAGGCGGAGATGATATCCCATCACATCCTGTTGTTGCACTTATCAAGGTTATCATTGGGCGCAGACTGAGCACAGCAACTTGAGTATTGCCATACTATACCAACGATATCAAATTATAGTGGCCCTGGTACCTTGAAGTATGAGTTGGAACAGGTAGACATGTACACCGGAACAAGACCGACGTCGGAAAAACGCCTCGCTTTACGATATATATTATGTAATTCGGCCTTGGCGCATACTATGTAGTGGTCGCACGACTGTAGTCCCTGGCTAACCTCCAATCGTGCACACAAGTCCGAGCCCTCTACTTGATTGCAACTCTTCGCCATCATATTCCAACGGATCAGCGAGACTCAACAGCGCCGGTGCATAGCTATGGTATCAGAGTATCATTTTGCACACTCTGACCCTATTTATACTCGATCTCCTGTGCCTTTCGGATATTCTATGCGGGAGCTACACAGACACTGGCACAACCTCATGCTTGCTTCAATCATCCGCCACTCACAAATTTGTCGCCTTGTGGAGAGTATTTGACGGTCATAACCCATCCGTGACTGGTCTCTATGGGTGGTGCTATTTGTCGACCAGTATTCGGGTTCCAGCGTCGTATGGTGCTGTCCTGCGATCCACTTGCTATCTCCAGGGAATTGCGAGACCAATCGAGGCACATTACTGCAGCGTCGTGCCCCTACAGCGAGTCGCCGATCATGCTGCTCTCCTTTATATTCCACGCCCGCAGTCTACCATCTCCACTTCCACAAATGGCCATTGTTTCATCTGGGGATACCACCATCGAACCCGTCCCTCCTCCATCGCTATTCAAAGGTTTTCCTACTGGCTCTCCGTCTGTTTTTCATTGACGAATCGAACTATCCACAGATGTGCTCATTATATTGCCACTGGTACCCAAGTAGGCAAGGCTCCATATGCATTCGGAGTGACCCTCGATGACGCACTCTGGCGTCAAACTCCCTGTCGGACGTTCTGGTTTTGGTTTCTTCCATGATGTGGTCCGAGTATTGTGGTTGACGAAGTAGGACCACCCAGTTGTGCCATTCACATCCAGGAACAGCGAGATATCCGGGATAATTGTGAGTCCGTCACTCCTTGTTTTGCAATTTCGTTCCTCACCTAGCCACACTCCTGGTAAAGGCCGGTTCCCCGAGACCATCGTGAGCGTGTTATCTTGATATTTTGATATTGTGTGTTACCATCTGACGACGATTTATACTGCTGCCACACAGGAGGAAGCGTTTCATTCCCGCCTGCTTTTAATTGAGTAAGCTGGTAGGTATCATAAGGTAGCTGCTCGCCTTTCCAAAGTGCATCCTGGCGATGCTGTGCAACATATGGTGGTGGATATTTCGCGCTCATCCGATATGTAGTGAGTGCAATGGCACTTCTTGTTGTCTGTCTCTCCGTTGTGCTGATATGCTTGACTCGCCAACTTCGCCTAGCATGATTCTGATCAAGAAGGGACGCCGTGCTTCCAGATGGTTGGACGATGGGCTAGAGGCTAAGCTTGATAATGGGCAAAATCAATAGCGAAGATGGTGGAAGCGATGGAGAGACCTGTTAGACGCTCAGGCTCACATGCTGTATTTACAGGCGCCTTCCTTGCACTGCATGATTAGAGGCAGTGTCACATGCTGTTGAAAGAAGCGACCCGCCAAATTTTGGAGTACATAGTTTGTTATGTTTTGCCAATCGAGCAACTCGGACAGTGCATATATCGACATTTGAGTCCGTACACTGTGCATGGGCCACAGCACGTAGCAACACTTCTTCCCAGTTACATACCCGGGCTGGGTGCACCCTCCTCACAATAACGCAAGTGCCAGAGCCACCAGTGCACCAACTCCCACTAGGATCGCCTTCCCAGCTAACATCAAGCTCCCCGCGCAAAAGACCATTTGGTGCATTCCATAAAACGGAGCAGGTGTTGTCAGTACGTGGGGTGGATCTAGAGAAAGTAGCGCAAGGGAAAGGAAATGCACGAAGAGGGATGGATCCGAGTGTGCGAGTGACAGTCACTGTAGCAAATGGTTTTAGAGAAGTCAGACACAGGTGCGGGGGAAAGAGAACTGAACTGATTGTGTGGCTGCCACATGTCTTCCATCCTTCATGACTGATGCAAAGCAGGACGACGACGACCAAAGAAAAGTCCGCAGCAGCTCACTCCTTCATACGCAAAGTCTTCCGCTCTGCCAGTTGAGCGTTGTGCTTCGGTTTTAATTGCTTGTACTTGAGATGCCTGTGTCCCTGCTGGTTGACCTGATTGTATCCAATTGTCGGCCTCATTGCCATCTGTGCGTTGCATAGCTGCGGCTGCTTCCGCATCAGTTTCATGGACAATGCCATATCTCTGCGATGTAATTTAATGGGATGAAAGAAGAGCAAAGGTGAGTCACTTACATCTTCATCGCGGGCGGGAGCCACATCAACGGTGCGGCTTGAATTTCTTACAGGAAGTAAATTGAAATTCCAATGTTGGGATTTATGCTGAGATGGTCGGGGCGCATCTGTAGGTTGTTTGCCGAAATGTATGGAACTGAGCCAACGAATAAGGGACGATGAGCTTGCAGTTGGAGCTGCGCGGCGAGGTGTGCGATTTGGATCATTACCGAAGAAATCATTGCCCTGTATCAAAGTCAAATTAGCGAGAGCTGGAGAACGAAAAAAACTACTGACATATTTCGCTGAGCCTCTGGTATTGGCCTGTTGTACGAAATGCAGATGGACGTTAAGAATCTAGCGGAACATGAGAAAGATGAGATTCCTCACGATTGGCGGGCGCACGATTCTCGGTTGGGCTGGACGTCCCTAGTAAAAAGTGAGATTTATTGTGAAACAGAAGCAGAGAAGACTTACCTTGAGCTTTGCATTTCCATCATCCGCACCCTAATAGCCAAAACCATCAGGAAGGAAATCGGACAACAAAGCGCATACGTGCCACAACGTTTTTGAGCGCCGCCTCCAGGCTCCATACATAGATTTTTTTGTCTGATCCAGTGCTGGCAATGTATTTACCATCGGGGGACATGGCAACAGCCAAGACTTGGTCATCATGTAAGAGTGGATCTCCGGCTGCCTGATTGGTCTTGAGCTTGAGATCCCAAATGCGAATGGAGAAATCCTCTGATGCGCTAACAATATAGCTTTCATCGGGAGTAAGACAGATGGAGTTCACAGCGTTGGTGTGACCTCGAAAAATGACGAGTTCCTGTGCATCAATCGCCCGCCATTTACGAATGGTGGTATCAAGTGAAGCAGAAAAGATATGTGCGCCGTCCTTGGACCAACACAATGACGTCACCCAGTTTTCATGTCCCTTGATCTCGAAAAGCAGCTTGCCGTCCCTTGACCACACGCAGATCGCGCCGCGCCCGCCACTCACAAATTTGTCGCCTTGTGGAGAGTATTTGACGGTCATAACCCATCCGTGACTGGTCTCTATGGGTGGTGCTATTTGTCGACCAGTATTCGGGTTCCAGCGTCGTATGGTGCCGTCCTGCGATCCACTTGCTATCTCCAGGGAATTGCGAGACCAATCGAGGCACATTACTGCAGCGTCGTGCCCCTCCAGCGGGTCGCCGATCATGCTGCCCTCCTTTATATTCCAAACCCGCAGTCTGCCATCTCCACTTCCACAAATGGCCATTGTTTCATCTGGGGATACCACCATCGAACCTATCCCTCCTCCATCGCTATTCAAAGGTTTTCCTACTGGCTCTCCGTCTGTTTTCCACTGACGAATCGAACTATCCACAGACGTGCTCATTATATTGCCACTGGTACTCAAGTAGGCAAGGCTCCATATGCATTCGGAGTGACCCTCGATGACGCACTCTGGCGTCAAACTCCCTGTCGGACGTTCTGGTTTTGGTTTCTTCCATGATGTGGTCCGAGTATTGTGGTTGACGAAGTAGGACCGACCCAGTTGTGAGATGTGCCATTCACATCCAGGAACAATGAGATATCCGGGATAATCTAATTTCAACTGTGAGTTTACCGCTCCTTGTCACAATTTCATCCCTCACCTAGTCGCACTCCTGGTAAAGGCCGGTTCCCCGAGACCATCGTGAGCGTGTTATCTTGATATTGTGTGTTATCATCTGACGACGATTTATACTGCTGCCACATAGGAGGAAGCGCTTCATTCCCGCCTGCTTCTAATTGAGTAAGCTGGTAAGTATCATAAGGTAGCTGCTCGCCTTTCCAAAGTGCATCCTGGCGATGCTGTGCACCATATGGTGGTGGATATTTCGCGCTCGTCCGATATGTCGGTGAGTACAATAGCGTTTCTCCCTGTTTCCTTGACGTGCTTGACTCGGCCTCTCCATGTGCCATGACCTTGATCGATATGGGTTGTACAGATAGACTGGACAGAAAACACTGCACAAAGTCAATGATCGAGGGGAAGGAGAGATATGGGGTGAAAGCGATGAAGGGAAATGCTATTTGGGTCAGTTTTGCATGATGTGGTTATAAGCGCCTTGCTGACACCGTATGTCAATGGCTGTGTGACAATCGGATCAAGTACTTACCTCGGTCCGGTTCAAATTTTGAGGCGGTTCGATGTACATTGGTCTGATATGTACATCTCGTCAGCGACTGGAATTATATGATGTGTGTTTGAGCGGATGCATACCCATATCGAATCCGTACGCTGTGCGCAGCGCGTAGCAGCACTCCCGAGCAAAGCGCCACCAGGACTGACGGGAAATTACATGACTGACGGGAACAGGGACATATACAAGGATCGCTTGATGTTTTCTGCGATCAACATCCCCGCGTTGGACGTTGATACAGCTATTATCCGGAGTCTAGTTCTGAACCATCTTGTCATGACACCACAAGCCAGGCAGCCCATCCCCATCAGTGTCACGTTCCCCCCGAACCATTGAGTTACATGAAGCGAAGCCGATTTGCCCGAGGCCATGTTTTCGTGTAGAACCTGTAAAAGAGCATAGGAAGAGGAAGGGAGGCGTATGTGTAGAAAGGGCACACCGGTGCTGAGTGTGCAAGTGAAGGTGAATGGGGACCATGAGAGGAGAGCTTACTATACGGCACACAGTTCAGACACTGAGTACTGAGTACTGATGTCTGGGAGAGGGTCTGATTATGTGATTGGCATACACGTTCCGAATCTACATACATAGAGCGCGAACGTAGTTTCTTTGGAAAGCTTATTTCAGTATCAATGCAAACCAAAGTCTTAGTAAGCAGATCATGAATTCTTGTCAAAACCATGACCACCATTTGGACCGTTGAACGCCATTGTCGACCAAGGACATTTGCAATTTGGCTTTGAAACAAACAGCGATCCAACTTGTCTCAGATGAGTCGGCGCCAGAGCACAATGTGCCAAAGAAAGAGCATCCAACTATCGTGCGTGGAATGACAAGACAACCTTCTACTCGACCACCCCATTCAGAGCATCCTGTACGGTCCCTACAGTGAGTTGAGGTCGCACTCGATCTCATAACGCCGGTATCTGAAGAGAGTGGTGCTCTCGGAACTAGTGAGTTCGAGGGAGGTTGTACTAAACGAACGCTCTCGCAAGCGGAAATTGACCACCGGCTTCAGACGGTGACCAAAGCAGGAACAGGCTGTATTGCTCGCTGCGCCAAGAAACACTTGGTTGTGGAGAATGGCGATGCCCCCTCCTCCACCTAAACCCTTGTCCGCTCCACTCTCTCGAAGTCGGAATTAATTGCCTTGGTTCAAGGCAGCCGACAGGCGGTGTCGAAGATTGGAGTCATTTGAACAGACAAAGGCAGCACACGAGGAAGAAAAATGTGGGGTGTGATCTGACGTGGATGTGGATACTGCAGGCTGCGAAGAGGGAAGCTGTACGAGAAGCATTGCGTCTCAGTGCTCTAGCTTCATAGTCTATAATATGCTGCAAAACAATTCACTATTGTCTTCGCACTTTGTGTCGATGCCATTATGTTGTTTCTGTCTGATTTATTTTGGATCAGCGTAAGGGTTTGTCTCTTTTCAATTTGACCTCTCTAAACGGGTGAAGTGATGTATTCGTTGCCTCATACACTCACGAGCTGCCATAATTGCTCCAGAAAATCTGTCAAGGGTCCTCTTCGTCGAGCTCGTACGTCTTCTCAGTTGCGCTATCTCCTGAATATGCGTCGTTCTATCAGGTCCATACGTTTTTGATCGCCTCTTCAGCCAAGTCTGCACGGCCGGCCATAACAGAGAATCTGCGACCAATGAGACTCGATTATCCTGGATCTGACCGAGGAATTCATGTCCGACCAGTGCCCACTGCCCATCCGTTCATCAGTTGATTCTGTTCACAGGCTCACCACCCACATGTACACTCCATCTGTTACACGCGATCTCACTTCCGATGTCCTGGGCTGAAGGTGTTGTCTTGAGGAATTGACTTTGAAATTGTAAGCAGACTCGGAGTTGAACGTTCCGTTGAGAACGTTGAAATCTGATTCTTGCTGGTCCAATCACGCTGATCGTATGGTGCAAAGCAAAAAAAAATTCAATCTTCCCAGGCGCGTGGCACAGTGCGCTGAAGTCGACGTTCCTCTCGGCAGTCTGCTTCTTTATTGTCTGATGTCACAAAAGTTATCCTGGTCATCGAAAATCTCCTTAATGGACAATCCGTTCTCTGCCCTGTACAACTAAGGGTAATCTATTGTAGTGAAGCAAGTTGCTTCGTCAGAGCTCTCCGCGAGCTGAGCGTGATATTCTCGAATGCTAAGGATGAGACGTGGTCCCAACACAAACATCTGCATGGCCTGGGCAACTTCGCTAATACCGTAATAAAAATCGACTCCCACAGAAAAGGACTTTAGAAATGATGAGCAGGATACAGGTAACAGCGAACAGTCGGCTTACCGAGAGATTTGGAGACAGTATGCTGAGGTTGAAGCAAGACACAGCAGCAAAGCTAGCACATCCATAACTTCAGTGAGGCAATAATATCAAGATCGCTTGAACTCACGCTACAAAGTACAGCATATGACCCCTCATTAAAACCATGAAACATTCTCTAATGTTCGCCCCTGCCTGTGATTTTTTCAGTTCGCAGAACTTTTTGACAACAATCCAGACTGCAAGACACAAAGCAAGGATTTCCCATACAGTGGTGGGTATCAGAGTTTCGACATTTAGATGTGCGTCCTCTGTGTTCATATTTTCGGAACACTGACGGTTGCCAGAACGGATGTTCTCCACTGATATCTGTCCATGAGTCCTGAAGATTTCATTCATAATTTAAGCTTACCCCCTGAAACACCGATATTTCCTATCACTGTCATAACCACAGAGGCAATCGTACAAGCCAGTAAGACCACAATGAGAAAGGTGAGTATTCTTTTGGATCCCTGGTACATAGCATGTATCCGAGTTGCCATGATGACTTGCAAAAATTTCAGTCAAGTTAATATCACTAGGGGCCACACTCACCTCCCAGCATGGCATTAATTATCGGAGGCGTCCATGCAAGCATGAACCACAAAATGTTGCCTGAAAACCCAGTCATCGGTGCACATTATTTAAACAAATACTTCGAATCAACTCACAGCTGTTGAAGTTGTCAACTTGAAGAAAAAGCTGGCGAGAAATCACTCACCCCTAGGAGCGTAATTAGTAGTTGAATGGGAAAGTAGACATCGGCGAAGAATACCCACTGCATCTGTAATAGAGATTTGGAAATTCACTGCATGCCATAAGTCAGAAGAAACGAACGTATACTATGAGCACACGTACACAGTATGTAGATGCTGGTTGTGAAAGATGGCTTATTAGCGCAGTACACTGGCTAGCGTTGAAAACATACATTGAAACGAGCATTCCACTGTAGCGAACCTAGCATATGGCAAAGTCAGCACAACTTGACAACTGCATTCATGATATTAAAAACGCACGCAAACATAAAGAACATTCATAAGAGAGCAGCGTTGCTTCTGCCCCAAATCGACTGTATTACCCCAGTGTTTTGCTTCTGATATAGTATTTTGCTCACCAATATTAGTTCGAGCTGTTGTTCAATCTTAGTGAGATGGCTGCACCAGTGATGGTACCAACTTGCCTCTTGTGCAAACGTAAGTACTTGAAAGCATATTTAGACCAATGGTCTCCCTCTGAAGGCATTATCTTGCTCACCCCAATCATATATCACTATGGTCAAGGACGCAACTGCGAAACCACAGTCAATGACAATGAGATATCACTAACATCATGGGACGAACTTATAAAATAGTTGTACCTATGATTCCATTCGAGATAAGGCCAATAAGAGGGATCGTTCGATATGTAGGTCATGTTGAGATCAGGGGACTTTGTGTACGATGGTGTTTGTATACGTACAGGTGTATACTATCCTGCAGTGCTTTTATAGTGATATACAGCAAAGATACAGCAACGATTGTTGTATAAAAAGATCCAGCCTAGTCCGAGTCGGTCACCAATAAGATGCAGAGGAAACTGCAGAATTATATGCACGCGGACATGGCAATCAGTACTAGTAAGTAACGAGTCATGGGAAGATGCCGATCGATCAACGCACGTTCTTTGTAGATCATGTTACGGGATACTTAATTGATGTACGGATCCGTCATCTTCGCCAGTCCTATGATTGGGTTAACACTAACTGGCCCCCAGCATGCATGGTATCCGAGCACGCGGTTTGGCCATCACGAACACGTTTCAATTGACATTTAACGCCAAACCGTACTTTGATTCATATCGAGTCCACCAATTAACCCACGGCACATGTCCTGTTTGGCTCTGATGGGGGTACTGGTACGAGTTCAATCGCTTTTCGCGGGAGCGCGGACAGGTCCCAACGGGTGACAGCCTGAGTGTGAAATGATCGAAGCAATCTGCTGTAGAGGATAGCATTTGTTCTGGGCAACCCAATCCACTACAAAGGCTTGTCACCAATTTAGTACTCACAGCCTGTGGTAACCTACCATGTGGTGCTCGATTTCAGGGCGTTCATTGAAGCCATGTGGGCGAGTCTAATATAGTTGTCCACGTTTCCATCTAACCTAAGTCATCATCTCAGAATGAATCCCAGACACTAAATATTACTGGTTACTCCCTTTTACTCCCCCTTTCAGGTATTGCACACTGGGACGGTTGCGCACCTCCAGCAACCTTCCGAAGCCACGAACATGGCAGGACCTCACCGAAACGCACCAAACAAATCCTCTGGTATCTTCGAGCCCTTGAGCGCTGCTACACTGGGTCCACTAAGTTAAATACCAACCAGTAAACTCCACAACGATCAATATCTCCTTTTGATCATTATCGTCGAAAACGAGAATGAAAGGCATCTCTCGTATAACGCCATAGATCGCGTAATCTGAAGTCTGCAGCCACATTAGAGATGACCCAACACCGCCCATCAATCCTGACTTACTTGTTGGATCGAAACCTCGTGGGTCCACAAGATAATACGAAACTGTATCGCGTTGCGGACACATGAACAACTTTGACGAGAAAGAGGCAAGTCCTTCGATTTTGTGACTCGCTGCAAGATCGAAAACCTCACTATTGAGGACTGAATGGATGGGTGCTTGTTTTCATGTCCGCATGTGTGAAATTCTTGTCCTGTTACACAAAGTCAGTATATTTATAACAAGATGAATGAATACGCACCACCATAAAGCTCGATCATTTCAGCTACGAATATTTCCGCTATTTTGTTGAGCTGGATGAGTGTCGGTTCATTGGGTCCAGGGATAACCATAGTTTTTTCGGTAAGGTAGTGAAGACCACGAGATTGTTGCAACAGGTCATGTAGAGGGCCCCCGTAGAGTGGTTGCTACGCTTGACAGCTTGGAACCTGATGTACAAATACTGATGAGAGCATTTGATGTCTGGTGGATGGACCACGTACCAATCGAGATTAATCTACCATACGAGTCCACAAGGCAGTGAAATGAAGCGGTTATGAACATCGTCATCCAAGACACGAAATTGGTCATTTTCATAACATGTGCGTTGCAAACCAGCTCGAATTGCACGTCAGCCCCAGGCATCGCGCATGTCACGCATGGGACTAGAAGGGTCTATAAAGGCATTATCACAACATCATGTCGAGGTTCTTGCACATAGTCGTTGATAGGTGGGTCTGGGAGCAATGGCATCCAGCTGGTTTCAAGGGGTATTGAATTCCTGTTGGGGATGGGGGAGTACCGCCGTTGTTGGTCTGTCTTCCGCATTTCCAGATGCTCTCCATAGTGTTACGCCATCGCCATCGTCGGCTCAGATTTCTTATCCCACTCTGACTACAGCAGCTGAACAGGGCGACACACCATAGACTGAATGGCACGCCACCAACAGTGTTGTCTTCATAAGCAGTGTGCTTTTTTCGCTCAGCATCTGCACGTCGAGAAATTTGGAGAAGAGAAGCAAATGAACGAGACTAAAGTATGGACAAGAGGAATTTGCCAAGGAGTACTTGAGCATGGTTCGTGCATGAAGATGGAGAAGCCGAGAGTGTGTGTTGGACTTTGATCGCGCAAACGAAGTCTAAGTATCGAACTCGCATTGGATTCAGAATTTGTGTTTGGGGAGGGTGGTCCTGGGTAGATGAGGTGTCATACCCGTTTTCAAGTTGCCAACCAAGTCCTCGCTTGCATATCTCAGTAAGTGTATTCATTCATCTTGCATGTGGTAAGACAGCGAACAAGAGTTTCAAGGCGACGAATCCCCAAAAACAAAGGCAAACGCACCGTAAGCTATACAAGTCCCCCGCCACCCATCCTAACAGTATCCAAAACGGCCCTCACCGACTCATTCCATAACCGTCTCACGATCGAATCATCACGCGCTTCCAATAGCCTCCTCCGTACCAAGTCCGAAGGTGTCTCTAAGCGCCGCCGTCTCCGAAGGATCAAAGACAGCAGGGGAATTAGGAGGAACAACACCGATAGAGTGGCAATTTTGTTTGCGGTGAAATAGTAATTTAAATAGGATCGAATGAGTGCTAGGGAGGTTGGGGGCTGTGTGGTTGCAAGATTGTGGTCGACTGGAGGAAGGCGGGAGATGCGAACGGCACTGGCACTTGAACTTCCTCGGGGCACTGTGCTTTGGTTGTGGCGGTGACGAGGGGATATAGTCACCGTGACGTCTGAAACTGCAGATGTAGAGAATGTGGATTGTTGGCGGGTAATTTTTGGACGGGGAGATGCTGGGACTGCGGTGCGGGTAGATGTGGTTGATAGAGAGGAGGAGGAGGATGCCGGGGATAGAGAGCGGAGTGGATGTATTGGTATAGGGGAGGGAGGAGGCTCGGGTTTTGGCGTCTCCCGCTTTGTACTCTCTAGCGCCTGAGCATGTTGGGCCTCAAGAGCCGAATGAAGTTCCTGGCAATATCATATTCAGTAGAATACAAGAATCATGAAATTAAACTCACGCGTCTTTTGTCAGATGAGAGCTCATTCTCGTCTGACAGAAATTCTTTGCCGTACTCCCACTCACCCAAACGAGGCAAGACATGCAGGCAGTAGAGTTCCAGAACCTTGTGATATGGTTCACCTGTTGAAGGCACGAACTCGTATTGGCCGCGTGTCGATAGCCAGTCCTCTGTGATGTCGCGACCGATATTTAAACAATCTATCTTGATGCTGGATGCTATGAGTGTGATGACGACTTGGTGCGGGAGGAATGCGGAGCTCGGCTTTCGATACAGTGACGAAGGAGTAAACAAAGTGAGAGATCGAGCATACAAATTGGAAATGAATGATTGGGGAGACAAGAGTAGGGATTCTCGGAGCGGCTGTGGTAAGCCAACGAGGTCTGGAGTAGAAGAGAAGACGGTGGTCTCGAGGGTGATGCGAAGGATGTCCCACTTTCTCCGGTGGACATCTAGGGGATCAGGCGAGGGCGCGAGGGGAGGTGGGAGGAGTGCGAACGCAGCGCTTAATAGTGTGAACGTGACTGCGACGTCTCGGTGAAGGAATGTTCGCGCTGCACGGTTGTACAGCGATTTTAGCGTTGCCTCCGTCGTCGACGAACTTTTGCTGGACGGTCTAAGTAGCTTGTCGGACATCGAGACAGTTGCCGTTGCCATCGTTGTTGTAGCGGTCGGCATTGCGGTCTGCTTGAAACTGGTAACCTGGTAAGTTCGGTGACCCGCAACCGCAGGTAAGTGAATGTCGGAATTAAAATGCCGCCGGCTTAGAAGATTGGTCATGAGTTGTAAGGCACGTTAAAGGTGCCTTTCAAAATTTCAAGGGCGGCTGAGGTCACTTGCAAAGTTAAACATGGTGTAATAGTCATGATGGACATATTCTAGTTACGCTAAAGATATGAATCACTGCAGTATATATTGACCTATCGACCCGTCTCTTTCTGAATCTCTTCAGCCATCATGTTTGTCAGCATTCTAGCCAGCGCTCCCGCAATTTCGATCGCCCTTCCCCTATCGCACTCCTGCAATTTGTGCACGGTGTGTGAGTTAAATTTGTCGGGGTGGAATCGAAGTATCTCTGCCTTCAGTCGGTCCTTGCGCGACTTGGTCTCGATTCCTGGGCGGAGGGGGTGGAAGATGAATTCCTCCATGCTGCGGCGCGAGATGTCATGAGGGGATGTACAGCCTTGCTGAAAGGTGGGCCACGGCATCTCGCAGAGCATGACCGAAGCCAAATTCTTGCTTAGTTTGAGCTCTTGCCACTTTGCGTCGTAGAGCTGGAAAAAAGCAACAATATTTGCTTGAGCTTTATTGCGACGAAGTTCTTCTTGGCGCTGCCTCTCTTGTCGTCGAGCTTCTGCCTGAAGGCGCTGTTCGGCTTGCTCACGGGCCCGACGTTCAGCTTCCTCCTGAGCTTTACGGAAAGCCTCTCGTTTGGCCTGGAGTTCGCGTTCGCGTTGTTCACGAAGACGCGCCTGCTCCTCTGCGCGACGCCTAAGTTCTTCCTGTCTGCGCCTGGCCTCCTCTTTTCTACGCTTCTCCTCCTCCTGCCGCTGACGTTCCTCCTCCAAGCGGCGCAGCTCCTCCAAACGGCGAGATTCCTCCTCTTCCTTCTTCTTCCGTGCATTCTCCTCCAATCGGAGGGCAGCTTGACGGTCGCGCTCCGCGTGCTCCAACTCACGTTGCGGACCCAATGCTTCAGCGCGTGCGACGACCTCTCTAGCATCTCCAAGCGCGTGCCCACGCAATTGATCGAGGCGGAGCTCCTGAAGCTGCTTGAGGAAGATACGATCTTCGGCGGTCATACCGTCGGCTTGCATAGTCTTGAAGGCGGCATTTTCGAGGTTGTCTAGGGCCACCGCTGCTTTTTTGCGCTTTAGCTTCGCTGGGTTGTAGAACCGGGGGCCTTTGCGACGGAGTCCAGGACGAGTGACTGTGAGATGGTAAGTGAAGCGTTTGTGCCAGAGTTTGCGGCGCGGGTGGATGATTTGACTGGGGAAAGCCTTGGTGGGGGCGTTCTTCTTGAAGACTTTTGGAGCAACGTTCTTGGGTAGATGCCTGACACGGGCGGTGTTGGCTGAGGCGGGCTCAAAAATGTACGGAAGACCCTGTGTGGGAGGTGCGTTGTAGTCAAAGAACGCAGGGACATTTGGCTTGCGGGCGCTTGAAGAGGAGTCGACGCGCGGTGAAGGAATACGCGAAAAAATGGTGGGACGAAAGATAGGCTTCTTCGAGGGGTTCAACATCCTGAATCCAGCAGGTGTTTGCGGAAAGAAGGGGATATGACGGTATGGCGACTTGTAGAACATATTTCTTCAAGGTAGTTGGACGTTGACTGAGTGTCTTGAGGTGTTGTGTTATGGTCTTGGAACATCACGCTCGTATGGAAGTGCGACCTTTAACGGCTTCAGCTGTGGATGTTCTCATTCGAGTAAAATGGTCCACAATTCATGCTACTTGTGTCGATCAATATGATTTCTTGAGGAGTTTCAGACTCCGTGACGAAGTAGTGGACATTACAATATATTGTCCTTCTGCGGTTCAGTTTAAAAATGTGGATGACTGATTTTGAAGGGGGTGACATCAATCAGTGGTAGCCAGTGAAAAAATGACAAGTTCAAGTTGCTCCGAGTAAAAAGCTTGTGGCCACTAAGGTTCGCATCCTTGGAATCCAGCTCGTTGGATTTCCTTGCCTTGGTAACAGTGGGCATGCAACAGCTTCAGGCGTCAGCAGTGTGAGTCAGTCTCGCAGTTAGCGACGTACCAACATATGAAAGTTATTCACGACATGTTAATTCAATGGTTCAAAGGAACTTATCATCATAATGGGTTTGAAACCATTTGTGGATTCTGCTTGTGGAGTCTGGTTGAGTCTCCAAAATGACGGAACAAATATTAGTCCACATGTGCAGTTCCGGCGTCATGATAACGAAGTTGATCAACGGACAAGTTGTCCACCGTGGTAAACTACAAATGTACCGGGTTCCCACGCCAGTCTGCCACAAACCTACACCGAGTCACGTCGATGCCAAACGCGCCGGGTCATCATCAGCGCTCTCCAAGCGCCAAGGCCGCCACACTAGCACTTTTGCGCCCAACTTACCGAGTCAAAGAACCCGCCTTGGACAGCGTGGCCGTCCCTGGTCCGGACAACTGTCCTGAAATGGCAGCTCAAACACATAAAAGAGTGGACAAAGCCCAAAAGAATCCTTTCATCCACACCCCTGTCGAAGCACCTGCGGTGAAACGTATTTGAACGAGCTTTCCAGGTTTACCAACACACTACTTTTACTGAACACTTTACTCACTGTTATCACCCACACCCCTATCGCACATCACGATACTCCACAATGGTATCTTCCATTCCCAATGTCACACGCCCGACTAATGTTGGCAACGCCAAAGGCTACTATCTCAGATGTCGTGATGTAGATGGCACGTCTGTAATGATCACTCAAACTGCTACTGGTCTTGGCGCTCATACGCGCTGGATCTACCCCGAACACGACACGAACGATAATGAAGAAGAAAACAGCATGGATGTAGACGAGGAGGGGGGCGCCACACCACCGCCAAGCACCACGGCGTGCTTCCCTCAGACTCCTGTAACACAGCATGCGTTCGACGCGGGCTCTGTCCTTCACACACCCGTAAAGAGGCCTCAGCCACTTCAGCGCAGCCCCGAGCGCATCGGCTTCAAAGGGATCGACTTCTGGCACAACAATTCACTGGGAACTCGCACTGTCGAACAGACTAGCTCTGGCGTTCGCATGAGATATGTATTGCAGAGGCCCGTCGGCTCTGCCACGAACTTAACGAAAGAGCAAATTCTCGAGCATGAGTTCCAGAGAAACCACGAGACATTTTTGACTCAGGTGGGACAATTACTCGGCCACGAGGAAAAGGAACGGGTGGTGAGAGAGATGAACACAACTTTACCGGCAGCGGTTGGGTCTGCTGGTGCGGGCACTGAAAGACGTGTTCACTTTGTCTCGTCTGAGCCGTCTATCTTTATCGAGGAGCAAGAGGATATATCAGAGTTTGGAGTTGGATCTAGGGGTGAGAGATTGAATTCTCAAGGTCTTCCCATGCTTGGAGCACATGGGACTGTCATAATCGACCCTGCGTTCAAGCCTCAAGTTCGACCAACGCTGCCTTCCCCGAAAGCCCCGCAGATACAAACCAAACCTGCGGACCAGGAGAACACCAAGCACCTCGGTAGCATCACCGTCGAAGGGAAGGAATGGCAGGTCTACAAAACCTTGAGGCCTAGGAAGGATGGACAACCCCGAATCATCAGGTCGTCTCCTGTGCAACCCAGGACACGTAAGCCTCGGAAGAGCATGCGGTCATCACCTCTAAAGAGGCAGCCTACCATTTTGATCGGCGTTGTATAAGGGCATTGCCGTCTGTTCGAGACTGCTAGCTTGAGAGAGTGCATACCTCATCATGAATTAGCTTCGGCAGTACGGTCGTTACGGTTAATGTAATACTTATGCAGGTGCTTCTTGCGCGCTCATCACATATAGATTATGCTAGTACCGTAAGCGCTGGCTGGTCCTTTATCCCACATGTTTTTGAAAACACATTTTACATAATTTCGGGGGAGCGCAGAGCCTTGAAGCTTGAAGCTTGAGAGCGAATTACATTACATAATGATCTACCTGAAATTCACACGCATTCTATCTCTTCGTCGTTGGCAACGGTGAGTACGGCTATGGCATCACCACCAAAACCTTGGGAGCGGGGCACAGCAGCAGCAGCCCCAGCAACAACCATCGCTCCCGCATCATCGTCAACTACGACAAGTTTCTCTTCAGAACTACCTTCAGTGCCTGCACGTCCCTCAGCTCTCTCCAACTCATCTACATCTAACCTTGCACCTTACAACACCCCATATTCTCCGTACTCACGATTTGGGTCCTCGCCATACAGCTCAAGCATGTACGGCGGCTATAGCGGAGTGGGCAGTGGCTATGGTACTGGGTACGGCGGCGGCTATGGTACTGGGTACGGCAGCAGCTATGGTGGATATGGCATGAATGGCATGAACAGTATGTATGGCGCCATGCCCGGAATGCCCGGAATGGGTGGAATGGGTGGAATGGGCATGTATCCTGGTATGGATCCCAACAATATTTCCCTTTCACAGACCCTCGAGACCACGACCCAACACACCTTCTCCCTCCTCCACTCCATCGTCCAGACCTTCTCGGGCGTAGCACAAATGCTCGAGTCCACATTCATGGCGACGCACAGCTCGTTTTTCGCAATGGTCGGCGTCGTCGAGCAGTTCAGCCACCTCCGCAATGCCTTGGGCAGTGTATTGGGCCTCTTTGGTCTTATACGGTGGATGAAGGAGCTCATTACCGGCCGGCCGAGTTCTACTAGCCTACAAGGTGAATTCAGAGAGTTCATTAGCGGAAAGCCCGTCCAGGGCCCCATGGGTCCTCCTCCTATCAAGCCCAGCCGAAAACCCATCATCATATTTTTCCTCGCTATCTTTGGCGTTCCTTACGCCATGACGAAGCTCATAAAAATTCTCAATGAGCGTGCGATGCAACAGCAACAAGCACAGATCGGACCTGGTGGCCCGTTAGGTCCCCTCGATCCGTCGACACTTACTTTTGCACGCGCACTATATCCATTCACGCCTTCATCTCCATCAGAGCTTGCGCTGAAGGAGAATGACATCGTCGCTATCATGGGAAAGCTGGATCCCAGCACTGGTGTGGAGGTAGATCCACGGTTAGAGGTGGAGAGTGAGTGGTGGAAAGGTCGGACACGCGAGGGCCGTGAAGGCTGGTTCCCAAAGAAGTGGGTCGAGGTCCTCGAGCGGAGGAAACCTGCGGAAGAGGACAAGAAGGTAGTTTGAGTATCAGATTCTCAGTCCTGTCGCCGCTATTTTTTTGATTTCAATCATTGTTTTTTGATTATTGTATCACAGATATACGATGTACATCAGCTTTATCATACTACTCGAAAACTATGCGGTCTTGTAACTGATAGCTTCATGTAACGCCGTAGCTATGTAACGCATGGTCCGTTACTAAACCTGCCCTTACTCGCTCAGACACAGAAACCACAAGGACCAATGACGATGCAAATCGATTGACGACAGATACACATAAAACTCGACGATTATATCAAACAGAACTAGTAAGGTAAAAGCAAGGCCTAACCAGTAAGCCGCGAAAACAGTATAGCAAAAAAAACAATCAAACGATCAGTGACCACAGCATTAGAAAATAATCGCGAGTTGTCCGTCTTATCATGAAACCAACTAAAAAAGAACGAAAAAACATTACAAATGTCTAGCGGAGCCAGAGCTTTGGCCGAGGCGCGAAGCCCAGTTCTCCATCTCCATCTTGGCCTTTGGCCATTGAGCCGTCCGAGCACTGGATGACGTAGACACTTGCTGCGCAGCACGGGTCGTTTCTGTCCTGGTCTCGATCGCGGGCGCTGATTTCTTCTTCCCTTTCCCTTGCTCCCAGATACTCGTGGTTGGCTCATTGGTGATCTTTTTGTGGGAAATGGCAGCGGCTGAAGTGCTTTTCACAGGAGCGTGGACGTGGACGTTCTCCTGCGGGTCAGGCCCCTCGAAGCCAGGGATCTCGCCTCCGCTGATGGCGTATTGCATCCAGAGGGCATTCTCCATGCTTTCGCCCAAATCTTCATCGCCGCTCTCTTCTTCTGCTTCCTTTGATGGCGTCCATACCATGTGTTGGGCAGATTCGTCTGCGGTGGGGTGCGCTTTGGCGAAGCTGCTCCAGTGAGGAGCGGATTCGGTTGAGGCTTGTGAGAAGGGTTGCCCATTGGTGAGGTTGTCCCAGTAGGAAGATCCCCATGCGTCGCTTTCTGCTTCACCAGTATCCAGACCCCCTGGTATGGCAGATGCGGGCCGGATCTGGTCCCATTCTTCCTCGTCCTCCTCGTCCTCGTCCTCTTCCTCGTCCTCCTCTTCATCAACATCTTGGACCAGAGCAGATTTCGAAAAGGACTGAGCACCACGACGGGCCTCTGGCTGCGGTACCACCTTCTTCGCCGCCGCCGACGCACCCTTGAGCCCAACACCCCAAGCAGTAGCAGCCGGCTCAGCATCTTCATCAAGCTCTTCCGTGACGGTAACCTTTGTTTTCTTAGTCGATACCGAACTTTTCGGCGCGTTCCACGTCTGGAAAGGATCTTCCATGGGTTCTGCGGGTATAATTGGGCCTTTCCCTTTCCCTTTCTTCCCAGGCGCGGTCCATGTCTGGTAAGGTTCTGCCGTAGATTCTGCAGGTGCAACTGGGGCTTTGCCTTTCTTCCCCGCTGCCGCCGAACCCCAGACAGGAGCAGATGCCACAGGAGGAGCTGGCTCGACGACCGCCTCTTGAGCGACAACTGCAGCCTTGCCCTTCTTAGCAGGCGCAGGCATGGTAGCTCGTGCAGCTTTGGGGTTCCACGTGGAGAACAAGGGATCAGCGTCTTCATCTGGCTCCTCCTCAATCATCACAAACAATGGACTGCGAGCGCCTTTTGCACCCTTTGCACCCTTTGCTGGAGGAGGCTCCGCATCGGCATCGGGCACTTCGTTGAAAGTGACGGTTTTGGGCTGTTGGGTGTCAACTGACGTCTTCTTGCCTTTCTTGCCCGTTGTGGCGTGTGTAGTGGGAGGTGGGGATGGAACGACGGGTTCAACAGGCTCGTCGTGCGAGCTTGCGCTTTCTGTCTTTTTCAGCACACTAGGTCGGTTGAGGGTGGAGGCAGGCTGTTTGCCTTTTGCCAAGCTCGCAGCTTCCGCCTGAGCCTTCACGAATGCAGCTTCGTCGAAGCCGGGTATAATGTCATGGGAACGAGCGCTAGCAGACTTCTTGAGTATGCTGGGAGGATCAGGCTTTGTGGGCAGGCTGCCCGTGGAGAGGTTCTCTTTTTGACTGGCGAGTTTAGGAGCGGAATGAGTCGTCCATCCCGGCTGGGAAGCAGGGGGTATCTTGGAAGACGAAGCGCTCGCGTTCAAGCGAGTCTGATTAATCGCCTTCTGAGCAGCGACCTGCTGAAGGAACCTATGTTCCTGCAACCTCCGATCGCGTTCCTTATCACACAGCTTCTTCCTCTCTAGCTCCTTAGACTCGCGAAGCGACATCATGTTTTCCTCGTGTTCGTGCAATGTAAGCAGTCTGCTCTCTTTCGAGCTAGTGCTATTGCTGCTCTCGAGCTGTCTCGCGAGCTCGATCTCGATAGCAGATGCCTTTGCGTGGAATTGCTGAATCATCTGAATCCGGACTTCCATCTTGTACTCGAGGAAATCGGCAGCCATTTTGGCTTTGAGAAGTTCTTCATCGATCGGTTCGGCTTCCTCTTCGGCGATAACAGGCCCGATGTAACGTTTACCTGGGACAAGAGTGTGGTTGGCAGTTAGGGGTGATATTTTCGAAGAGGGCTGAGGGGGAGAGTTATTTGGAGCGGTTTGAGAGGAGAACAGGGGAGAAGATGCGGCGGATGGTTGCCGGGATATGTTATCTGTGGCGCGATTTCGGTTGGTTGACTGGGAGGCGCCTTGGGGTGCTAGTCCAGCTTCGGAGGCCCAGCCTTGGAAGCCGAGTGCTGTGCTAGTGTTTGAGCTAGTGTCAGCTGGGGTGCGACCCGTGCTTAGGTTGCTCAGGGTTGCCAGGTTATCCTGCGCACAGCACCATGTCAGGGTGACACGTCATGATAACAAATTGAAGACGTACCATGGCGAGCTCCGGCAGCTTTCTGGCTTGCTTGGCTGGGGAGATAGTGTCCATGAAGAAGGAAGATGGATTGACGAGCTGGAAATTGGCTGTAACGGGTGTTGGTGGTGATTGACGGATTGTGAAGAAGGGAGAAGAATCTCCAAGTTGAGGTTCTTCGACTGCCGAGGCCACTGGCTCCTCTAATTCGTTGGCATCAAAGGGGGTGGGATGATTTTCTTCTTCTTCATTGTCGTCATAGAACGCATTAAAGACGTCGATGACAGACTGCTGTTCTTGTTCTGTGATATCTGTCCAATCATCTACGCGGAGCTGCTGTGCAGCGAGACGACTATTCCACTCTTCATGAGCGGGTTCAGCCAGCTGAGTCATGATCTCGGAGAGTTTTTTCTCCATCTCTGCGTGACGAGCGTTCTGTTGCATTCTAGATGTTAATTTCTTGTATTTGGTGTCGAGCTCTTTGGTGAGTTGGTCTACGAGTTTCTTCTTCTGTGGCTCGTACCAAGTAGAGATGAAATCTAGCCATTCTTTGCGAACTTTGGTTGAAGGGGATTCGATGACGGGTGGAGACGGAGGTGGAGGTGGCGGGGATGGGGCTTGTTTGACAGGTGGTGGAGTTGGCGCTGGTTTAGGAGGGGGAGGAGCAGCAGGCTTTGCTGGAGCAGGAGTGCTCTTTGCAGCTGTTCGACGTTTTGGAGGCATTGATCAAGTGGGAGGGATTGAAAGATGTATGTTGATTTTTTTGTGTATAGTAAGTATGTGGTTCGATTAGTGACTCGTGCGGCATATGGAGCGCTGAGGGATGGCAATTCCCAAATTTCCAGAAAAAGGTGATATCGAGTTTAGGATCGATCCATGATAGGGAAGATGTGATCACGGCTGCCTGTAAATTTATGGGATCGAGTGAGATTAGTTGCGGTACATGGTGGGACACTTCTGTGATCTGAGAACAGCTAGTTTGTTTGTTTTACCACTGGCAGTGCTTACTATATTATTTTTTAGAAGGAACCGGTTCAACATACGCCTCGTGTTTACCTCGAGGACACCTTATTAGGTTTAGTATTCTGTGCCTTGCCAGCTCTATCACCGACTCGTCACGACGACAAGTCTCGATAAAACTTGGATTGAGCAACGCTAGACTATTCACTGCCCTAGTACTAACCCATACGGTATTCCCTAGGACATCATTCTCCCATCGTTGAGAGTAATCCCACCATGTCGGAATTCACTTACTACTAACCTGCTGCAGTGTGTTAACTTGCTGTTCGCTGTCATGGGAAACTTTAGTCATTATTCCCCCGCTAGACAAGGCGTCAATCACTTGGCAATTACTCGTCACTCGTTGGCACAGTTCCAGGGACTTAAAAGCCTTGCCCTCACAAATCACAATATTTCCGAGGTAAACACACGTTGTTTTATGTTGACCGTCATCACCCTCGACGTTCCCCGTACAAGTGAATGTTTGCAACGTATTGTCAACCGATGACTCAACTTTGGTCACAGTTTCGCCAACTGCACGTTTACATGATCATCTCGTTCGACCTTCAAGCCAATTATTTACAACAGTGCATGCAATCGCTATCAACATCCACCCTTGTTCTTTTTCGTGAGCCCTAAGCTTCGCGGGACTTAATCAGGCTTCAAAGTAAGAAGTACCGAGAGAAAAAAAGATGCAACGATAATAAACGTGTGGGGTATCTTGGATACTGCTAATTGTGGTCAGTTCATCGAGCTCCAGTCGGACGCCTTCTACTGCTCTAGCAGTACTACTGCAGTTTCGACATCATCGGCTTAACCGTTCCTAACGCACAGTTTCTACGTTCTAGTAACGGGGTAAGCAATCTCTTCTTTCCAGATCAATTGATCTAAACGTACATAGTCTTATAATCGCAATCAGTTCATCCTCATGTCTAGCCTGTGATCACTGATCATATCTACCCTCCTGATTCTTGCAATCTACATCTCTCAGCCCTCTACTACCCTGATTTTCTATCTATCTGCCAGCTTCATCGTGAATGCTGCTGGTCCTTTACCAGCTGCGTAAGTCCGTCCGCCTATATTATATTCAAACTTCCCCAACGCGTGCCCCAACACGAGGCATAATCACATCACAGGCTCCTCGCAATCAGACTTAGCCGCCGTCTTCTAAACAGAGTGTTCGAGGTCATCTCACATCATTTCCACTCCATTTCACTATTCTCTTCAATCCGCCAAAGCCAGCGACTCCTCGACTGTACGGTACTCAAACTATTCTACTCAATCTCATCATATTTTGCTGATCTACCTCTTACAGACACGTCATGACGACCCTGTTTCAAACTACCACTGAATCATCTACCAATCAATCCGCTGCTGATTTCGAGCCTGACGAACAATGGAAGAGTCGTCTCAAAGTCGATATCGAGAACAACTTGCGTTCCATGGTCGACGAAGCTAAACAGAACCTGCATGACACCCTCAAGAGAGCCCCAGTCAGCGCTCTCGACCGCGAACGCTTGACCGAGGAACACCTTGCTACCATGAAGAACATCCGTAATCTTGCCGAGGAGCAATTCCGTATTGCCCTAGAGCGCGAACGCCAAGAACGCCGTTGGGCTGCCGGTCAGGCCTTAGATCAAGAATGGTCAGACACAATGATAAAGGAGCAACAAGCTATCCTAGACAAGATTGAAAGAGAACGCAAAGATAAAGCTGCTCATCCTTCTTCTTCCTCGCAGCCTATCGCAGATCCTTCAATATCCCGTTCTAGCCGTTCTCCAGAACGTGTTTGGACCCCACACGAGCAAGCGGAATTAGAGCACGAGGCAGATTACTTCCCTCGTTTACCCAGTCGGGAGTTTGAGGAAGACCACGTACCACCACCTCGCGATACCGGCAAGGCTCGTGCCGGGTCTGTCAGTAGTTCTGGAGTGGGATCATACAAACCACCATCTACGTTGGATACGACAGACAGAGGTTTTGAGCGCCCAAAGCCTTCACCCACTATCGACGAACTAGACGACATGCCTAGATCTGCTCGTTCACCTACGGATGCTCAGGACAGCATCAGACGCGGAAGTCTTCGCCGCAAAACTAGCATTTCTACCAGACAACTCCCAGAATTCTGGCACCCTTCTATCACGCCTGAACAAGACGCTCAGATGTCTCGTACTTTCAGTATCGCGCGTCGTGGGAGCACAGCGAGCACTACCTCTTCCTATCGGGGTGCACCATCAGTGTTCAACATCCCGTTTTCTTCCGAGCCGCACGATATCATGCCCAGTGCGTCGGAGAGAGAAAGAGAGCGCATTTCGGCTGTGGAACAAGAGTGGAATTTCATAGATAGAGCAAGAGATAGAGAGAGAACGACGTCGTACACTTATGCTGAAGCTCGGGCTAGCATAGCGACTACGCCTCAGCGGCTGGACGACCGTTATCCACCGCCCACATCTGCGCCCATCCTAAGCTCCGCAATCGCATACTCACGCCCCTTAGAGAGCCCAAGCTCCGCAGTCCCCATCGCATACTCTCGCCCTGCAGACAGCCCAAGCTACACCCGTTCCTCAGACAGCACTCGCCCCCCACCCTCAGCCAGCAGACCCATCGCGACCAAGAAATCCTTCACGTTTGACGATGGCGGTTTCCAGTCCAGCCCGAGTCCCAAAGGCTGGAATGGCCCCTCACGCTCGCCGTATGACACCCGCTACGAGACCTCGCGCTCTCCCCAGACACCAGAAGAAGTCCCGCGGAGTTGGCAGTCTTCCAATTTGCGCGCGAGGCTGTCGTCGCAGGACATGCGTTATGGGTATAATGCGGGCGAGAACGGGTATTATCCTGCTCGACCTGTTCATACGCATCACGAGGTGTCGGAGGGGGAGTATGATGTAGATCTTGATGATGCTGAGTGGCGGGAGTATGATGAACGCCAGATGCGTCAGAGAGAGGATAGTGTGAATTTGAGGAGGAGGGAGGAGGAAGTTGCTCGGCGTGAGCAGGAATTAAGGAGACGGGAGGAGGATGCGAGACGGGAGGAGGAGGCTAAGCTAAAGGAGGAGGAGCTCAAGCGCAAGGAGGAGGAAACTAAACGCAAGGAGGAGGAAACTAGGCGGAAGGAGGATGAAATCACACGCAAGGAGGAGGAAGCTAGGCGGAGACAGGAAGAGGCCGATCGCAAAGAGCTCGAGGTCCGGAGAATGGAGGAGGAGGCGAGGAAGAAGGAAGAGGAAACTAAACGAAAGGAAGATGAAATCCAGCGGAAGGAGATGATTGCGAGGAGGAAAGAGGAGGAAGTTAGGAGGCAGGAGGCCCAGGCCAGGAGACGGGCGGAAGACCTTCGAAAACAGGAGGAGGAAGTGGCCAGGCGTTTAGAGGAGGAGGAGAAACGTGTTGCGCTAGAGATTTCGCGAAAGTCTATGGAAGCGAAACGCAAGGAAGATGAAGTTAAACGCAAGGAGGAGGACGCTAGGCTCAAGGAAGAGGCAGCACGCGCCAAAGAGGAAGAGATCCAGAGGAAGGAGGAGGAACTTATGCGACGGGAGGAAGAGTTGCTTCGCCGGGAGGCAGAGGCGATCCGCAGATCAGACGACAAGCAGAAGGTTCAGCAGGATGAATTTCGGAAGCGCGAAGAAGAGATACGCCGCCAGCGCGCAGAAGAGAAGAAGAGGCAGGAAAGGTTCGAATGGGAGACCTGGGGTTTTTATCCACCGGAGACTGGTCGACCCACGCCACCTCCCCAGATGGCTACTTCTCCATCTCAATCTTCTTCGTCTTCTACGGGACCTTGGCCAATTCCCAATCGTAGTGATCGTAGCATGCCTGGACCAAGTCCGCCCACAGATAGAAGCAGCTCCGGATCGACCAGTACTAGTCGTAGCAGTGCTGCCTGGACATCCTCGACTCGGCCGAGCTCGACAGCCAGCTCGCAGTCGCCGAGCACACCTAAGCCACCAACGCCGTCAGCCCAGCAGAACGCCAAAACAACGTCCGGTCCCCCACCCACCCCCTTTTCAGAAGCGGATTTCCACCGTCGTCAGGCTGAACAAGCTCAGCAGCGCGAGGAACAATTCCGTCGGGAGCAAGCCAAGTTAGAGCAGGAAAGACTCTTAAAGGCTGGAAAAGCCTTGGGAAAGCAGGACACTATCAGACTTTTCGAGCACCATCGCGGTCAGTGGGATAAATTGCAGATATCTGGCGTGTTGGGCGTTTTGGTATGGGACGATTTCCCGTGGCCTGTGTTCAAACGGCCAAGTGGCCCCGATGACGTGACAGCTCCTTACATCACAGCCTACATGTTATCCTCTCTGCATCCTGTCGACAAGCCTCCGAAGGACCGCATCAAGGAGAACATCAGACGATGGCATCCTGATCGTTTCGAGACCCAGCTACTACCGAAAGTCAAGGAGAGCGACAGAGACATCGTGCGAGATGCTGCTGGTACGGTGGTCAGGGTGCTGAACGATCTCCTACGTTCCAGCACACAAGAATTTGCTTGAGAACGCACACGGAGTAAGCACGCACCTCAGTGTTTGCATGACTTGCGGAGTGCTGACTTGATGTTTTTGTAGCTCTTTCACATGTATGATACCCGCTCAATCATTTGTATGCTGCACACGGATTACATGGCTTATGACATGGTGTATGAGAATTGAATATTCATGTTTTTTTATCGGATTTGGTTGTGGCGTGTACGGTAATATGTTGTTGAGGACGCGCAAAAATCGGGAATTTATTCTCTGGTCTTGATTATGTCGCAGGTCGAGTAGCGCGTGAGCCAGTGGATGGAGATCGTCCTAAGAAATTCGAGAGGAATAAAGTTGAGTTTGATGCAAACTTCACAAAGTTCGAAAAAAAAATGCAGGTCTGTCAGATCCAGACTTCGATGTCATAGTGAAACTCACCAGCTAGTGATTTCGGTGGCTTGTATTTATACGTACGATTCTGTTTCATGTAGGAGATCTCGGTACTGAATTGATTGCGGGTCTTCCGGAGCTGGCGGCAGGGCCGCTTGCCCTAAACTCTTTCTACGAGCGCCCATCACCAGTGCAAATCGATTCAGCGATTGTTTGACCAATTTTGCATATGCATGCGTTGTGCATGTGCATAATGTTTGTGTAAGTCCGTAATTTGTGCCCCACGCGTTTGCTTTATTCCAAGTCAGTGTAGTTGAATCACGCACCATTCGTCCCTGCCGCAACCCCGGTTTGATACGGCCATTCCCTTGTGTTTCAAGTTAGCCCTCAATTGTATCTCTCGCGGACTAAAACACGACAACTACAAACCCAGAGCGGTGAGCAGTTGATTCACTCGCTATGACTGCCTGCACCGGATGAACTTATTCACCACTTATGCCAGCCAGAGATTTTGTCTCTGAAGCCTGGCATCACTGCCGTGTGTATACAATCGGGCCATGGCTGTATTCTTAACACAGCGGTTAACCTCTCCGCTGAAAGTGTCACAAACATGAAACAAGGCCAATTGACTGGTAAATATCACTTTACCTCAAGACCTTCTGTTTCTTTTTCCAATCATGTATGATCGGTTCTCTTTGATTTCTGGCTTGATCTCTCTGGCCCTCTCGTGTTCTTACTCTGGCACCAATTTGCTGCATCCCAATCCCCACCATTTCTCTTCGGATACCTTCGCAGCGGTTCGGACCTTCGAAATGTTGATCTTGGTGAATTCGATGGCGTTACGAACATGGTAGTTGCCGAGATACCCGAAACTATTGTCATGAGGAAACTGACTTCTGATAGTTTCATATTTACATTTGAATACACGCGTAAAGTTATACTTTCGCAACAGGTATAGTCCCTTTTCTTGCCGTGAAGATTGCTCTAAACTTTTGGAACGAAGAAGCGACTTATTTGTAACGTCCGACTATTACCTTTGCGAATGCAAGTTCTTGTTGTGCGCTCCGCGAATCGTCCGCGGTTAGCACCACCGACCAATCCCTCGCCTGGCAGTCTACCTATCATTCCTGGTGTCATCTTCACTGTTGCATGGTCACCAGCGGGAACCAACAAGTGCATTTTCTCTCTGCTGCTGGAGCAACATATCAGCTAGCAGCTGACATCAAGGAGGTCAGTACTTTGCATTTACTCTGAGGATCCATAACTGATAAGAAAAAGGCTGCGGTGCGGCGGAGTATGATCATACTCGTTCTATGGCTTCTACGCACTAGGGTCTTTTTAGCTTGGTTCCTCTTCGATGATGCAAGGTGGCAATGGCGCCGATATTAACGACTAAGAGTGGGTCCCGACCACGGTCTTACTAGGGCCCCAGGGGTGGTCCGAGAAACGAGACCGAGGTGTGAGAGGTAGTATGGTGGGTAAGGATCCTACTATACCCTAATATGATAACTCATTCGATGTCGTTTTCTGGGCTCGATGCAATGTTTTTAGAGTGCATGTATTCGACTAAACAGAACGAAAATCTATTAATACCTCTCGACCTCTAAACACGACAATCAAATCTACAGGCTCGATCTATATCGACACGTATCGCTTGTTTCTAGTCCATTCCTTGTTCGAAAGGAGGAAGATACTGTTTCCAATGCAAAGGTTTGTAGCTAGCTACGGTAGAATTTATCCCGCACCTCGGCGCGATTTTTTTTTGGGCGCAAAAAACGTTTGCTGTGTCTCCATATGCCGATTCACGTCAATATTAATGCCGACAACTTGAAGGTGCTTCGAGTGCTTTAAAAAAACCCGATTCCTATCTTTCGGATGGAAACGGCATGCCCCATGAGGATCCAGAGAGTCAAGCAACTCATAGTGCATGCTGTTTCTGGCAGGAGAGCATGCCCTATGAAAAACTGTACATGATACCATTTTTATAAGTCGGTTTCACGATGACGGCACGCATTTCTCGCTTGCCCTACCCGATAATATATTGCTCAGCTATGTAAACTAGGTACTCCCACCTCATCGCCCTTCCAAAAGGGTTTTCGCTGCCCAGACCGCCATACGGTGGCCGACCACGACGAGCGTGCGCTGTCTGGGGTCTGTGCCAAGCCTGCGTGCCCGGGGTACGCGCTTAGTCATCCTCGTTGTTGATCTACGAAACAAACTAGCTAGATTTGTCGGACTACACGTCACAGTTAAGGTACTACATGGTTGACCGGGACCTATCTAGTACTAGTATCAGGCTATCACCATGTTTTTCAACTCCTGCCGAATTCCGGGGATATCAACGTGCAAACTACATGCTGATCAGTGGCGTAGCGGAAGCATTTGGTGAGGTCAACCGCCGGCGGGAGTTTTCAACATGGTCCGACTCAGTTCTGGACTAACCTTTAACTAGTCACTGGTGGTATATGGTACTGAGTTGACTGTAGTAAGTCCTGGTATCTCGAACCTGTTACATGAAATCCAATGCTCTGGCCGTCTTTATCACATAGATCCGAGAAAATGATATGTGTGACATGAATAGGTTGATGATCATCCCGCGTGCCCCACGGGGAACCCACGATGAACCATCGATGAACAACAACTGCGACGTGGCAGTTCACTTACTGGATCACATCCTATGATTCCTATCACATCTCTATTTGCATTACTGCCACGACTCACGAGCCGCCACAGCCTGAGTGGCCATGGAGTACATGCGCCTCATGTATTTCCCGAACTTCCTCCATTTTGAAACTCGGTCCACACTCCCGGAGGGCTTCGGTTCACATGCAGATGCTCTGATGGGTCTTGTATTCAAACTTATGATTTGTCTTGAACCTTCCTGATTATGATGAAGAGAATTTTTCTATCGTTGAGGATATCGCAGCAACCTGGTACGTGGCCGTTCTCTCGGGTGCGATTTGATTTGAGCTCCTTTTTGTTTTTGTTTTAGCCGGCCTTCCTACTAGTAGGCGCGGTTATTGTACACTGATCTTCAGAACCCAGACTCGTCGGTATTCTGCTTGCACCGTCGCTTCTTGGTCGGTCCCCTGTTCAGTGCCAATCAGTGTTCTGTCAAGATTACTGATTGGTATCGGGGCTATGCGAATGATTCGGACCTAGGGGCTGCAGAAGAACTTGCTTTGCAAATACTGCCTGTGTCATCAAGAGAATAATGTTTCTTCTTTGGACAAGGTATCTATACCATTATGTGAACGTCACCCTCACAGTGCGCTTGCCATGCAGAGCATACTGAGTTGATCAATGATGACATATTTTACCCCAAACGCAATATATGGGTGAATCACGACAACAGGGAGCTGCTAAATTTTTTCCCTGACAACTGCAGGGTGAAACAACGAGCACCCTTGGAGACACTAGTGCTGATGGCCTTACTACCAATCGTGATAGGGTTACACTACTACATCGTCGAGTTGAATACTTTTGAACTTTTCAAGTCTGTAAACTCCTCCGCCGAAATTTTGCAGAACTCGATCTGGCCATATTGTTTGCGACCACTGTGACAAAATCAAGGTTTCGATTCTTCGATTCGGAATACGTAGGACTGTCCCTTGCAGTGAGATAAGGCCATCTGATGACACCACGTCGATGCACGACGTGGATCGGTGCCGGCAATGAGAACGGATAATCCGAGAGAGCACCGTAAAGTCGCAGGGAAGCGAAGAGCGATAAGATTCTTGTTATAATCACGATTGCGAGTGCGCCCGTGCGTGTGCCGAACATAATTAATTGAGACCTGGGTATTGGAGGCATCCAAGATCTGAAGAAGTAGAAGGATACGTGAGGCTGCCCGAATCTGGAACGACAGGAAAAAGATAACCCGTCATATCCTTTTGTCCCTGCAATGCATGCTGATGCGGCGGCCCGCCTGGTGTCACTAGTGAAGTCACAGCTCGTTGGATCATGCAAAATCATTAGGCGAGCAAAGCGCAAGAAAGTTGTTGTCAGTGACATGGACAGTTGAACGTTGAACGTCGAACGCCCAGGAACACGTTATTATTGGTTGAATCACACGAAGTGAACCCTTCGCAGGGAAGCGTCGTCACTAAACAAGTGAGGCCACCGATTACTGAATGCCTACGCTGAACACTGTCAAGAAATGGCCATGAGTGCGGATCTTTTGTGTCATACCGACTCGGGTGGCGCTGACACTCCTAGGAATTACGTTGAGAATAGGAGCTCAATAAGCCTTTGGTTGACGACATCAATGAGCGGCTTGCATCCCGTGATGACATTCCTCGGTTCAAGGTAAACTACCGAGCAGAAGGAGTTATAGTTGAGCAGTTGCTTACGAGGAAAGATGCGTTTCATTGCTCGAAACTGTCGAGAAGTAATCATGGACATCACCGTTCATCTCAGGCATTGCGAGAGATTACAATTAAGCAGTTGCTTATGACGAAAGGTGAGTTTCTTTGCTTGAGATATCTTCAACCAGCTGATAAAGCTGAAGTTGAGAAGCAATCATGGACATCGCCGTTCATATTCGCATTACGAGGGATTGTCAGCAGATTGGCTTTCAGTCCATGCAAAGTTGGCTTCGACGCTATGTAAAGGGATGACCTCTCGTGGCATTATGATAATGGGAAGAACCGAAATGTTTACATACTGCAATTAAATAACGACATACAATGAGACACTGTTGAGATGAAAGCCTTGGGTGAGCTCACCTCAATTGATGAACGTCCAGGCCCTGAAGCATTTGGGGATGGAAAGACTAGACATAACTAGATGGGCCTGTCGGTCGAATGTCAGTTCCTGAGTCGTGATACGTCGACCATGATGGAGTTGAGAGAGTAAGCTGCTATGACAGCGCTGGAGCCTGAAAAACATGTTTTAGAGTTTTGCGAGCGCTGTTAGTGAAAGTTCAATCTGGCATGGATCGAACACGCGTTGTCATTTAGCAGGTGGGCCTCTCAGGCTCAATGGATAAAAAATTGTGTGATGCAAACGCCGTCCCGACTAAGATCATGATAACCTGCGAAGCTGCGATTATCATTGACCTTAGAGCAATAGAAAGAATCCGCGTTAATAACGCACCTAGTCCTAAACCACATATCGCCAGCTCGTGCTCGATTTTATGTTAACTGTGACTACATGGCAGGGTCTAGCCACTACTATTTTCCTTCCATGGTGGAAGACTGACTAATCAACTCGGAGATTCACGACGCCTGATCGATAATCAGCTGATCTATCAAACTCATGTCCCGCGGTCCCCGCCACCGCCGCAACGTTGTCCTCAAGCACACTCAAGCTGAAGCTATTGATATCTGACATCCAGAATAGCCTGTCCGTATCAACTCACAGAGTCAATGCGATGCCTCGCGAATAAAACGCCACCATGACCGACATCTAATTGAAGAGTGCTCAACAGCCGCCCATATCCCGAGTCAATGGTTTGTGCTATGTATACAATCCTCCGTTTAGGAACTTCATCATGGAACAAGTCCTAAGGACTCTTGGCAATGTTCGTAATTTCATTTCTATTCAAAATCCATTGGATTGGTTTCGGAGGAGTGCGATGATAGTACTTAGATGAAGTCACGCGTCGGTATTCGTCAGGTGCACCCACCTAAACAGTGAGCCCGGGTCACAAAAGTTTTACTGAAAGATGCTAGATTTGCATTTCCAACCCCATTTCTGTCTATCAGGGCTTCGCGACGGGTACAGTTCGCTATCTCATCAGGATATTGTGCTCACAAACCTTGTATGTCTCGGAGGGAACCTAGTCTCCTAGCTAGGATAAGGAAGACCGACATTCCTTCTTTATTACCTGTCCACAGTTTCTACTGATTCTCGCCTTGGTTCCAAACCAATCGGACAGCATGGTCAGCGTCAGATAACAGGGTTCAAGAAGTCGGCCTCATCATCTATTCAGCTTGAATGGGAACCACGTATGATGACGTTCCAAGGGTCCACCAGTTCGCGGCAAGGTCGGCGTCGGCTTCGATGCGCTCCTTCTCTATGTGACCTGCCGGTTGCTATTTTTCAGACTGACACTTCATGTGGAGGTCGACTTTGAGGGAAATGTGATGGACTCGTTAGAGATAGTAGCTGTCGCAACGTCGGAACCCTTCAGCTGTAGATCCGAAACTCGTAAGATTCTGAGTTCTCCGCGAGGCACCGTTTGGCAATCTACGTTCTGTGCCGTCTGCAACCAGGCCCATCAGTACCAACTCTTTCTTGAACCTCAAGCGAATTTCAGCAATCCGTTTACTTCGCGGGTAGAAGCCACACAAACAGAATTCCCGTCAAGGACTGCGTTATTTTGGTGTCCTTATCCCCGAGTGGAGTAAACAACAAGGTATACTGCGGCTGGTATCGGTGCCTCAGGCAACTTTTATATGTTTGTGATATGATTAGTACTTACATCAGGTAGGTCCGCGGCGGAATCGCATCTAACTCCAGGGTCCAGAATAGTCGCTGTGTGTGCTGGAGGAAGCTCTAGGCCTACATCGGCAGGCTGGTAACGTTTCAACTCACTGGTCAGTACTAGTCGCGGTGATGTTCGTGATTACATAGGACTTACACTTCAAGTCGTCCCGCGACTATCGCAGTGTCAATAAGCGAGAGCTATAACGTGACGAGCGCAACGGCAAATTGCTTACCCAGAGGGCCAGATCACTTGGTCCGCGGGTGTTCGGAGACCACGTGATAGATCCCGGGCGGTGAGTGGCACCACCCGAGATCGAAGAGTCCATCACTCTCTCCTCATCTCCGGCATAAGTACCCGAATACTAGTCTTAAAGGGTTCTAGCAGACGGCTGACGGCGCCACAACGTTTCAACTGACGCAACGTGCAAGCCGTGTGTGAGTTCATGAGCCGACATGTAGGAGGACTGAAATACATTGTAACCACGTAGTGGCATCTATCTAGTCACCACATGGATGTGCATTGTGCAAGAGCAGAGCAGAAGACCATTGAAATGTTAACCATCCCGATTACGGGACCCGAGTAGCATGTACATGTACTATGTACCCAATTCTATCTCGGCCAGGAAGAGTGGTTGTTGTTCGAGCTAGGCTCAAAGAATGTGACTACCTTGATGGGCCAAACTTTAGTGCTTGCCACTGTCGTGCAGAACTGCATATCTTTGTTGAATGCCCAAGCTGCGGTGCCTATTGGACGCCGCAAAAAGATCCGCGTCCCTGCCGAGTTGCGGAACATGCTTGGACGCAATAGCTGTGCTCTTTGCATTAAAGACACTTCATGTCCTGGCCAAACGTACGTTGTCAAAAGCAGCATGGAGCCTATCATGATCACGTTCTCAGTGATAATAAAACACTTGTCAATGTGGTTAGATATGCTTACTTTGACCGTTCGTGGTAGGCGGGAATGGAATCACGAAATGATCAGCAACCAGTTACGCTTCTCAGAGAGCCGTCCTGAGAGATTACTTGATAGTAATGATGGTCCCTTCCGAGTCGCGGAGCATGCTTGGTCGTAAGAGCCGTGCTCCTTGGATTAAAGACACATCATGTCTCTGCTAAGCGTTGTCAAAAGCAGTGTAGAGCCTATCACATAGACCTCATAATGAAATACTTGTCAGGGTAGTTAAATATGCTTACTTTGACCGTTCGCGGTAGGCGGGAATGGAATCACGGAATGATCAGCAACAAGTTACGCTTGAGATCAGTCCTGAGTGATTACTTCATAGTAATGATGGCATAAACTCACATGTCAACTTAAGCGGGCCTAAAAATTTGCGGGTTCGACTAGCAGCCGACACCTCGAAAATGTCGCTTCGGGATCACCTGGAATATTGGGCGCTCGCCTGTGGAAGGGCAATTTTGTTCTGCTGCTTAATTAAAGCTGCTGCATTCTGAATTTCTAGATTAAAATGCAATATGAATCTCTTGCAGACCTCTTGTTCATAATTATTGCCTTTGTAACGTACTGACCAGCGTATGCTGGCATAGAGAAGGGGGTTCCTTAGTGCCAATTGGTGGTGCCTCAATAAACAGACGGCCACTAAGGAGAGGAGAGACGGAGTTGAACGGACTGAACGCGTCGAAAACCCATTTAACTTGAGTTTGAAGCGCGAAACGGCGATCACGAGATAGCATTTCACTGGTAGCAAGTAAAGCGGGGTACTACTGCCACTTGTAGGGCAGACAACAATCGTGGACATATCAATGGATCATCAATGTTAACGTATGTTTTCCGCTAAAATCTGCACACGCTCACGGACCCGACCGAACGGCATCTTTGAAAGAGTGGAAGCGCGGCTTCTTTACGTGGATTTGTGGGTGAAGGGCTTGAAACTTTTCAAATGAGTTCTCAGGGCTTTCCGGGAGGTACTATCATTGGTGGAGAGGGACCGTTTGTCAAGCCCTTTGGTGTAGGACCCTGTGACACCCCGCAGTTGATCGTTGCGGGGACAGATTACAATGCAACTTGAGGCGCCGTAAGCATAAAAACTTTCGAGGTGCAAATAAGTTATGGAGGGTCGGTGACATGGAAGTCACCGCTGTTTACGAGGCCGAAACTATAGCTAGTCAGGGCAGGTCAGGGCGGATGTTGATTTGCACAGTGGAGCTTGGAGCTAATGTGACCGCGTGTCTATTAGAAGTCTAAGAAGGTGGAAGACTAAAGAAACAGACTTGAAAAAGGCACATGCGGCGACCTGAAAGCTGGGTTGAACGATCGTATACGTAGTATTGGAGTGAAACCCCGAGGCCGTGTGAGGTTGTGGTGTAGACTGTTGCCATTTGGCGTTGTCTGCATCAATTAAAATTGTTTGCTTATCGCACCCGACAACCGCTGACAGGCGCTTGTTGGTGGTCTGAATCTGGGATGGTGATACCCTCGGTGAAAGAAATTCTGCCTTAGCTCGTTTTTCATGGCAGGTTCTGTCGACTGTGACATGCCCTCGACGATGAAAGAATCAGTGGAATGGGACACGTTGCCTCGCGTCGTGTGGACTAAGAACCTTCTCTTCCAGGGATAGGTGCAGGGGCGCCAACGCACTGTACCCGAAGCTACCAGATGAATAAATTTGAGGGGTTCTGCTTATGTTAGCGACGGAACCCACGAACGGTAACGAACCAGTCGGAAGCTGAGAATCAAAAATGGAAAGTCTAGAAGCCAAAATGATATTGCAGCACCGTTACAGATCTGAAAAGATCGGAAGGCCAATCTTAGTTAACTCGTATTTTTTTGGAACGAAACTTTATGTGATTTTCCTAACGAAAAGGCCCTGCAAGTTGCCGCACCTCTAATAAAATGCACTCTCTCGGTTCTCCTTTTTTCATTTTCGTCCCCAGTCAAACATGGCTGCCAGTATGTCCGAAGACGACGTGGCTTACACTGCCCTCCTTCGTCAACTATTATCCGACAACTCAACTACACGCAACGCTCGCGTACACTCTTGGATAGAGCACCAGTATGATTTTGCTCTCTCAGAGTCAGATACCCAAGTCAACGAAGATGATAGTGCCTCTCTAGGCTGTTCCCGGGCCCCTTCTCCTTCACCATCCTCCTCATTGGGAGCCCACCGTACCTTCTGTTCTGACAGACCCGACTCTCCCCTCCTACCGCGCTCATCGGTAGAACGTTCTTCAACACCAGAGCCTTGTCCATCTTATGATGCTCTATTTTTTCCCATCTCTCCTTCTCCTCAGACTCTTGCTGAGGATGAGGCGAGGGAAGAGCGCGAACGGGAACGCGCACTTCGTTTCCTCGTGCAGGAAATGTCACACTGGAAAATGCAGTCCGGTTCCACTCCTCCGCGCAAGAATATGGACAAGGTATTTCTATTTCTCATCCGCTATTTATCGAGTTAAAATTCGTTCACTTAGCCCTTACCTTGTCCACCACCACCCTCGCCAGCGACGTCCACAACGCAGTCCACTTCGTCGCGTGTCATGCGTTCGCGTTCCTCATCAATGCGCATCTCACGACTGCCTTCATTCACAAGCACGTTGTCATCTGATCAGAGCCAACCACAAGATATATTTACACCGCCATTGCCTGTCTCCGTAATCGTTCACGGGGATGCTCAACATGAACTTATTTCAGACCTCAAACGTTCCGATTCGATTTTCCTCCGACGCATGGAATCATTAAATATGAAAGTTCAGGATGAACAAGAGCTTTCTCTGCTCTCACCGGTTCATGATGATCGTGACTCAGGATACCCATCCCCTACCCTCTCCAATTTTTCGTACACCCCTTCTCGCGAAACTGCGCTTACGAGTCCCTGCACCAGTTTTCCCGCGTCACCTGCAAGCGCGACTTTCACTCCATGCTCCCCGGAATATATTGCACTGCCAGCATCCCCTGATGCTGATTGCTTCCCCGAGGTGCCTCATTCCGAGGATCGCGGTCATGATTCATTTCCGAGACCTCCGTCCGACACGGCACTTGCCGTATCACCATCAACAACTGCGTTTTCAGTATCACCCTCATCAACTGCATTCCCGGTATCACCGAGCACCACTATATTTCCCACTTGCACGCCTGAACTTTCGTTTTCTACGGCACCTTTGACAGTGTGTCCCGCTACCCCTTCGGACTCGAAGAACTGTGTAGATGACAATACCGCACAATCCCAGCAGTTACGCTCGTCCACTAATAGCTCGGGAGACCTCCAAAGCAGGTGGTCAGTTGCAACGACGGCATCACTTACTCCTTCACCTTCCGATCCAACCCCGACACCCTCAGGGACATTCCTGAGGTCCAGAACTCCTTCGAGGGGCAAAAAGGACAGGGAGGGATCAAAAGAGGTGAAAACGCCGCGCAAGCGCGCCCGTCTTATGAGTTTCATCTCGAAACTCTCCCCGGGTCGTTCAGATAGCAATGTCACAGCCTCGACCGACTATGACTATGAGTCGGATACAGACGAGAAAGTCATCAAGTCTGCAAAGACAATTGGAAAGAAATCATCTTTAGCTAGTCTGCGCGCATCGTTTTCTTTATCCCGTGCCTCTTTTGCATCTCAGCGTCCACCTGTGTCGTCCTTGGCGGAGGTGCCTCCGCTCCCTCTGTCGCCTACTCGTACGTCATTCAGCGCATCGCGCATGTCTCTCGCAGCCGATGGTGCGATGGGCAACGGGGAGACAATACCACCGGTACCGACCATCTCGTTATCGAGAATTCCTTCCCGCGTCACCGCGGTTGACGACCCATTGCCGCCTATTCCCCAATCTGCTTCGACTATCACATCCTTCCGGAGTGCGTCTCTGATTTCTCTGCAGGCTTTTACCCCTCCTTCTGGCTCAGCATCACAGCTGTCCTTACTTGCGTCACCCACTGCAAGTCATAGTACATCGAGATTATCTCTACTGTTGGCATCTGCATCTTCCAGGAATTCGGTTGTGTCATCTGCCGTATTGGACGCGCCCATTTCTATTCATCCCATACCGAGTTCCACGCCCAGTAGAGCCAAGTCGATCTTCAAGCTATCTTCGCGACCAAAAACCCCCAAGGTTCGGGCCGTGGCAACTCCTTCAAAACTTCCTCTTCCTCGGACGGTGTCTGTTTCCTCTTCCAGTTACCCAAATGGGGCGAGCCCAACTGTGTCGAAGATCCCACCACCACCCACAAATTTCACCCCCCCATCAAAATTAGCATCGATGCTTGCTTCGCAGTCTTCATCATCGCGGCTTCCTCATCCGACGTCTTTCAACACGCCACCAACATCCATACTTCCACCTCCGCCGTCGAAGATAGCTCCACCGCCAAAAGCTATTTTGCCGACTTCTCGGACACCATATATTTCACAAGCTAGTCCTTCGACTATGGAACTAAAGTCAACTATGTCGATTGATGAACCAACTGCACTGGTTTCGAGGCTTCCATTGCCTTCGGCAATGAAGGCAACCCGCACTAGCACCGTGAGGGGCTTTTGGCGCAGGGCACAATAGGTGCTTTTTAGGTATGCGAGTTTAGTTCGGTCGTCTTCATGTACCCTAACATGGGTTTCACAGTTAAAAAAAATAGGGGACCATGGAAATCAGGACACGGAATTGGTCGCTTCTCTCTGCTCAACACGCCGGCGCACACTTTCGTCAATCTCATACTATTATCTATTGGCTATTCTCAGTCTACCACACTCGTTATTGAATTGTACATCTCGGTCATTACTCAACTATCCTGCTCGCTCACTGCTTTCCTTGGTCCGGTTTTTGTATGGTTCCTCTGGATTTCCGCTCGTTGGTGGTGGCTCTCATCCTCCATGCATCCATCTGCACTATCTGTTGTGGAATTATACATGTACTCACACTCTTTACCTTTCCTGGCGCATTCCAATCTATGTCTTCGAGCCGCTCTCGTCTCGCTGGTCCGTCTGCGTTATCGCCCTAATACCCTGGTACACAGCCTGTGTCTTGTTTATACGTCATTATTCTCGTGATCCTTATTCTTGTTGATATTTTAATCCCGCTCAACCCCAACATCACCATCTTTTTGCGCATAGATAGCAATTGTACTGAGGTCATACCGCCGCATCTTTCATACACGTACATTTACATTTACTTGCATATCACTTACTCATAGCTGCATCTGTAGAACCGGGGAAGGAAGGAAGAAGATGAAATATAACCAAAGTTCGAGTTCATTCATTTGGGATACAGTCAAAACGGGAGCGGGGGAAATTCCTGGGTTCAACTTGGTGCGCTGTAACTGCGGACAATAAGGTATTTCGTCATGGCTGAAATTTGAAGATGACTCATTTCATCTGGTCCACTATCATCATGAACCGTAAGCATATTTTCAAATTCATTATGGCTCACCGTCCCGGAATCACAGTGTGTCGGCGGAAATGCGATGCCATCCTTAACGGAATGTGTCCTGATATCAGGCGCCTCACATACCAATATTTTCGTCCGTCGTTCAAGAGAGTCGGCCGTAGCTATCAGGCACCCAGTCCATTCCACACGACAACAACCTCTCAGCACTTGCTCATGTCACCCCGAATTTCTTTTCGCAGCCCTGTCTTGAAGTTTGGACTGACTTTGACAGAACATGGAAAATTGGTGAGCTCTACACCAGTCATCTATATAGAATGAGCCTGTATATATCTGGACGCAGCGGCTTTCTAATATATGTGCGGACATTCATGAACCATCTCATGAATTTCCGACTTACACGATCAATTCCATAACATTACTGATCTTAAAAAATCAACATCAGACCATCCAATTGCGACATGCTTACGGCCGCAGAGTTGGACCTGGTATCACTGTTCGGAACGGACATATCACTTTCTTTTTCTTGGCAACCTTCCATGCGCAGTCAGGTAGGCGCTGGAATCCCCTGATGGGTTTGGTATGGCGCTTGCAATGTTCGTGACCGCCGCAGAGCAGAGCAGCACTGATTCTCAAGGCCAGTTTTTGCAGGCTCACTTCCGAAGATTCTGCCTAAGGAATTCTTGCCTAGCCCGACTATAGTTCAGGAGTCTTCTTCTTATCGCCCCCCGCTGAAGAAATACCCCCAACGATTTACTCACGCGCACAGACTAATACCCGCCCTATGGTTTCTCGTGCGGATGCTCGCGCGTATATTCTGCCAATCCTGGCTGGCTTAGATTGAATTAATGAAGGAGTGCTACATCTTGCTACGCTCGATGGGCTAGGCTATCGCATATCGATGGCGCTCAGTTCCACGGTACCTTAATGATGTACGCCCGCAGAATTACGTCACTGCTTATCGGTTGCCCGAGGACAAGGATCGCTGTACAACTTCAAATCTGCAAGTTGGAAATCCCCTTGCAGAACCTATTTCCGCCTGCTGATTAAGAACCTTATATCGTTGCGCGCGATCTTACAGCGCTTTTCTCAGTCTTGACCGGATAGCTAGTGTTGGCGCAATCCCGGTACATCTCTTGGCTTACGACTTGGACGACTGCAAATGGCAACGTCCTCCCAAGAAATTGCTTCCCGAAGAGCCTTATTTGCGCGCCGGGATATCCTCGTATAGCATTTTTTTCGTCGGGTATAGACGTCTCATAGATTTTTCGTACCGACAGAACTATGTGGAATGAAAGAGTATACTAATACTTGTTCGTCCCATTTTACCATCGTGCCTTCCCCTCATTTCCGCTCAGGCTGTGAGCGAAAACATATACTTTCCCATCAAACCTTCCGACCAGAAATTCCTGTATTTCAAATCGAACACCTTGCCAAGTAATTTCCTTCAAATTAAAGGCTTCACAAAGGGTCGAGACAAAACAACAATAGCTTTGCTCAACCTTGAACTGACAGTCTAGGTAAGAAGGGCATGCCGAGCCTTACTTTCGGGTTGTTATGAGTGGTATTGATCGACCTCCTGATCTCCGCAAGTACGATCTCACCGCGGTAACGGCTGAGGTCGAGCTCTTCCTCTTCGATATGTCATCCAGTGCCTGCTCCTACTGATTGAAAAATAGGTATCATGTGCCAGTTGATCGTTTGTCGTACTCTATATGCTTCGATCAACTCAATCTTTTAGCTGAAAATATCACCTTCACCAAAGTAGACACAGGCACTTGCGCCGACGGGATTTTCATCGGGTTGTTGTCCGCCTAACTCTTACTAAAAAGTTTAGCCAATCGCTCATCTCAGTGACATCTCAACGTCCTATCAAATGCCTAGAATTAATACCATGTCGATGTTTAACAACGTTATCGATTATCCCTGATTGTACACTGGTGAGCTAACAGCCTGGAGGTCGATCGACACATCGACGCTAGAACCAACTCGATACAACTGTAAGATATCTAGTAATCGATGCAGTCCTTTGATCCGTTACATTATTTAGGTATGTTTTCATCATTAACTCCAACGTATTACTCGAGTTATTATAATCACATATTATATCTAGTCTATTATAGTATGCTGAAATATGCTAAACCTGTCAAGTCTCTAGCAAGGAAGTTCGGGGATCAGCTCCACGAGAAGCACGAAGATTCACGACACCGCCGGCCACCGAACTATGTGCATGGGCATAGAAGTACGCTGCGTGAGCAAGGGTTGCCTGCTCAACCACACTGAGGACGTCGGTGAGCATCAGAGACCATCCAAAGGTTCGGCGATCGTCCGTCGTTAGCAGGTCCGAAATCAAAACGGCACCTTGATTACGCAGGTATGTGAGGTTCGTGAGATCGCGTTCGTCAGTGGCGATGTAGAATCTGAACAATTGTGGCATGATTTTTGTCCTTATCAAAAGTAAGCTAGATGTCTCACTGGTCATTATCTGCTGGAGGATCTAGAAGTAGAGGCGTGCGATCGGCTTGACCAAGAGGAACCTTGTACGTGTGGAGAGGCCCCCGATGCACAAAATGTAGGATATCGCGTCCGTCGCGTAGATGGCGCTTGATCCGGGCGAGATGAGCTTCGAAACTCGGTTCCATAGTCCATTTCAACGTCGCAACTGAATGACCTGTTGTGAGCATCGAGGTATTCAAGGAACATGAGAACAAACAATCCCCCCGTCGCATATGAGCTCCCATCCACATTCGTCCGCCAGCCTTCTCGACCATGCGGTTAGACAGTAGATCAGCCAGTTCGACCACATTGTCTGTGAGACGAAAGTCATAGAGGACTGTTTGCGTGTATCTTTCTCGACTTTCTAAGGTGCTGAACTTGAGAGCACCCTATTCACTAGGTGTGATCAAAGAGTCTTGTAGAGGAAGACAAAAGAAATTACCGGCTTCCGTCCCAAATGAACCTCGCCTTCGAGGAGAAGTACATCTTGCTCTATGAACCCAAAGTCTTCGTACAATCCACGCAGTGAGTTTCGCGGGGCTGCTTGTCGGATTGGAACTGCGACATCTTTCGCTGCTTCTGAGCTACAGCTAGGCAACCGAGCTTATTCTAGGAGCCTGCTAAACAAAACAAAAAGGACTCACGCGCCGCCGTAAGTGTAAAGCACTTCCCAGCCATTCTCTTCCAGTGTATTTGCGATACTGCTAGTCGATGATGACTCGGTTTCATTCTGGTCATGACGATCTCCCACAACTATGAGGACAGTGTCCCAATCGAGAACCGATGCTCTGGATGTCATTGCATCGTGCAACGCCTTTGATAGAAGGGTCTCTTCTGTGATATTCCAAGACCCGGCCTGTCCATGAGTGATGTTCCACCCCCCCCTCTCTCGCATAGCTTGTGGCAGTTGATCAACCCGAACGATACCGGCATCATACAACTCATTCTTGACAACGTAGAGGCTGGGTCCCACCCCACTATCAGAGAATATGTTGACGCCGCGGTGATATAAATCGGTATCCCAGCGTCCGTTGGTGGTTTCCACATCAGCCGAAATGTTGTGCAAGCGGAGGTATTCAGATATTGTGATGACTGCATGTGTCTCGCGCAGGTGGGTCAAGTTGAACATGAGAAACACGGGTATTCTCCAAGCCATTTGTTTTTCTAGGGGGAGTTGGCGCCATTCGTCCGTGCTGGTTGCGTCCCCCCTATTGACCATGGTAGCATATGCAGCGCATACGGAACTGGCAAAATATTATATTAAAATGTGGGGGTCGATACAAGAGTAGCACGTACTTGTCGAATTCACAGGCACGAGCGTACACGTAAGAGGGTATAATTGTAGTACGGTTTAGGATACGTCCGTGGAGGACCGCTGCCTCGATGATGTACCGCATCTATCGGGAGCTAGCCATGAATTGCGTAGTTCAGAGATTAATCTGGGACCCACATTATTCCAGCCTAACCAGAGGCTGTAGTCGCGTGCATAAAATCCTTTGGTTTGAGAAACTATATGGCGGAGAGCGTCGAGCTCAGGATCGACCTCTAGAGACCCGCCCTGTTCTGAGGTGATGTTGGAGGGAGACTGTGAGTCGTTTAATGCTGTGTGCACAAAGGGAACTGGATGCGAGGTGGTTCTCAGCATCTTCCGTGCTAAGCTCGCCAGGACGCTGAACACGATTAACGCGCCGATGAATGCCGGAACGGAAGGACATGGATGACTGTGTCGTTTCATTGTAGTAGGTTAAACAGTAGCTTTCGCGTGAATTAGAATGAACAGGAAAATAAAATAGGCTGTGGTGAATAGTGCTGAAGTTGCGATTGGCCCGCCGCCATCAGCGAGATTAAACATAGGAGATGTTCAAGTTTCGTCACTCACCTCATGATACATTTCCTTTCTGGTCATTGGTATTCAGTCAACTTGCCTTGAATCAAGTTTAAATAGGTTTGCAAGATTCCTCTCACAATGTCGCAACATTTCCTTAAGCTTGGTGTCCCCCACTTGTCCTCAGCTGTATGCTTAGCTGCGTATGAGCATCCTAGATGTATTAGTGTGCCTCGTTCAGATATAAATTTTGCAATTCTAATTTCATAGAGTATACCATATAGCAACCGTTGCTAGTCGTACAGCTGAAGTATCTGCAGGACTGTTACGACAAGAATCCGGTTAGTAGGAGTGTACTGAACAGGTTTTGTAAGATAAATTTGTGTAGGCACCTGTACGCTGAACAGCAAGGAAATGATAGACGGATTTCTACGTATGTAGTACGCAGTGACTGTTATATCACTTTCCGCGACCGTCGCAACAGGGCTTTTCCTGAAGGCTGGCGCTATATCTTATACTATGTTGGACAAAATTTGCCGCCCTCGAGAACGTCGTTCACTTGCAAGTTGCAACCGATAGCCAAGTGGTGTATACTCGTACAAGCCTTTGACAGACTGAGGGCAGCAGCACCGAAATCACCTGGGGAAGTACCACATAAGCATAAGTACTAGATGAGTCGGGAGTTTAACGATGAATGGACACTAGCCTTTGTTATAACGATAGTGCATCACATTGATGGTGGCATCTTGTGGCCTATCTGACAGTGACAGACTCATCGCCCCAAGTCCAGTGAACATTTTAAACTACATATTGACGAGAGGAACGGTAGAACTACATATTGACGAGAGGAAAAGAGGAAGAACTAGATATTGACGAGAGGAAGCGTGGTTAATGGCACCGACCTGTGCATAACATCTAAAACCCGAGAACGAAGCTTAGTCATTTATAGATGATACTATTTCTGGCCTACTCAACTTGAACTTAGGACCAACGCTCAGCGCTTATTACGCTGGGGCATGTTCGCCAAAATCAACAGAAAGGATCTGTTCAAGTCTCCACCAACTGTATTCACAGACAAGCTTATCTCCCAAGAGGCGCGTCGATCTAAGGTGAGTAAATGACACCCTTACCTCTTCATCTTTGTCTAAGAATGCGTGTTACTAGGCTTTGGAAGAACAGAAACGCGTGTGTGTGATCTCATTTGTGCATTTCTTTCGAATATCTAACATCGCCTTACAGAGACGAGCACAAAAGTTTGAGTCATCCCGGCAACTCGATGCTTTCGCCGATCTCAATCTTGGCAACTCTGATGATGACGGTGACCTCGATGATGAGCCAGAGATAATACGTGAAGGTGTATCCGGTTTTGTGCAGATGGTGTCACAACCTGTGGAGATCCAGTCTTTGTCCTCCGATGTGCACAATCACGAGACAGTGCAATCGGGGAAGCGACGAGGGAAATCCCGACGTAAACGTATCAAAGCCAAGCCGTCCAAATGGGCTGACAAATGCATGTACGCTGAGCTCCTGGAGATGAATGAAGAAGCCCACTTATGGGACAGTCAATCTGGTGATGTGATTGATGGGCTTCCACGCGATTTAGAAGCAGCCTGGGTAGCAGTGGCACCTGTTCCTACTGGGAAACGATGCTTAGCTGTTACTCATCAGTCGGCCGGAATAGTTGGCACATGTATGTAATAGCCTCTGGGACGAACCTTTTAGCTAACCATATCCTGATAGCGCCAAATACGACTCTTCGATCTCGTGTATTGGGCAAGATGCTCCTTCCTAGATTTCCGTCCTCCCTCCCACCTCTTACGGTGCTCGATTGTATTCTCGATGTCAACTGGAGAGACAACGGCATCATTCATGTCCTGGACGTGCTCAAGTGGAAGGGTCAAGATGTCGGTGACTGTGAGACCCCTTTCAGGTGGGCATACATTACATGCGAACGATCCACTTACTGACATCCTATGCGTAGGTTTTGGTGGAGAGATACCCGCTTAGCAGAACTTACAAAGCCCCCTCTGCCATCTGGAAATTTTTCATTTACAGCCCCTTCCACGACTGCGGACGCATCATCTCAAAATGCCGGGTCACTTTCAAATATACCTACTTCTGAGCGTGAGCGCTACCGCTTTCCGTATCCAACATCTTTTGTCCCAATACCATATCATACTGATACAACATTGACTTCCCTCTCTTCATTTGTCATCCCTATGGCGCGATCAACACGAGAAATTAGTGTTGATATCCCTGTGCATGTCTCACCACCAGAATTCACATCGCATGATATGGCTATCGATGGCGCTCACGATTCAATGGTCTCACGCTCTACTACGTCAGTTGTTGCGCGTGTGGACTCCGATGGGTTGTTGCTGTATGTGTCTCACGCAAGCTATGAAGAGGGAACCAGTCCCTTAAGCTGTTGGATACCCAACAAGGCGATCACAGGGCACCCGGAACTTCCTGGTATTTCTGAAGGTCACGACAGCCCGCTTGATGTGTTCCAACGGTGCGTGATGGTTATTCCATAGTGTTTTTGAACGCTGACAGCATATCAGTCTGGTCCAGCGGCACACTATGAAGAATCTTCATGTAGTACTCGGTTTACAAGAGTCTATGGACATATGAACAAACGTTTCATCACGAATCGTCTTGCATATCACACATTAGCCATTATTCAAATATTCATTCATCCTTCATGCATTTACACCTTCACTTTACCGCGCAAACCGGCGCTATTTTGTCACTCTTTTTTCAAGACACAAATATTTGTACTGCAGCAGCGGTTAGGATAGCAAGTCGCATGAATACAACATTAACTGGTCATGTTGATGTGAATTAGCACGATCCATGTTGTAAGTCTAGTTGGGAGTATTATGCTATAGGAACTCCATGCCAATACCAACTTGCAAGCCCCTTCGCACACCATCGCTCTTACTTGCAACAAGCGGTACCCCAAAGTTCACCTCTACTCTCACAGGATCGAAGCGGTATATAAGGCCAACTCCCGCGGATATTGAGGGTTTTCTTAGGCACCCTATTAAATTCTCGCTCAGTCCTTTCGCTGTTATAGGCGAAGAACAAAAGTGCAATCAGTATCTTTCTAAAGAGGTAAGGATTGGGTATTTACGCACTTCCGTCCATTGGATCCAACCTCCCAGCGTTCACAAATATGTGTGACTTAATGGGCCAATGCGGTTTCCGTGGGATATCGGACACCAAAGAAGCACCTGTCGACCAGTAAATGTCACCACCAAGTGAATCGACTAGTGCGGTCAGACTAAAAAAAGGCCCTTTCGACATGAAAATTAAGAAATACCTCGATCTCGAGGGCCCATGCTGTTCGCCTTAAACGACCTTAAGCTGAGAGGTCCGCCGAGCTGGAACCTATCGGAAAAATGGCTGGGGCCGGTAAGAGCCTTTAAGAGGCCACACCGTGCAGCCAACGAGAGGCTCTGCATATTCAACATGAAGTTAACCCTGATCCAATAGTAGCACGACTCTCACCATTCCTGGAACGGGGCGCCGGGAAATTTGACTTTCAACCTCGGCCTTGTAAAATGACACGTCCCCTGACAGTCCAGCTAGCTCTTGAAAAAGTTTGCAATAATAGCCACGTGACGCTGCGAGCTTGTCGTCTCTGGTATCTTTTGTCCATGAATGAGAGATCGATGACTTGATGGTTTGACCGGCATGTTCGCGAATGCTGGATAATCGTTCGATACAGGCTCAACGATAAAACACATTCATCCTCACCTGACTGATGCACTTGGTGCTAAGTTGTTGATGTGCCTCAAAATGGCCTGATATGCAACTTCGTGAACACCGTGTACTCCCCAGTTGCTCTTCAGAAGCGCATACTCAGTATGTTTGACATTTCACAGGAGAAGCAATAAATCTTACATTTATTGCAACCTTTAAGCCGTGTAAAATCTCCGAACAACTTGCAAAAGACGAGAGATCTCGCTCCTGACTGAACAACGAAAGTTGGCCCGTTGTGCGCAATGACGGTGAAAGAGGAAGGGAGAGAAGCCCCTGGAAAGAACGACGCGTTTTCGTGCCTGCTGAGTAGTGTCCTTCCAGGAACTCAGCTCCGCCAAATATGTTGCGCACTCTGCCCGTGACACTCTATGATGGTGAAGATGTGTGAATGTGTCATCTACTTACAAGCAAAAACACGATACTCACAACGCTGCCCTCATTATTACCGAATTCAGTGGCAGTTTTCAAGTAGAACCGGCCCTTTTCACGTGTAGTGACAACAATATCAACGTCCCCTTCCCCGGCAAGGTAATCCCGACTCCTCTGTATTTTTGCGTCGACAGAGTGAAACAGGTCCGTCTCTTGCAAAATGTGGCTTATGCCCCTTGCAGTATATAGCGCTCCCTGCAGATTGTTCGTCTTGCTTGCCCGGTCGTCTGTATGCCGCGCAAGCCATGGCTGAATTAGCCAGCCTAGAAAAGATTTCCTGGTATTTGTAGCACCATCTACACGGACTGAAGCGACTGATAGTGATGTCTCCAGATTTTGGTTGACCTGTCGTAAATCCGTTCGGAAATGATGCGAATGCGGACGAAGGCATCACTCACAAGCTCTGCAAGGTGAAAAACGGCAGATTCATACTCTCCTCGGAGTTTTCGTTCGAGGCGAGCTTCCTGCCATTTCTTGAATTTTTCAAGATCGTCTTCCTTGGGCTCATGAGGATGCGCAGTGTGCTGCAACGGAGGATGCAATCCTTCCGCCATTCGAGAAAGACACAACACACCACTTCTAAAATAGGTAGTTTAGATCACCATCGGACTTCGAACTAAACCTTCTCAGAGGCCGAAACTTGTCACTTAATTTTCTCAATTGCCAAGTCTTTGGGCCAATTCCTGTCTGCAGCCCTACACACTAGACGTATACAATAGAGCCACGAAGACATCCGAGAAATCAAAGAAATATCGGCTCACTCTGTGCAGAGAACGGTTAGTCACTGCTTACATCCGCACTCAACCAAGGTGTCATACTTAATTGTCTCGTGCGTTCAATTGCGTCTCATATGTGTTCTTCTGACCTATTTGATATAGTCGCAATGCCTCTGCCATATGACCTATGCGCTCGCGTCCAGAACGCCTTTCGAGCACGACACCACAAAATAGCAGTGGACCACACAACACAAAACCTTGGCATCCTCAGCATACTCCTGCGGACCGGCTTCATCTCCAACGTCACGCGCGGAACCATTGAGTCACCCTCTCCCACTGACTTCCTCCGCGTTGGCGAAGCCCAGCGCCGTATATGGGCCGAGCTTAAATACCGCGACGACCGGCCTGTCCTTTCGGACATGGAGCTCATCAGTAGACCTAGTAGACGCATTTTCATGGACATTGGGGAGCTGCGGCGGATTTGCTCCGGACGCCGTGCACAAACGATTAAACCTTTGGGCATGGGCGAAATTGCGGTGGTGCGGACAAAAAGCAAGGAGCATGAATGGTTGGAGGCACGAGAGGCTTTGCAATTAAATTTGGATGGGGAGGTGATCTGTCGAGCTCGTTGACCCCGTCGAGGGTCATTTGTTGGTGCGCAACAAGAGGTCATGGTTTGTTCATCTAAATTACTCTCTAGCTGTCCTACATATCAAACAGACTTATTCAAACGTTCACCTCTTCAATACCGTCTCGTGATTACAATTCCCATATTCGCTACCCGAACTCATGCCAGAGATCCTAGGAAATTCATTCTCGGGGCGCTTCGTGTTCAATCTTTCATTCTGATTTTTTTCGTTCAAAGGACCGCTTTTTGCGCTCAACATCCACATTGGATCGGTGCCACGATAGATTCGTTGCTTCGTCGAGGTGTTTGTTTATCTTCACGCGTTGCTTGGTGAGCGATCGAGCTCGGGGTCTGTATGACATCCAATAATTCTATGGTCAAGCCCCAATCTATCTATGCTGCAAAATCGATACTTCAATTGTGTTCATTAATACAACTGCGGGGGTCCATCCTTCGCCCGAACTCTGATATACAAGTTCTTCGGTTGTCACGCATTGACATTGATGGGTGAACAACTGAGATTGATCAGACCGTTCTGGAATAATGGTCAAGTCGGGTATACTTCGACAAGACAAATGTACTCACAGTATCGACTTCTTCGCAACACAAGGGTTCCTGATTCGCACTGCAGCCTTGGGAGGTGCCCACAACGCTAACCCCCGAGCACTCGTTATTTGCCCGACGCTGGACGATTCCCCCCTGTGCGAAATATTCTGTTGCCTCGGATGACTGTTGTGGGATGGAAGTGAGTAATCATTTTGGCAAGTAATATTTTTCTGATGTACCGTGGGTTTCAGGTCACAGCACATAATCGTTCCAGTGTCACATTGCGAGTCGCCGGCTATGACGAGGATTGTCAAGGATAAAAGAGCTACGATATGTGTCAACATCTTGTGTTGGGTGGACTGGTAATATCGGTATGTATGTACACAACGGGGTGAATTTGAAGCTAATTGATCTCCTTGCTGTCTGCCCATTTATGCATCCCCATTGTTTGATCTTGTGTTTGTAGGTTGTAGAAGTCTTTTATTTCTTCGCGAAGTCCAAGGTTTAAGTCAGCTACTACGGACCAGCGACGGTGCAACCGACCTAGCACCGACGTAGAACTAAGGCCGCAACTACGACAGTGCTCTCACGTCCTGGACTCATAAGTTGTAAGGGTTACTCACTTTTTTGACCGCTGCATCGTATGATTCGCCGTTTTGAAGGATAGTGCCTGTCCGTGTATAAATGCAGCGCGTAAACTTCCTCAAGCGCCTTTAGAATATTCTTTCAAGTGGAGCTTAAGCGCGCATTCAGGAGATTGTTTGCTTCATCTCCATGTACTTTATGTCCGTTATTCTCGCCTAACATCTGTCCATTGTTATGGGCCCTTAGGCTGGAGAATCAGCATGCAGATTGCCTACTATGCTGGATTCTTTGCGTCGTCTTTAACGATATCTCCATGTGTGATGTAGTACATACGTACGTACTATATGGTGCCTATTACAATTGAATGCAAATCCTCGTCAGCGGCCAGAAGGCATCAGCTCCTGGCAAGTTCCAATCCTTCTGAGATATGAGGTGTGGCTGGCCAAATCAGCAAGTTCGGCAATTATATCAAGTACTCAGAGAACATATCATCGAACATCCTCTGCAGAGTAGCGTCGACTGAGGCTATAATCTAGATGTCTCAAGACAGGGTTTTATTTGCATGTTCAACGAATGAGCCAGACAAAGGCTTTTAGTGATCAATTTTGTACTCCGATAAGAGAAAAGGAACGGTTGGCCCAACGCGAACTTGTTGCCGACACCAGCACTCCCTGATCAACATTTGTCGGAGAGGGAGAAATCACACAAGTCACATGGTCTTACCAGTTGTTGTGTACATTGTGTTGTCTCGTGTGATGATCATGCTCGTAGAATCCGTTGTCCCAGTAGTTGCACCTTCTGGAGTATCACCCAGCGCTCACTTGTCAGTTGATAATGTCTCTTTCAGCCTTGAAACGAGCTTCATGAGTTCTTCGGCAGGGGAAAAACTCTGGGAATTGCATTTCACAATTACAATGGTATGAAACAAGGACTCATGTTTTGTTTATACCACCTGTCTGCTACGCCGCAAGCGGTTGACAGTATTGGAACGGTCCAAATGGGATTTCAGCATCCGTAAGGTCTGCACAATCTCACCTGTCGCCGCCGTCAGTTCGGTAGGACAACAACAACTAATACCTCGACTCACCCGCAAGCTTCGGCGTATCTGCCTCAAAGTCGTAGCGCTTGCTCCCGCTGTCCCGTTGTACGATGATCTTGAACAGCGTGGACGACTTCGCGGACTGTTGACATTGAATGATGCTCTTGATATGGAATGACACTGTCTTTCCACTATCAAAGACTGCTTTGGCCTTGTTTGTGGATGGCATGATCTGGAGGAAGACTGTCATTTCCGATCTTTGGTGATGATGGAGAATCTTACATGGATATAAACACCATCGATAGCCAAAGTGCGTTCCTGGCGAGCTAGCATGGGCATTTTGCGGTAAATGGTGTATTTCTTTTATCGCAAATTAACACCGTGAGGAACACCTATCAGGAAGGATAGCGAACCTTGTATGCTGTCGCGTAGTCGGCCGCAGCGTTTAGCTGTATCTCTGGGACATCCGATATCCGTTTGGAAATAGAAGCTGGAGAAAGAAAAATACTGAGCAGCTATTCTGAGCTTAAGATGGTTATTAGTACCATTTGGGTCAGTGGTGCGTGCTGATCTGCTTTCGGGCTCGATGCCCAGTTGAGGCAGCGTAGATCTCTTGACCAGCGTCAGCTCGCGTCTACCTCCGAGACTAGCAACCGTGCGGTCGAGGTATGCTAGCATGTTGAGTTCGTTGACGATCAGAGCATAGTCCTTGAGGTTTGCCAGTTTGCGCTTCCGGCAAACCACTTCAAGCACCTCCTGCATGTACATACCCGCTGATCTGTATTCAGTGGTGAGTGGGCAGAGAGTAACATAGCCAAATGCAACTTACACAGGAATGGTGGTGGATATATGGACTGCATCAGCGGTGTCTGCAACGCGAATACGCAAAAACAACTGGGGACCATGGCTCGACGAAGGACCCAAAGAAGATGATAAGATTGGAGTTGTACCGAACACCGCGCTTGTAGGGCCGGAGACAGACGCCAACGCCAAGCCGCCTGGAGGTCCTGTATCCTGCTTCTTTGGCGCTGCCATAACTCTCGAGGGCCGTCGCTGTATGTTGCTTTCCAGTTGTTCATTTTGTTGTACTGAAGGGAACAATTAGCATTGATAAACGAAGAAAAGGGTGTCATACTTTGCAGCGGAGTAGCAGCTAGAATAGCGAATGCCTCGAAACCAAATTTCGAGATCTTGCCCATGCGGTCGGGTGCTATGATAGAAAAGGATGAATCTTCTGCGACGGCGAGCGACCAACTGGACGTACGCGGAAAATCCTCATCAACCTCGCCATCATCCTCTGCAATGCGCATGACCCAACCTATTGCAGAGAGCTTTGGGTCATCATCCTTAACACCTGCATTAAGTTCAGGCTGCCATCGCTCGTCCCAGTAAGTCCATAGAGCGAAACCGATGACTTCCTCGATTGTTGCGTCTTTCCGCACGTTCAGAGTCACACATTCACCACGAGGTTCTGTCGCATGCGGAAAGTAAACCTTGACGTCCACCGAGGCCGTCTCTCCCCGTCCAGATATAGCACCGTACAGCTCACTGAATGGGTTGGTGGGACCACCTGACGAAGCAAGGATAGCGGTGAGAGCGGATGTATGCGGGCTTGCCGGCGCGACAGGCTTGCGTGTGAATGTCATGTCGGACGGAGCGTCGATAACAGGTAGTGATATTGAGACGCCTCTTCTGCGAGTTTCATGTTTGGGAGGTGGCGGTTCAGATCGCTGATCAGGCTTTGGCACCGGACTGATCATCTCGAAGTAAGTCTCGGTAGGCTTGGAATGAAGGGTTGGAGGGCACCCTTCGTGAGTATTGTCCGTAGCACGATGTTCAGACACGGGGCTGAGTCGTGAGCGTGTTCGCGGGTAGGGAACGACGAACGGCGATGTTCCAAGGGTGGATATGTTAGACCCAGACAGTACTGAGGCAGTCCCAGAAAGAAGGGAAACCCCATCAGATGCACTGTCCGAATGCATGCCTCGGGTGGCAGCGAAGTCTCTGTACATGGGGCGGTGAGCTTTGCAACGGCGTAGATTAGAAACACCACCGTACGGATCAAATTCATCGACTTCGTCCATATTATCGTCTCCTGGGGCTACCAAATCATAGTCGTCATCGTTATCATCTTCTAACATGCCATCCTCATCGTCGGATGAAGAGATGTCAGGATTGAGGCTACGGGTCGCCACGGAGGGAATTTTTGGCATAGAAGCTGGAACGCCGCGGCGCGCCATCATTCGCACCCTGCGTCTGGCCTCCATTTCGGCCGCACCTTTGAATTTTGGCACAAATAGGACATCCTTTGGGAGTGGCTCAGGAGGGGTGTCGTCTTTCCGTGGTTGATGTTGCACAGGTAGAGGTTGAGAAATATCAGCCTGCTCTGAAGTCATGAGACACGGATCAACGTTACTAGCAGCAGTTATGAAGTTGACGCGCGGCAGGGCAGCGGGAGCATCAGCTCCTTCGTCATGCATTCCGGCCCTCTTTGCGATGAGAGAGGCTCGCTTTGAGGTAGAAGCGCGTCGACCTGATACTCTCAATCCAAACGCCCCAGATCTGTTGCCCATGATTGTTTGGTGGTGCTTAAGACCAGTAGCCCCAGGAAACCCCGATGAGGGCTTATCAGGAGCCTCCGAATCATCGTCTGATATAGGCGGACTGGAGGGATATTCGAGTTCTGGCCAACGATGAACATCTGCGAGTGAGGCTGCGAGGATATAAGGGTTTGATGCATAGGATGGGCTCAGGGAGATTATACGCGCGCCATAAGGGTCATCGACGTTGCGCAGGTAAGACAGCCTTAGACTGTGAACTAAATATCTATATATAAAAGGCGTGAGTGCACCATTGAAATCATTCAGACCTTACCAGGCGTACCCTGGGTCACTGATGAGAGACATGACGTCTTATTCTACTGGTTCGATCGTGCCCTGACGGAGTCCAAGTCGCTCGCGAGATATTTAGCAAATCACAGCCTCAATCGTCAGATATTTTAGTAAACAGTGAAGATAATAGTGCCTGAGCAAGTTTGAGCAGGTAACGCCCTACGTTTGGGAGTTCAAATTGTTCGTGATATCAATAGGTAGGTCCCCGACTCCTGCGTTAGTGGATGGTCTTTGTGGGGTATGATCCGTCTAATTTTCTATGCAACTCCGCCGGCGCTTTCCGTGTTGTCAAAATTAATATAAGCACTTACCAATTGCTGGAAATTGTATAATACATTATTTTGCGCATCGAGTCGCATTGTAATAAATACTTTATAATCTTCGTATCATCCCAGAAATCAGAAAGCCGAAGTCTGAAATCCGGGCTGGAACACATTAGAAATTAGTCTTCAGTGCCGCAGTTGAGAACCGAATGAGTTTATATCAATCATGTAAAGTCCTTCAAGGTACTGATACAGCATGTGGTCAGCAACAAGCAAGTTGTATTTACTTATTAAAGGTGAAAACGGCCAAACCAAGTGTCACGGTAAGCCGCGCCCAATATTATGTTCCTTGATGAAATGTCGTCTTTCGTAGTATCGATTTTGGCTTCCTAATCTCATTTCTGGCACGCGTTCTTGAGCAGTTTCGCATCTTCTTCCACGCCTCAAGTCCCGATATACTTGCACCCATCATTCTCATGGTACTAGCTCGTTATTATCATACACATGTTGTACTGTACGTACGCAATGAACCATGTTCCTTCCTATTGACCCAGGCCTCTCAACATTTAAAGTTTTAAACTGTGTGTGCAACCGAAGTCAAACGACTATCCAAAACTTCAACGCTGCGCAATCTTCAGTTTCTTCAATCCACTCGGAGAGGTGCCGAAGAACACGCACTTCTCTCCATTGGTCTCGCTTGATCGCATCTCTGATCACACTCATAGTCGTTCTATGCTCTCGAAAATCTGTCACTCAGTCACAACCTTTCTGACACGCATGTCGTTCGCTCCAACTACCCCAAGTCAAATAGAATGCTACGTATATAATAGAACTGTGCGCACCATATCGTACTCGACAAAAGTATCTCTGACACCTCTGGAAATCAATTCACTGGGACGAGACTATTGTAATGAAGAGCTATAAGGATCGGATTAATTAACTGCGAGGAACAGAAAACAATGGAGATTCACCCCTTGCGGCAGTGCTGCCAGCGTGTCCCATGTGCCATGCAGCTCAAATCAAGCTCAACACCTCTGGGTATCACAAATGCAGTCCGAGGATTATATCTGAATGCCTTTTGAGAAGCGGGTGGTACCCAGAATAAGAGCCGACGATTAGGTCCCGCCATCCATCCATCTTCCTCCAGAAAATTGAACGTCCACCTGCGGTCATTGTGTGGGGCGCCTGCGAGTAGCTCAGCAGTGTCACACAGTGCATGAGTCGGTTGTGATGAGTAGGAAATGAAGGCATCGTTCGCAGTGTTGGGTGTGGGGAAGGCTGGTGTTGGATGTAGGATGCAACTGCTGTGTGAGGATGATGATGAATGGTCTTCTTCGGCATGGTCCTGCGATGACTTTCCAATCGCTGCATACCACACCCGGACAGTTCCATCCGATGAAGAGGAAATGATGCGGGTCCCATCCCGCGAGAACGAGACTGAGTTGACATCATCAGTGTGCCCCCGCAAGGGCTCACCGACTGGCTGCCCTGTTGCAAGATCCCACAGCCGAACAGTTCGATCGCCCGAACCAGAAACGATGCGTGTCCCATCCGGAGAGAACGAGACTGAAATGACCCAGTGAGTGTGCCCCTCCAATATCTCTCCAACAGGCTTCCCCGTTACTGCATCCCACAGCCGGACTGTCCTATCGTCCGAACCAGAAACGATGCGAGTCCCGTCCGGAGAGAACGAGACCGAGTAAACCTGATCAGTGTGCCCGAGGAAAGGCTCACCCACCAACTGCCCCGTCCCTGCATCCCACAACCGGACAGTCTTATCCTTTGAACCAGACACGATGCGAGTTCCGTCCGGTGAGAATGAGACTGACCAAACCAAATCAGTGTGCCCCTCCAAGGGCTCACCAACAGGCTTCCCCGTTTCTGTACCCCATAGCAGGACTGTGTTATCGTCCGAACCAGAAACGATGCGAGTCCCGTCCGGAGAGAACGAGACTGAGTTAACCCCACCAGTGTGCCTGCAGAAAGGCTCACCCACTAACTGCCCCGTCCCTACGTCCCACAGCCGGACAGTCTTATCTGAAGAACCAGTTGCGATGCGAGTCCCATCCGGAGAGAACGAGACTGAACAGACATAGGCAGTGTGCCCCAACAAGGGCTCACCAACTGGACGACCTGTCGCTGCATCCAACAGCCGGACAGTGCCATCCAGAGAACCAGTGGCGAAGCGGGTCCCATCCGGCGATAGCGAGACTGAGGTAATGTGAGTGGAATTGGTGTGCCCACGCAAGGGCTCACCGGCTGGCTTCCCTGTAGATGCATCCCACAATCGGACAGTGTTGTCCCTAGAACCGGTCGCGATGCGAGTCCCATCCGGAGAGAACGAGACTGAGTTGACATAATTAGTGTGCCCCAGTAAGGGCTCACCCACTGGCTTCCCTGTTGCTGGATCCCACAACCGGACAGTACGATCGTCCGAACCTGTCACGATGCGACTTCCGTCTCGCGAGAACAAAACTGACATCACCCGATCAGTGTGCCCCTCCATGGGCTCACCGACAGGCTTCCCTGTCGCCACGTCCCACAGCTGGACAGTCTTATCGATCGAACCAGAGACGATGCGTGTCCCATCCGGAGAGAACGAGACTGACATAACCCCACCAGTGTGCCCCAGCAAAGGCTCACCGACGGGCTTCCCCGATCCTGCATCCCACAGCCGGACAGTTCGATCGATCGAACCAGAAACGATGTGTTTGCCGTCCAGAGAGAATGAGACTGATGTGACATAAGAAGTGTGCCCTTCCAAGGGCTCACCAACCGGCTGCTGCGTTGTTGCATCCCATAGCCGAAGAGTCTTATCATTTGAACCTGTGACGATGCGAGTTCCATTCGGCGAGAACACGACGGAGTTAACTGACGAAGTATGCCCTGATAATGGTTCACCGATGGCCTGCCACGTTGCTACATCCCACAACCGGACGGTCCTATCTTTCGAGCCAGACACGATACGCATCCCATCCGGCGAGAATGAAACTGAGCTGACTGACTCAGTGTGCCCCCGCAAGGGCTCGCCTACTGGCTGCCCCGTCGCTGCGTCCCACAACCGCACAGTGCGATCATACGATCCAGTTGCAATGTGACGCCCATCCGGCGAGAACGAGACTGAGTTAACACCATGAGTGTGTCCGCTGATCACAGTCTGAACGGCCGTCCAGTTGATATCACGTCCAGATGCTACACGAAGAGAGTTCGGAAACCGTGCAGAAAACGTTCTGGATAGTGCAGAGTTGAGGGGAGAGAATGGAAGTGCTGATACATAGAGATGAGGTGTGCTGTGCAAGATGATGCCGGCGAAGAGTTGAATGAATCTCTGCACGTCCATTGCAGCGGACGAGGCATCTTCGTATCCGGTGTGACCCTGTAATTGCGATTGTACGTTAGTGAGCATGTATGTTATCTGACGCTCGATAACCGTGTGCTCACCTTCAACCACTTGGCAATGAGCGGAAGGGCGGGGACTGCGCCGCTGAGCGCATTGATGAGGCAGAGTACTTCGAGCCAGAAGAACAGTCGCTCATGGTCGAAGAATGATTTTATTTCTGTGGCGAGTTCTGAATCGAGTTTAATGCTTTGTACGTGTGAAAGCCAGAATCGGCAGGCATAGGATAGATGTGGGGGGATGCACTTTTCAACTCGTTCTCGCAGACCGGGATCTTCGGAGTTGGGTAGATAGGATGACTTTAAATCGCAGATATTGAAGGAAAGTTCATCTCTCATCACTCCAAGTGATGCGAAAGCAAGGTTTCGTTGAGCCTTCGGCACGTCGACGAAGAACTCTCCGCTGTGTGATTGGTCTGTCAGGAAATCGCGAATGGATGCGTGAAGGGGTCGAATTGGGGTGGACGGGTCGGTGGTGCCACTGAGGAGGGATCCCATGTGTTCCACTATGACCTCCACTTTGTAATGCTCGCTTGGATCTGGAAAATGGCTTCGCATGGTATTCAGGGAATTCAATGGGAGGGGTTCGGCTGTGCCAAGAATCTGTCCCATCACGGAACGAAACACTGCTAGCTGTGTTTGCTGAGACTTGAAGCTTGTGTGTCTACCCTTTGGCATGATCTGCGTCAGAATTAAGTCATACATATCATACAACAGGTGCTCCCGTTCGACAGCATCGCGGGACACTATGACATCGAACGACTGATCGGCAGATACGCCAGGAGGTGGTGCTTCGATAGATTTGCAAGCAAGACGTGCCCACTCGAAAAGACCATCAGCTTTCTTGGCCAGTGCTGTGAACTCTTTGCGCCCAAAATGCGAATGCCCCTCCAACTTCTTCGACACGTAAGCGTAGATATCACGTTCCGCCACTTCTGATGGAATGTCGTCCATGGAGATCCTTCGAATATGTTGAGCGCCCGCAAACAAATTTTGAATGTCGCGAAGCGGGCGAGAGGTGACAATAAACCGGAAGTTCTTTGGGAGTTCTGTGATTCGGGAAACACCAGAGTCCTGAGATTTACCGGAAAGAATGCGAAGAAGGTCGCAGCGTGTCTCGGCCATGCCGCTCTCGTCCAGTGCGTCGATCACGATCACGACAGGGCCCACGGTTGAATCTGAGAGCTTCTGCATTGGTTCCATCAGAAGCTTCTCCCATTGCTGGATGATGTCAGCTGTAGTTTTGAGCGCACTGGCATTCTGGACTGTATCTGCCAAGGCTCGCCTCATCCCCCAATCACGATCGGCCAGGTCGCGCGCGATGGTAGAAAATACCTTCTCATGGCGACGGTCGGCTTCTCGATCTCGGTCGAAGCAATAACATGAACCAAGCCCTCCAGCATCGCTGAACCACTTAGCAATCGTGTGGGCGATGGCTGATTTGCCCTTGCCTGCAGGGCCAGATAGCCACAGCACCCGTGGAACGTCGTCTCCAGTGCTGTTCACCCAATCTGTGATCTGGGAGAGTACTTCCGTGCGCGTCCCTTGAAGGCATTGTTTCCTGGTATCTAGCCCTGCGTTCGCTGCATAAGTTATACCACTGAGGTCCAGTAGTTCGCCTGAAGAGAAATGTATAACTGTTGCATCAGGAACAGGTACGATACTCACCTGTACGGTGGGCGTAAATAGCTACGTCCCGAGCAACTCGGTCCCGGAAGTTTTGCATGAGGGCATCCAACGCATCGCTATACCGTTGAATTTCATTGTTTGTTTCGGTGAGAATGTCTTTCCTGAGTCTCTCCCCTGTTATAATAGTAGAAACCTGAGTATGTGGAACGTGCAACAGCTTGAAGACTCACAGAAGCTCTTGGTCTCTGAATAATCTCTGATAAAGCGAGCACATTCAAGGGTCTGCTGAGAGATCTGTCCAAGAATACCGCGCATTGATGAAATTTGGCTAAGCGTCTCGTCCTGGATCATGAAGTCAAAAACCTGATCCAACTTGTCGACAAGACGATGGACCGCTTGATCGCGGTCTGATTGGGCGATGACCATCTGCACCGATGACTCCTGAGCGCGTGATAGAGACAAGAGAGGAAGCAAAAATACTTTTGAAGCACAAGACAAGACGCCCAGTGCAATCTTTGCATATGGATGTACCTGCAGAACGAAGTTAGTTCGGTTCCAACTAACAGAAATGGGCCCATACATCTGCGAGCTTCCCGATAATATCGTCGAATATCCTGAGGGGTTGAAGATATGTGTCCTGGAAAATATAAGCATCCTCGAGATCCCCTGATGCGTTTTGGGCGGCGGATGCCCCAGATTCTACAGGCCCTGAAAGTTGATTCATGCCTTTGACAGCATTTTTGGCGTCTCGAAGTGCCGATTGGGGATCACCGCCTTGTTTCACGCCAGATGGAGCATTCTGAACCTGTGCGACCATCAGAAGCTGAGAGAGAAAGCAGAAACTGAAAGGTGACCTACCTCGGGCTCGATATTCGCAGTTGACAAGGCGCTTGTGTGATCAACATTCGGAAGAACAGGCTCACGACTGCGCAAATTCCTCATGTTCGAGCACTTTTGTATGATCTCAGTCTGATCCCATGCAATTCTGTTTCTCAACTTACAGAAATCTTCTTCGTTACACCATCCTTGACCTTCTTCAGAAACTGACAACATTTGTGTGGCGGTCGGGCCTGGACAAATGGGGCATCAGATTCAGTGTTCGAGAGTGTGATGGACAAGTGATGCATATGAGTGACGTACCGAGCTTCCTCGAGTGACTGATGTGGTGTCTGGAGGAACTGGGCTCGAGGCCCTTGATTGATTACTGTTGCTCATGGCGAATAGTTAAGGGTCAGTTGGGCGAAGTAGGCGTTGCGTTGAACAACAAGAGTGGGTAGAAACGTCGTTGAAATATGATACCCTCGAGGCAATACCAATACTTATTTGCTGTTGTGTTGACCTAAGCATTGCCAGCAGCCTGCTTGGGGCTGCCAGGCACTTTCATGATGTAAACTCCGGGAAACGCCAGGAAGTCGAAGGAACGACTCGGACTATCTTCATTCATTTACCATTTGTCTATGGACAGTCGAGTTAGTTACTTAGTAAGGACGTTCGAAGCTCGGAGGACATGTAAGAAATGGCTGGTCTGTGTTAAGTCTGCGCAGACTCCGCGCCAAACTCAGGCTCAAAGACTGTCCGACTCTGGGCAGAGTGTGGGGGACATGTCTGGGGGTGTTTTGTCGGCAAGTTCCGAGCTATCTGTTCTTACATCATCCCATCAGCCGCCGACCACTGCCGCCAGCCACCCCTGCCGCATCTACGTCAGTGGGCATGGCGGGCAACATAATAGTGTACATTGGTTAAGTTTGGAACGCTACGGCAAATATTGCAGCAGTCGCAGCAGTAGTGCTCCTTACCAAGGAAGGTTTTGTACATCTGATCTCTGCCCTGATACTCTAAAATGAGTCCTTGTCGGAATCTTGCGATGTACTACTAGGAGTGAAACTTAAGCTTCATCTCACAATCTTGATGAGTTCTGCATCCCCAGTGGAGAGCAGGATGGATGAGGGACCAACAGTACTGAAGCGAATCTACGTGCACACTACCAAAGGAATTCAAGATTTCACAGCATCGCCGTAGTCATGTTGACGTGTTTGAAAAGATATTTCCTGTCGTTTCGTTAGTGTTAGCCTGACTCCTTCTGATGTGGCGAGGCGCTCTTGGCTTCGTCAGGGGGGTCGTTCGTGATGCATTTCATCTGTCAAAGTGATTCATTCTATCAACGTTCTCCATCTCTTTCTTGGTGAAGACGGGTCGCTGGGTTGACTGAAAACCAAACTTGATATAGATAGCGCATCGAGGTGTCAAACTCTCACCGGAGAATGGATAAATTCACCTCTTAGATAAATTACCTTCGAAGGAGGAATTAAGTTCATCATCTTCGACTGTGGCACTGACAGTCGACTCATCAGCGCGTTGAAAGCGTACCTTCTGGTATTTATATGGGGCACGTACGAAGTCCCAATCAACCAGAGTGATTGTAGTAATCGATAAGTCTGTCGTGCACAAACGAGTAATCGGTCAAATCGCAGAGTCTTGCCGCTGTACCAAGTGGCACTAAAATATTGAGTAGACATTGGGAACCGAACGTTTGAAGTTGGCGCCGCGATATGTGCGGGAACAATGACGTTGAAACAACCTAGTGGCGCAAGGTTGGCGAAAGGTACATCATCGATAATAGACCAGGCACCAACTATACGTCTCGCAAGTAGAAATGCGCAAAAGATAAATATTGGAACGTCCCAGGTCAACGTTACGGTGTACACCAGTCGTTGCCAGTCTCCCCCAAACGCATGCAGGGGGTCAATATAAAAGAGAGGACAAACTGTAAGACGGTGTACGCACAAACAATAACGTACGTCCTGAGGTTCAACGTTCAGAGTACAGAATTGAGTAAGAAGGCTCAACGGACCCAAGTTGAAGTATTAACACGTTAGGAAATTCAACCCGCAGTTACTGCACATAAATGTGCGCCACGCATATTCCTTGGACTACCTGATTTTGACACGTACGTGGGCCAGCCTTTTTTTTTTTGCTTCAGAGTTGGTAGTGGGCCAGCCTTCCTGGTTCCTCCTGTAGCAGCGGATGTGAGAATCTTGCTTGGCAAATATATTTCGCCTTGGAGGTCCGATACGGAGCTCAGCCTATCAACCTGAGCCAATGCTTGTTGTTCGAATATGTACGTTGAAATTTGACCGCTGCTTCGGCGAGGTCGGCCTTATGGTCTAGAATGATCGAAGGAAGACGGTACTTGCTTCGTTCCTTCGTAGTAAGTATGTAAGCGCGGTATTCGAGTCTTGTGTCGTGGAGACCGCCCCTCGGGCTTCTTTCAATGCCGTGGAGCGGAGAGGGGGATGCCAAAACTGTCCCGAACCTAGATGCCTGTTGAGAACCATCAAAGAAGATATGCTAATGGCATGTATCGCAATAAGTAGAAGATGCTCCAGACGTCGCGGGCAGGAAATCGGCAATACGCTTAGTTTGAATTCAAGTCGCCGAGTCAAACAGTACAGTTGGTCTCCCTTGGTTGAACCTGTTGTAAAAAATATGGTATTAGTAGTCATTCACAAGCATGGTACTAGAATTTCTTTCCACAGCACTGGTGGGAACAACGGCATGTATCGGGGCTACTGGTCCCTCTCGGGTTTCTTCATAAGCGTAGAGCGGAGAGCTCGGGGAATTTCAAAACTGTTTGATGGAGTCGGAAAAAGAAGTCTGGCCGTCGGTATCACGTGATGGTCGACCAATGAGAAATGATTCACCAGGATTCCAACCGCAACATAGAAGACGCGCCTATGAATATACACCATCGGCATTGAGTGCAACTATATGATGCCGACATGGCGGGGCTCGGTGACTGCGATGAGTTCCCGAAGTCACAAGGGCTCTCCGCAGGTATAAAGTCTGGCGGGTTTACTCGATCATTCTTCAGTTCAAGTCGCCCCAAGCTCCTTGATCAACCAACTTCAACGCTCTTTCGAAAGAATCCCCAAACCAAACTTTAGTCTTACAAAAATGTTTGTTCGTATCCTGTCCATCACGTCCCTTGCTGTTCTGGCTATCGCCACGCCTCTCGCTCTACGTGACACCAGCGGCCAGTGCAACACCGGCAATATTCAATGTTGTCAGTCGACTCAGCCAGTGAGTTTCATATATATAGCGCACCGTCTCTGTAATCCATCTGAATTTCAACACTAGGTCGACGAGTACAACAAGAACCTGACGATGTCTGGGGGTATCCCCATCTTCGCTGACATCCTCGGTGAAGTTGGTCTCGGCTGCAGCCCAATCAGCGTGGTTGGTACTGGTGACGGTGCAAACTGTCTCCAGCAGCCCGTCTGCTGTAGTAACGAGTCATACGTACGTAACCAGCCTTCCTCGTCTATATCATACCTCTGAACGTTCTGTAGAACGGCCTCATCAACATCGGCTGCACGCCCATCAACCTCTTCCTCTGAGCTTCGAAGGCGGGGAAGCGCGCTTGTGATAGAGGGATGAGCTATAAGCGCTAGCTTTGGAGGCGGTCGCTATCAGTTTGTTATAGTTTTACTCGGGCTTCAGAGGTTCCCTATTAGCAATATGTCAATGCACGCTCTTTGTTTCTGATTGATTCGTCAGAGCGTCTGAAATAAAAGTAAATAGTCTAGTCAAATCCAGCTGTCCGCCTGTTTATCAACTTAACCTTTTGATTTTTGCTCGAGTCCCTAGGCTCTAGGCCTAGTCCTCAATGACAGATCTAAAATTCTAAATTAGCCAAGATCGCCCTTCCAGGGACTTGCCAGGGACACGTACGAAACAGGCTTTGGAGCCTTTTATTAGGTCGGGTGCTCCAGGATTCAAATATTCATTGCTTTAGGACAAGTTACCACGCTTTTCAACGTCGTCGTGACTTCTATCATGTGAGGTCATTAATGCATGCTTTGACGCGGCGTTCAGGTCTTCAAAGCTTCACTGCGGACTTGGGGGTAAATATACAATGGGCAACCCAGAAAGCTATCCTACGAGCGTGATAACACAACTCAGTCATAGTGCTTCAATCACCTGCCGGACTTCTCTTGCCCTCTCTGCGAATAATGATATTTGCTTCTTCCCGTCCTGCATGAGTTGATCATAGCTATTTTCGATCTCCCGTCTTATCCATTGTTCGACAGTAAGACATCGCTCTTCAGGAGTGAGCGTTTCTGGTCTGAGAGAAGGAATGGCTGCGAGTTCTGGCGATTGAGAAGGCGGAAGTGATGTCGGAGGGTGGGGTGGGCTGGAAATGGGTGGGTCGGATGGTTGTGGCGTCTCATCGACAACCATAGATGCGTCATTGTCATGAGGGGTCTCGGGTCGTGGAGGAGGACGAGGAGTGTTTCTGAGGTCGCCCGCTTCTACGTTGCTCGGGTATTGTTCGCTGTGAAGGTCGTCCTGAATACGTACTAGTTGTACGGGAGTATCATCCGTTCTCGCAGGCGTATCGACCTTTGCTTCCGATGGAATACTTTCTGGTTCCGATATGATAGGGTCCGTCTCAGATTCTGAGGCTACCACCTCAGCCTCGGGTGGGTTTACCAATGCTGACTTGGACGATCTCACCGGAGCCTTCTTGTTAGTCGATTTAGTCTTGGCCGGTGGCTTAGACGTAGAGACAGCGCGTCCCTTTCGCCTTGTCTTAGGTGCTTGCACCTCCTCGATAATCTCTGCCTTCGCGAGTTCATCACCCGAGTCAGACTGTTCAGGTTTTGGATCGGGTGGAACATCAACCGCCCCTTTCTTTGCCCGTGCTCGTGAAACAGTACGGGGTTTGTTACCCGATGCGTTGAAAAACGGGCATCGCGTCCCGGATTTGGTGTCGCGCTTCCTATGTTCCCCTCTGTCGTGGATGGGTCACCTTACGTCTCAAGGGGAGAACTTCATATACTCACATTGGATCATCATCAGCGTCCCAGCCACCCAGTGAGAGGTTGCAATACAAGCAGGTCACGGTATCATCACCCTTTGTTTGGGGGGTATACACGAACCCTCCCTGAGCCATCTAAAGATGACGAATAATATTCAAGTACGGCGTAAATGAGCGTGGGGACACACCTTCTTTGAGCTAGCGCCGTGGTCATCTTGCCCGTCATGAGGCCACAAGTCTTCGCCGAATGTCTGAAGACGTGCCTTCTCCATCGCCTTGCTCGTCGGAAGGCGTTTCTTGTTCAAGAATACAAAGCTAATGCTCTCATAAGCATGTCTTATGCTGAGAAGACGCGTGAACGCACCTTCCATCCTCTGCAATATCCTCACTGAGTCCGCACCGGACTATTGCCCATGCACAAGTGTTGCCACACTTCTGCCAATGAATCAGGAAAGGGTTATCATCCTCATCCCAGTCGCTCAGCTCTTTGTGACACAGAAAGCAAGCGACACTGTCTCTGTCCTCCCAGCTTGGTACCCAGTAGAAACCTGCTTCGGCAAGGGTGTGTGGGTTGGCGTTGAAAGATGAAGGATGAGGCCATTTCACAGTTGCGGAAGTAGAGTTCGGTTTTGAACTCCGTTTCACGCGCTTGGATTTAAGGAAGGAGTCGATGCGTGCTTGAAGGCCTTCCATCGCGGTTGAGGTGGTCTTGGAGAAAGATCAAGGTTTGAGAGGGTCACGTGCACGTGCAATATGCGCGCCGATGCACCCGGCCGGATTCCGACAAGAGCTCGCTGTCTACCACGGTCCACAACCATATCCATATTCTACCGACGATCACAGCAACGATGCAAAGGACTTACGGACGTAAGAACTCGCGCCGTGCACGACCAAACTCGCCAGGTGTGGAGGCTGTGCTTTCACCACCGCGGAAACGACCCAGAATCGAGGTTGAGATCGTGCAGCCACCGTCTAGTGCGTATTTATCACCACCTAAAGTAACCAGTCCCATCCGAAGAAGTACGACGATGCCTGATGTGGGCTCAATTTCGAGTACGCCGTCAAAAATTCGTACGCCGACTAAGCCAGCTCGGGATCTGAGCACGTTGTTCTCCGCTTCTCCGCATCGGACGCCGAACTCACCTGGAAAGTCGCTCGGAGTGGTGAAACGTATGCTGTCACGCTCGCGCACGGAGTCGTCCGTTGACCATAATACTGGTCATAATGTCTGCTCATTAACCCGTGTGTCTTGGTCACTTACTGAGTTTAGTGATGTTAATATTTTATCCCCTAGCATCGTCTAACACACTTCCTGTCCATTCTTCTCCACCGAAGATAGCCTCCTCGCGTTCACCTTCCCCAACACAGAATAAACCACTTCTGACAAAGCACACACGGACGTATGCTGGGGCATCACGGTCGTACCGTATTGCGCTTCCGGCAGCTGATCTCGCAGAGCCAGATGACACGCGTGAATCTTATGCTGACTTGCGGTCTCGGTGGGGCGTCGACAACTCCGAGGATGATCCACGTCCTTTCGACAATGATACTGGGACACTGAAGAGGATCTCTAGCGTGGGTTCGCGGGTGCTAGCGAATGGGATGATGAATGATCTCAAGAGTATCACGGAGTTGCGGAGCAAGGGCGAAAGCAGACGATTTCTTGACGAGGTAGGGTATCTATTTGAAAGCATAGAGAGTGGTTGTGCTATTGCACTCCGCAGAGCCAGGTGCGTGCTGGTGTGCTCCAGTAATGAACTCGTTGAAGCTCATCTTCACCATGATCAGTGTCTTGGAAATTGTCACTAAACTATGCGACCCCGAATTCAACCGCCGTGCGAAAACATCTGATTTTTATGCTCGCACTTGGGATATATTCCTCAAAGCCCGCGGAGACGGTCCAGACAAGGTGTGTTCATTCTTTTATTTCAAGCCTATTGACCCTTTTTCTACTCAACATTCCGTAGATTCTTGATGCCACCCTTTCCTTCTTTGCGTTCCTTTCCACCCGCGACTTCCAAACCCTTTCCGAACTTGCTCATAAACCTGAACTCGTCCCCACTCTCCTCGATATCCTGCGCTCCCTCACTCCCACCTCCGACATCAAGGGTGATGGGCTCAATCAGGGTATGTTATGTAAAATAACTTCTCCAACAGAATTTGTTGATATTCATCAACGTGACCGCTCGCTGACAACCCATTCAGGTCTGAAGAAAGATATCCTTGCACTCGCCCTGTCGGGGGTAGATGCAATGGGGCTGAGAGCATCGGGTATCATCAGGACAGACGTCGCGCCGGTGAGTAAGTTTCGTGGCGGCTGTCAAGAATGATGTAATAATTGGCCTTGTTCATTTTCTTGGGATTTTGTGACATCGAATTGACATTTATGTCATGTTGACTGCGCGGTAGCTCAAAGCACTTGCAGATGTGATCGCGAAATCAGGAGTGATGAAGGATACACATGGGGTACGTCATGCTGTCGCTCATTTTGATTCCCTCGTTCATTTCATTTATTCTCGACCCATGTTGTGCCTCTATTGCTACGAACGCTTGATCGTTCTTTTGGATTCGCATGGACATCATAGCTCTCCACCCGTACTCTGCTTAGCAATACACTATCATCCTTACCGGCTTCCCTCCTTCCGCCTGCATTGCAGACCCTCCCATCAATCCTCAATTCCCTCCGTGCAGAGCTTCTGCTTGTACCTCCACGCGTCAGTGCTTGGGAGAGGGGCCTGGAGCTGTTTCCCAGTTATACATGCTCGGATATAGGACTGGGGAAAAATGGGAATACAAAAAGAAATGGGAAAGGAAAAGAAACACATAAACCCTCAGATCCCCCGATAGAGATCGCCACTCCCTCCCTCGCTCACATCCACGCCTGTCTCAGCCTCGTAGACACCTACCTCTTGAAAGAGTGGATAGGCCACGTTCCATCACGTTCTAGTGTCGCAAGTGATGGTTCACATGGGACTAGAGAACAATCGGAAATATACCGTGCGCTGGCGGACCCGATACTTACAGACGAACTCGTGGAGCTGTGCGTGGCCACTGAAATTCTTGTACGAGATTGTGTACGGGATTCGGATACAATGAACAAGGAAGAGGATGTGGAGGAAAGTCAGGGTGAGCTTGGTATGTTTTTGGTACCCTTCCTCCATTCACTGCCTCCCTGCCGAACTCTCCAAACCATTATCCCAAATATTGCCCAGATACTTGCCCACCCTCCCGAATGAATATCAACAGGGATGAATGAGAAACTGATGCTCCTTTCAACAGCACGCAAAACCTTATTCTCGACTTTCCGTATTCTTACGCTTCTCCCGTCTTCCACATCCTCTTACTCCCGTCCTTCATCTCCATACTCTCGCTCGTCCCCGACATATTCTGATATTCATCATGATTCCTGGATGCCAAGCGACACAGCCCTATCCCTGATTACCCGTGTGGTGTTACGTGCACAAGCTGGATGGGTCGGGAGTCTTGGCGTTGATGGGGTTAAGGGCGAACGGGATGACGAGACGACGCAGGGGAATGAACAACATGCAGTAAAACTGGAGGAGCTGGAGGGTATAGATACTTCTTCCCCACCTTTACCCGGCTCCCGACGTGAATCTACACGTTCCCCTCGAAAACGGACACCGCTTCCTGTTTCTTCACCGTCCAAACTTGCACATAAACCTTCAATTACAACCAATGCGCCAAGTAAACTTGGCAGGCAGGGTATGTTGCATAGAAACGATACGCCAAGTAAAAGTACCGGCACACCGAGCGAAGGAAATGACACAGGTAAAGGGAAAAGCAAGGCCATATCAGTCCCGCCATATACCCTGACACGTGTTGAGTCTTTCGACTTGCTTTGCCTGGCGCTTGGGTTGCTTCTGAACTGGGCATCTGGGGGCATCGAAGGGGGAGGGGTGAGTGAGGGGATGGGACGTATCCGTAAGTATTTCTTTCTCCTGCTTCCAAATTTTTGCCGACGACGCTTTTCCTCGTATAGTTCTCAATCGCGCCTGCTCTGCCACCCGCGGCTGCTCGCATATCTGTTCATGCCCTCCGTCTTCACAGGTACCGCTGCTCTCGTGTTTAGTGTCTGTGTATCAGGCATTTGGCAGTTCCGTATTTGTATCAGCTGATTCTTCATCGCGGACACAAAAAATCGTGTCTGGCCACGAACGTAAACTGACCATGGGTGCCGGTCGGAAGCCGCCATCTGCATGTCAGCAAGATTCTCCCTCTGCAAGCCCTACCTGCCACTCCACTTCCTCTAGACGTAAAACTGCTTCCTCCCTACCCACATTGAACACGTCCAGCATGCCTCAATCTCCCGAACTCACTTTCCTGGCAGGGTACACCGCTGTTCTTCTCGGTCTCCTCTGCACACCCACAGCTCCGCATGAAATCCGGGTACTATCTACAAACCGATCACTGATATTTAGCGATGTCGTCATCGAGACGCTCATCAAAGACGTGCGAGACTTTTTGGCTCTTTATGACGATCTCGAGGGAGAACTCAGTGATGAGGGTGATATTGTGGATGTGGATATGAGTCCAGATGTGGATCGAGGGCGTAGCGGGGGACGAGGACAAGGTGGGGGAAAGGGGAGGGGTAAAGCGCTAGAGAAGAAGAGCGAAGATGTAGCGCGCGGGGTACTGAGAGCGTTAGAGGCGCTACGAGACGATGGACTATGAGATGGTCGTCGATACTTGCTTTCAACTGCGGTAGGTTTGAAGATCCTTTCTGTCAATGACGATGGTTGGTTATATTGTGGCATCATGTCCGATACGATTAGAAGGGACGTTTTTATTCCTTCTGTTATGGTCTAACTAAGGGAGATTGGTTGACGAGAGCCGACAAGGCGGGAAACGACACACAGTTCGCATCGTCACAGAAGGTATAGAGCAGACGAATGGTGAAGCGCAGGATCACATGCATCATGGGTTCAATCCGGTGACATCTCAAGGTGATTCAAATATGTAAACAACAACTCTGTCACAGTGGTGCAAGCCGCATATACGGCCGCGCCCGAACCTCACAATATATTGCATTACAGATCAGACGGTTGGTTGAAGACTTGACCTCCTGACCTTTCACCGCGTGCAGATATTGCACTTGAACAACAGGTCATCCCAATATGAATGCACTGACAAGTTCGCAAAGGAAGCCACTGAACGCAATGATGCACTCCGCTTAACCTACGCAAACGCACGCCCTTGCAAGGGAAGAAGTACTACGGTGGTGGACGGAGAGTTGGAACAGAGACATGGCAATGCAGGCCAGTACATACTTCCAGTGGGCGTTTTCGAGTTCTCGCAGATAGACCAATACGCATGGGCCGCAAACACTTCCGGGGAGGGGGGAGTTTATGGCCGAGCTATCTACATTTACGGATATCGATGGCTATGTATCTACAAGTCAAATTTCTCGCAGTATATTTAGCAGGAGCAGGATTGTATCTTTCTATAGTTCTCACGGCTACAATATCAAGGAATCATCAATTCACTGATGTTGAACTGAGCCTACTGTGGACAGCCATGCGTCAAATAGACTCGACGAATCGTGACCAGTCTGGACTATGTGAAATATTTGACGTATTAGTCAGCCTGGTCGATCTCGGAGAAATTTGGCAGGCGAAGCGAGGAGTTTGAAATTTGACAGATGCCGGTGATGCCGGAGGTGCTTATACAGTACTTACAAGTTATGTGTCTGCTCCTGTCTGCTCTCGCTCAGACTATAGTACGCCATGTTAAGTTTCAACGTTTCAACCATGTGCATGAGTCTCGTACGACATTTATCGCTCGCTGCTCGAGACGCGATTGAAAATCTCCCAATGGACTTTACTTTACAAGTGACACAACACCAGCAAGTTCTCGAGGCCTTCTCGCAACTCGATGTTCTTTCCCAAGGATCACAACATCCGAAATTGTTCCAGCTCAGACGCCTCATATCATTACTTTCTGCAAGACAAGTTTTACTTCGAGCTGCGACAGCCTCTGGAAAGACCCTCGCAATGATTCTGCCTCAAGGTCTGGGTACGGAGGAGATAGAGGCACTAGCGAAATGGTTGTCCCTACTACGACTAGATATAAATGTATAATTGTTGAGCTCTGTCGTAGTGCTATACCTGTAAGCCTATTCCAGTGGAAACATATGTAGCCGCCTGTGAAAGCAGTAAATGTCATTCTCCCGAATCCCTGATTAGTGGGTAGATTCGCCGCTCGTGTCCGAGCCACTCCGAACCGCTCGGCATCTCACGGTGTTTCCGCATAAATTTACCACACAACGCTCTTCCATCTTGCCTCAACGTCCTGCTCGACAACCACGACGTGCATCATGCTTGCCCACTCTGCAGTCCGTGCTTTATCCGCAAACTCCCGTGCCTTCTCTTCGTCCGTTGCAAGACAGACGAAAGTTGCCGTCCTTGGCGCTGGTGGAGGCATTGGACAACCATTGTCACTCCTTCTCAAGACTGACCCTCTCGTCACCTCTCTCAGTCTCTATGATATCCGTGGCGCACCCGGTGTTGCAGCTGATGTAAGCCATGTTGACGCTCACAGTGAGGTACGTCGTTACTTGCTACATACGTTAATCATGGGTTAGTTCAATCAACTTCCAAGGTCAATGGCTACCCTGCAGACAAGCTCGACGAAGCCCTTGACGGCGTCCAAGTTGTTGTTATCCCTGCTGGTGTCCCAAGAAAGGTGTGTTTCCTCTCCCTATACTCATGCCCTTGCAGAGTTCTGACCCTGCCTTTCAGCCTGGTGTAAGTCCTACAATCCATCTGTTGCTCCGCTCTAATACCTTTTATAGATGACCCGCGATGATCTATTTAATGTCAGTTATTCATGCCGTCCATTACATTAGTCACTGCTAATTCTATTTCGGAAGACCAACGCTTCCATTGTTCGCGACCTCGCAGCAGCAATTGGTCGCGTCGCCCCTACTGCCCACATTCTCGTCATTTCAAATCCTGTCAATTCCACTGTTCCTATTGTTGCCTCTACCCTTCAAAAAGCTGGCGTTTACAACCCCGCTCGCTTATTTGGTGTAACGACCCTTGATGTTGTTCGTGCTGCTCGCTTCACCGCTGGTATTGCAGGGGTTAAACCCGCAGATACTCCTATAACTGTTGTGGGTGGTCACAGTGGCGCGACCATTGTGCCTTTGCTCTCACAGAATGCACACGGAAAAGCTATCACAGGCGACATTTACAAGGCTCTTGTCCACCGCATACAGTTCGGTGGTGACGAGGTTGTGAAGGCTAAAGACGGTGCTGGTAGCGCTACCCTTTCGATGGCATATGCTGGTGCCAAATTCACCAACTCTCTGTTACGAGGTTTAAATGGCGAGAAAGGTGTCATCACGCCCACCTTCGTCGAGAGCCCTCTTTACAAGGACCAGGGTATTGACTTCTTCTCGTCCAATGTAGAACTTGGTGTAAGTAACGAAACAAGAGATCCTCTTCATTCGTGCTCAATACTCCGCAGGTCAATGGTGTCGAGAAAATTTACCCTCTTGGGCCTCTTTCTGCTGAAGAAGAGAAGCTGATGGAGGCCTGCTTGCCTGAACTCAAGAAGAACATTGAGAAAGGCAAGGCATTCGTTGAGAGCTCGTAGATTGATTCGTTTTAGATTTGTTGTCCCTCAAAATACTTTTGCCATATGCACGATTGTTCAACGTTCAAAGCTTGCGCATACACGAGCATGTCTTAGCAGGTGTAAAGCCTCCTTACCAGGTACTGAGGCTGTGAAGTTAGTGTGCACAGGGTGTAGCGAGCTGCCACAGATGATTGAATTTGACGATTACTTTACACAAACACAGAACTTTCATAAGTGGACTGCCATGATTCGAGATTGGTACGGTATCGTCACGCGATATGCCGACGGCCCTGAGTATAAGGCCCGTGGCGCGTGTGATACTGTTCTATCCTGCTTACAAAAACAAGGTGCCTTTTGGTCAAAGACTTTTGACCCTTGCTTGGCTCAATTGATTGACATGTTACTTTATCATGGTGCCGTTGCAACCTGATGAGTCACGGATCAGAATATTCTGCTATATATGCTGCCTACCATGCTCGGGGATACTAGCGCCTCTATCCTCTTTCTGAAGCATGGATTTACAAACTTCCATTGACCTATCAACCAGCATCCAGTACCAGGATGTAAGTGATTGATATTTGTTGACATTTTCGCTTCACTCATCTATAATCCTGGCACTGACAGTATTTTTTCGGTGCTATCATTTCGACTATAATAGTCTCTCATAGCTAACAGGGTCCATACTAGTGTCACTAGTGGTTTTTTGGGTGCGCATTCTTGCCATTTGCTCAGTCGTCATCCACAAACATCTAGTCATAGGCCTACGATTGTTTCCTGACCTTAGACCGGGAGGTAATTTCATCTTTGCGAGATATAGCCTGTCAATCGATAGGTTATTAACTGTCGCATATAGATATCTTCGATTCATTCGTCACCGTGGAAGATAGGAAGTATTCTTTATGTCATGACGAGATACATGCCAGCCTTCGTGCTCTGTATACACTTATGCAGTGAGTTCAAATAGTAGGCTATATCGTCAACTTGCAGCTAACCAGGATACGGAAGTGAACTATCTCCCAAATGAAAAAATTGTGGTGAGCATCTGTCGGAAATAATATCACCGTCCTGAGGATTCGCCGATGTAGACTTGCAAACTTCTACATTCAATATGGTTTGGTAAGTATTGTAATAATGCAATTGGTTCCGCTCCAAGTTCTTTCTTCAGTTGCTGCTGCATTGTGCATAGCTGGTGCAGAAGGTATTACGAGGATTATAGTGTATTCACGCAGAACACTCACAGGATCTCCAGGTATCTTCGTCCTTCGCACCTATGCATTATGGGGAAACAAGAAATCCATTCTGGGCATCATGTTGTCAACGGTACTTGTGCGCATACAGTTGCGTTCCCGCATTCCGTACTCTGACACACCTCACTTCAGTGCTTTGCGATTTTGGACGTGATAATGACAATGACGATTTCCAGACGCTTGGAACGTGAGTGTCTTTCAATAGCCGCATGTAAATCGCTCAGTGTGGGTCGACGACAGTCCAACTATCAGACATAGGTGGCGGTTGTTACTCACTATCTCGCGACACGGTATCTGCATATCCTTGGACACTTCTGGTAGCGTTCGAGCTTGGTGAGATCACGAAGCTATACAATGTAGTCGAGTGCTCACTTTTTGCTTCAGAGATCATAGCACTCACCATGATTCGTGTATATTGGGCATACCGCGAAAGAGGGTGTCTACTGCTTGAAATCCTTCTACAACATAACATTTTTTACTTCGGAACTGGGATAGGCAAGTAGTGCTTTTATGGCTGTCAAAAAGGAATTAATCATTCAATCCTAGCACTATCAGTGGTCAATATTGTAGTTATTGAATGCTTGTCGGTGCGCACAATCTGAACTCAACTCAATGTCGGCTGAGGGTCCTAATGATATTTTACGCAGTACACCTCTTCAAATATGTTCGGATCATTTCAAATCGTTATGCATACGATCCTCGTTACTCGGATGCACCTACAGTTTTGTAGCACCAATGAGGTTCACGACTCATCTGAGTCCGGAACCACGCCATTCTCTCGATTGACACATGTTGAACTTCAGACGTGTTCGCACTCGAATGTATGATAATTCAATGAAACTTTCATTTTCATTCAGACATTTTCCTGTTGTGTTGCCACGAGTCTAAGCTGTTTTGGGCCATCAGGAAAAGTGACAACCTGGTGCTAGGCTAACGAGTTAGAGGTCCACAGAATTCCTGGAGTTTATTCTCAGTCGAAAATGTGTGATCGTGATTCGACCTCCGACATAGATCACAGCATCTGCAAAACACCCAACTTCTTGCTTAAGTTGCTTAAGGTGTCAAAGAAGTTTGATGGGTTATGACCTGCACCCTGAAGTATGTGATTGGTGGAGATGCCTTATAGGTGAGGCCTGGGGTCGTGCCGAGAGATTAGGGATCTGCACGGGTATGGGTAACCTGTGCAGGTCACGGGTACGGGTATGGGTCGGGATTCTAAGACCCGCGCTCTTACCCGTACCCCAGCTATACCCATGCCTTCCATAAATGGTAGCACCTCCTGCATCAGTAATAGCGGACGCCATACTTCCCGCGTGCACGCTACAACCGGCACCACCACCAACACTGGCACCTAACACGCCTTCCCAAGTCCACCAATATGCTGCTGAATCTGCACAAATATTATTTGTGCCCCCCCGGAAACTGAATTTGTGCGACACCCAAAAAAGGAAAGTGTGTCGCCTCGAAAACTGCAACATGTGTCGCCCCAAAATTATATCATGCCGCCCCGAAAACAAAAGTGTGATGCCAAAAAAAAAAGTATGAAAATTTTAGAATAGTATTTTATTGAAGGCAAACTTGAGTGACAATTGTAGACTAGTATGTATACTACTGGAAGACTACATGAATACAATCCATAATTTCACTTTTCTGCCTCTAAGATAGACCTCATCCAAATGCAACGACATCACATGATGTGACATTGTTGTGACCTTTTGTGATGTTTCGTGACACCATCGTCACCTGGGATGCTTCCCCAACTCCCAAAGAAGGGTTTTGTAGGTTAGAAACATACCCGTCTCTGTCAAAAAGTTTGTGGGTTTTTAATGCCTTATTGAGTGGTTTGTGGTTGCCATCGTATCGTTGTGTGTTTTCCACTCCTTTATCTTGTCTCACTTGTTTTTTGGCATTAAATTCAGTACAACTGAAGTTCTGAGCTGAGTAGTTAAGAAGAGACGAGACATTACTGATACAGCTGGGCGGAGTTGGGGACTGGTGGTTAACCGCCGTTACAATTATTAATAAGCCTTATCATACTTGGCAGTTACATGCCTCGCCAACTATAATTAGGCTCAATTCCGTTAAATCTCTACACCAGCATTAAATAGTGCCCCAGCTCTCCAAAATACCTTTAGAAATAATATACTACCTCCACCAATACCCTACTATGGTAGGGGTGGGCCTATGGGCCCTAATTGGTAAGCACCCCACCCCACATCATCTGCTTATCTTAACCTGGCACCCTCTGCAATGCCCAACAGGCTTCTCACGGGTCTTATTTCTCCTCGTTGTGCTCATTGTCCCCGCTGTTCCCCTCCCTTGTGCTTTCATTGTCTCTCTCCCTTGTGCCTTTGTCGTCCTCCTCCCTCACTGGTGCCTTTGTTGTCTCTCTCCCTTGTGCCTTTGGCATCCTCCTCCCTCACTGGTGCCTTTGTTGTCCTCCCTCACTGGTGGTACATGTCATGTTATTTGGTATTACAGTACTAAAATCGCACTAGAGATGTCATCAGAGAAGTGAAGCCAGAACGTAGAGATGAGAAAGCTGATGAACACGTGAATGTATTGATATAATCAAGTAAGGCGGCCGATAGAAATGCGTGCGCCGAGATATGCCTGAATTTTACTGACTTTGAGTGCGGATGTTTATTTTGTGTGCAGAGTGGTGATAGATTTCGAGTGAGGGAAAAGAAGATACATGAAATTCGTAAGTATGGGATATATATGTATGTGCACCTAAGCGCTATTCAGAACCAAGTAGATAGCAATAAGTATGTAAGTAGGGTCCATGACACATGTAATGAGAATATAAATGATATAGCTTTGGAAATAATGTCAGTCTAATACTAATTCAGTAAGGTATGCACCAATGAACCAACAGAGGATATGGATAGGATGGATGGAGGACACACTGTAGGACACGAGCTGGCGCTGGGCTCGTATCGAGCTATTTCACAGTACACGTCAAATACCCGTCACATGCTAATCACTTCCCGATGTTATCCGACGCTAACCCGCTAACCCGCTAACCCGATGTTTAGGCCGCATCGGCCGATGCAAATTCCCGCGCACTCATCCTTCCCGTGTCTTGTCCTGTCTTGCTAGCCCCACTAGGTGCGTAGTTTATTATTTTGCACATTACTCACATCGTAGCAAGTGCTATTACATGTTTTCCCATAGTCTGCAGCGCCTCATGTTTATTTACATGTACTTCGGATCCGAAATCATCGGCCGCTACCTTCGCCTATGGGTTCCGCATTTCTACATACTTACATATATATTGGACTGACCTTGAGCATTATTCATTATCCAAGTAGAGGGGAGCAGTTCCCCGACGCTTAGTGGTCAAACCCGATATTTCATAGTTCTTAGTTGATATTGCGAATATCATCGCTCTTTCATTATCCATATCAAGAATCATTATCATCATGCATACCACTCGCTTTTCCGACGCTCGCATAACGCGTCACTATTAGTTTCCGCATACCCGACCCAAATCCGACTACCCGACCCGACAAACCCGACGCTTTTGCATCGGACATCGTAAATATACCTTCGGACATTGTTTCCCACGCTCGGACTATTGATATCACATCACTCACTTACCCCCAAGACTATTCCCAGACCGCAGACCCCTGGGTCGAACGCACTTGTCAGGCAAGTATAGCAGACTAGGCAGTGCAAAGACCACAACACAAATATATCAGTTTGGAGCCATCTTCGTATAGCCCCACTCGTATTGTTGTTTCTACATCGGGGTATATGAGGTGGAATAAAGAAGACTGGCCACTAAGGGTGCTTGCATGCGATACCCATGATTGAGGGTGGAGGTGGTGTCATACAGAAACCTGAGAATATCAAGGTCAGGAAAAACAACACTGAATGAGACATTAACGACGTACATGAGCATGATCTGGTAAGTCGTCAAAAAACCTTGGGGTATCAGGCGCTGGGGAACGATGATCGGGTGACGGACTGGACGCCGTGTAGCATCAACCTACAAATGTTCATATGATTGATGAAATCTAATTATAAGTGTCACGTATAGTGAGGACTGATTTGCCGTAAGTTCCTCAAGGCCAGTTTCTTTGGCTATCGCAGAAATGTTCCGAATGTACCCAACGGCTTTTGTTCACCATGACGCAGCTAGTAACTAGTAGTTTATTTATTATCAGGCAGCGTTGCATCTACTCACAACTCTCAAGTCAATCGCCAGTGAGACAAGATCATCTCTACCAAAACTTTCTCAAGTTTAACAAGGCAAGTCAAAGTCAGTCATCAGATCTACTACAGTAATAAGGAAAACAAGAAGGTAAAGTGCTTGCTACGATCTACTACGCAAATAAGCTAATTAGGGGGGTCGACACTTCATGGCTGGAAAAGAAGTTCGTTAGCGGAAGAAACATCTTGATATAGTGAATGACTGTTCCAAACTCTGTCAGAATTTGCCTCAAACTTTCAGTGACTAAGCGGGTATTTCCGGCTGGGTTTGAATATATTGCCATTCACTATATGAGCACACCAACCCATTATCATGATCTCTTTTTCGAACTGTGAGAATATGACACGATGACCCAGATTTCCATTGTGATTATGTAGAGTAGTGTGCGGTGATTCGGATGATTGGAGCTTTGGCTGGCGATAGCACACATCTGGCTATGACTTGGACAAATATTATATTGCATACAACCACTGGTACTAGTACTTACTGATATCAACCAGGATGGAATTTTTTGCACATTCTATATCATTCACCCTAGATTTTGGAGCTATATACACTATGTACTGTTGGTCTAGTATATACTATAATAGGGCCGGGACTTAGCAATTGAGTCCACACGATTCCGAGTCCCCAGCGCCGGTCCACACTTGAAGCCAACAAAAGAAAGTTCTCAGTGGCCATAACTGAAATTTGATACCCTAGTAATCGCCTCAAAATTAGTCATTCACTATAAATACTGATCACGTGCATTTGCAGGTCTTCTTTCTACTCCAACTACTTTGATACATACATACAGTACTGCTACATACAACGTAGGATAGACTGCTGAAGAGATCAACACAGTAAGAATACCAGTATACTTTATAAGACGGAATTAACGTGAAGACTGCAGACTCATAATGACAAAACACGCGGCACCCAAGAGTGATCCCGTCGATGTTGAACGCCCCTCGAAGCGCATCAGGAGTAATGATGGTGAGTTATGATAGTATTACCGTCATTATAGTTGCTCATGAATATGATACAGGAAATTGCACGCCATCTGCACTAAATGATGCAGGTGCATGGCGTTTTCTAGAACGGTACCTCCAGTCCGATCTGGGCTACGCACAGATGGAAGACAGATTGATATCGTACCTTGGCGAATGATACTGTGTGGATGACTGGGCAGAAGCCAGGCTCGCACTATTTTCCAGTGATGGCGACGACGCCGAAGCAACAAAAAACTTGGCCGCCCTGAAAAATAAATACATAGTACCCGAGACCTCTTCATCAAGTTCGGTGCCCGCAGCTACATTCAGATCAAAGCGACGACGAGTAAGTGTAAGATTCACTCCTGTAAATATATACTAAAGAAACATAGTTGAAACATTGTATCTTCGTCGACAGTGAAGCAGGAGAAGGTGAGGAGGAAGAGGAAGAGGAAGAGGAAGAGGAAGAGGAAGAGGAAGAGGAAGAGGAAGAGGAAGAGGAAGAGGAAGAGGAAGAGGAAGAGGAAGAGGAAGAGGAAGAGGAAGAGGAAGAGGAAGAGGAAGAGGAAGAGGAAGAGGAAGAGGAAGAGGAAGAGGAAGAGGAAGAGTAAGAGTACGGCCCCCCTGCGCATCCTCAGAATGTTACATGCCAGGACCGTCGGCTAAACATACACTGTCCACGAAGATCGACGAAATCTTCAAGTCATACGAAGCTCGCACTTCCAAACCGTCAGGAAGACATATTCCTTACAGGGCTGCCTGGTCTCCCGACACGATTGATAGCAGAATGTACCTACTCAATCTTCACAGTAAGTCCATTTTCAGTCAAGTAGCATGTTATTCATTAGTTTGCAGGAAGCATTACGGACTACATTGCAGAATATCTTCAAAACAAAGGGTTCCCTGTTATCATGTCGCCCTGGGTACCGGGCCAGCTTTATGTGGTCTCAGAGAGTCCCTGGGCTATTAGTTCATCACTTCCGACCTCACACCAATTCTCTGTGGAAGAATATTTTCTCATCTCGGATGAAGAACGTGCGGTTGTTGAACACTCACGATTCCAACTGCCCAGCCCAGGGTGGGCAAGAATAAAACATGGCAAGTACAAGAATGCTATAGGCTATGTCACCAGCTTGAAATTGAAGGACGGACAATCTGGACCTTTTGTCTCGCTCTTAGTTGCTTTACAGGACTTTCCCTATGACATGCCCAAGGGATCTGTGGCGCTGCTAGACCGATCTCGCCTTCCAGCTGGCAAGGAGTTATCTGACATCATTATCGATCAAAAAGTCATAGGATGCTCGTACAAAGGAGAACAGTATTACATGGGGCTGTTGCTAAAAAAATTTCACCGCGATCTCTTAGACTTCGTAACCACGCCTCACCCCGACGAAATCCGACTACACATTCAGTCAGGATGGGACACACCTTTCGTGAAGATTACTCAGCAGGCATTTTCGATGGGGTTCCTGCGCACAGGCAACGCAGCCAGGGTCATTACTGGAGAACTTGGTGCCGAGATTGGTGAAGTCGTCTTGACAGACCACAACTCCGTGCGTTTGGAATTCAACATCGATGGACACAAAACGCAATGGGAAGTTTGGCTCCAGGACGTAGACCATGTGTTTCGGGTCGGCGATACCGTTCGAGTCGTAGCGGGTATATACTTGGGTCTAGAAGGTTACATTGTTAGAATGTCAGATGATGTATTTCATATCTGTCAAGCCTCTACCAATGAAGAGGTAGGTCTCTGGCATACATAGAAATTTTGCAAAACTAACTTCCAGCGCATAGGTCGAGGTTCCAAAGTACTACGTGAATCGTTGTCCTTTGAAACACACACTCCACGCACAGCTGCCAACACAGCAATTTTTTGAACCTCCCCCTGACATTGATACCATTTAAATCGGAGATAATATAAAAGTACTTACGGGAGAGCACTTTGGGAAATGTGGTGTCGTGGAGTGGTTTCCTTCAGGAGGGACTATGCTGTGGTTCCAGTGTATGGACACTGTGTTGACCGATGGCGACATACTCCGACCCCGGAGTATTCAAGTTCCAGTGGCAATGGTCCAGCGGACGCATCTCCTGCCAACAATAAAATTCACGAAAGACAGGGGCTATGATGTTAAGCCTGGAGATTTAGTGAGAGTTGTTCGTGGGCCGGAGTATCAGACAACAGGGGTCATACAGAGTGTCAACATTCCAAACACTCGCTTGACAATACTATCGGACAGCGATCATACACTCGTAAGTTCAATGCACCTCGATTTGAACACCTCTAACTTGTCACAGATTGATGTACCAATCGGATTCGTGTTGAAGTTATGCAACACAAGCGTGGACAAATTCAAACATGTAATTAATAAAGAAGTATTCATTATTGGAGGTAGCCTGAAGGGCTATCGAGCTACTCTGTGCGATATTGGGCAGGGGAATTGCACCGTTGCTATACACGGGCAGAAGCGTACAGTACTCAAACGTCCTGATGTTGTCACCAGGTGAGTGAAGCGCCTATTTTCGTGCTGATTCAATTGCTTACTGCGATTCAGTTATGGAATGAGACTAAACAGTTTGATACTCGAAGAGCACGATCTACTTACATTCTGTGACATCCGAACAAAATCGTATGTGAAGGCGCCATCTCGAGGCGTCACACCCCCACCCGAAAAAATAGTTCCCTTGAGCTCGAACACTGATGCTATTCCGTCGTCTTCTAACATCTTATCCCACTGGACCTCCAGGCCCGAGGATATCGACATAGCACTCAATCAGTCACCAAACATCAATCCTAGTTCAGCATCTGACCCTTGGACTACCCACGAGGATGACATCCAGGACAGTATTGAGGCCCAAGCAGAGAAGCTTTGAGACAACGGTGAGTCCTCAATGATGGTGTCATACTATTAAACTTACTTTATTCTGATAGGCCCACTTCCCTGGTTGATGAAGAAGGAGTTTTCTTCGGTGTTACTCAAGCACCATGCATTGTTCAAAGTCTCTCTGAGCTTTGATTATGGCAGATTATCGAAACGATTCATATCAACTGCATGTCCTGACCCCTTCTACGGTGCTAATGGACCTGCACCCGAGGGTTGTGTTGCAGCATTCTGCACATCCAATGGTGCAGGCGCTCAGATTATCCACTATCACATTCCCGCCAGTGATCTCAGTCCGGCTCATCCACGCAAAAAGAACCAACTTTGCCTTATTTTGGACGGGGAGTATCGCGGACTTGTCCTACCTGTGGCGAAGTGTAACAAGAATCTCAAGACTGTTGAGATTTTGATGATGGCTTCAAGTACGATTACATTCACTCTGCATTTCAATCAGATATGTCTCGTGGAACCTAGTGTGCAATACCAGTAGACAATATCATTGCAGTAATTTGATCATTCCATCTCTTACTACAACTACCTATAGGATTCCGGAGTACATTGCTAATGCATGTCTTCTCATGTGGTCGTGAGTTCGAACCTCTTGAATGACAGTTTCTTTTTTCTGGGTTTATCTATTCTTTGTCTCAGCCATTGCTTGAGCTTGAGGGTTCGAATCCCCTTGGTATTTTGTTTTTTGTTTTATTTCACACTAGTGTCTGACTCAACAGACGGCTTGGCCCGGTTACCCAAGAGGGCGCAAGGAGGTAGAAAATCCTATGCGCATTATCGACCTTGCATAGCAAGCCAAGCTTGATATCATTCTGTGAGTCACGTACCAAAATTTTCGATTGTTCATCTGCGATTTGATGCACAGGATCTGCATGCAGAACCCACACTCCCTCGGCACTGGCAATGCATCCTTGTACGGCTGGAAAGTGCATCAGCTACACTGGAAGGCATTCGTGGGCTTTTAACTCGCACTTGCAGTGTTCCTCTCGATCCAAACCCTAGAGTCTCGTCAACAAGCTGTGGATGACTTGGAAGAGTGCGCAAGGATGTTATTGGACCAGCCACACAGGACCATTGAAGAGCTAGACGAATTCTTTGAGACAGATTCTACCATTCTATTGATCTCACAATCTATGACCAGCTGATGTCTGCGCGCAGCAAAGCGAAGGATTTCAAGAAATACGTTGTAGAAACAACAATACAGAGAGGAACTAATGAAGATGGCTCCAAACTGATATATTTGTGTTGTGGTCTTTGCACTGCCTAGTCTGCTATACTTGCCTGACAAGTGCGTTCGACCCAGGGGTCTGCGGTCTGGGAATAGTCTTGGGGGTAAGTGAGTGATGTGCGATCAATAGTCCGAGCGTGGGAAACAATGTCCGAAGGTATAATTACGATGTCCGATGCAAAAGCGTCGGGTTTGTCGGGTCGGGTAGTCGGATTTGGGTCGGGTATGCGGAAACTAATAGTGACGCGTTATGCGAACATCGGAAAAGCGAGCGGTATGCGTGATGACTGATGATTGATATGGATAATGAAAGAGCGATGATATTCGCAATATCAACTAAGAACTATGAAATATCGGGTTTGACCACTAAGCGTCGGGGAACTGCTCCCCTCTACTTGGATAATGAATAATGCTCAAGGTCAGTCCAATATATATGTAAGTACGTAGAAATGTGGAACCCGTAGGCGAAAGTAGCGGCGGAGTATTTCGGATCCGAAGTACATGTAAATAAACATGAGGCGCTGCGGACTATGGGAAAACATGTAATAGCGCTGGCTACGACGTGAGTAATGTGCGAAATAATGAACTACACACCTAGTGGGGCTAGCAAGATGGAACGGGACACAGATAGGACAAGTGCGCGGGAAAACATCGGGTCCGATGCGGCCTAAACGTCGGGTTGGCGGGTTAGCGTCGGATAACATCGGGAAGTGATTAGCATGTGACGGGTATTTGACATGTACTGTAAAATAGCTCGATACGAGCCCAGCACCAGCTCGTGTCCTACAACGTAAAGGCTTGAATATCCCTTGATGGTCAAGGACTCAAATTCAAGATTTCGGAAGTCAGGCATTTTGTTGCTTGCACTGAATAAGATTTCAGTATTCCTGCTATCAGAGATTGGAAGCAAACTGCCGAGTTTGCTTTGGATCTTGAGAATCGATATGAATCAATCCTTCAGCATCGTTATCAGCACCGAGAAGACCCAGACATTTTTGGGATGATCCAGAAGTGGAGATCCTACGCCCGGGACTATCTCACCATGTTCTCACTTCGCCTTTTCAAGAAGCTGGACGATTGGCTCACTTGCCATTAAGAATGGTTAGAAGGTCTATCGTGGTCCCGTCCGCAGCACAAATGCGCACATGGTCTAGACATCCTGAATGATGTTGAGGAGTCAAAAAGACAAGAAAGTTTGCTGTGTCTCCAAGTCACGAAGTCTTGTATGGTCTTGACCTTACTGTTCTGTATTGCATCCTCACTGGTCAACCTCTAGCTGTTCGGGTCAAGAAGAGGTAAAGACCAATACTCTTGGCCAGGACATTGACAAGGATTGGCTGGATGGTACACGCTCGCTGTTAAGACCGTGCACAAAGGGTAGGACTGATTCCGAGGGGCTTGGCTTCAGCTCGTGCGCTGCGCCCCTTACCCGAGTATGTGCCCTTAATTTCAGAATGATGTCCGGAGGAAGTCCGAAGATGTCCGAAGGACATCCGAAGCGCGGGAAACTTCGGACGGACGTTCCGGACGAGTGCAAGTAACTTCCGGATGAGTGCGGGAAAGTTCCAGAGGAACTTCCGGAAATTACAACGAGGTTTCGTCCTGATACGGATATGTATAATGGCTACTCAGGACATGTCCTGAGTAGAAGCAAACAGAGGAAAGGCTGCAAGGACAAAGTCCGAAGCAGAATAGGTCCGGAGGACCGCGGGAAAGTTTCGGACGAACGTCCGGAAACTTCGGAGGATCGGATGAGCGGATAAGTGGAGCTCTGGCCTAGGGAATTTCTCCCTAGGCCCGAGATGGATATTGACTAAGTCAATAGACTAGAACTGATATGAGGACTTAGAGTGAGATCTAGTGCGAGGACTAATATGATATTCAGACTGAGGAACTACAGGACATATACAAGAGTTTATATACTAAGGAAATAACGGAAAGATCAGTAAGCAAGCGTCCGAGGCTATGTATGAAGCATAAGCAAAGTTATCAAGTGCGAGTCGGAAATGAAGCATAGGTTAACGGATCAGTAAGCATACAGGTAGTAAGTATAACCGAGATACCGAGGACAAGGAATACTGAATAGAGGAATAGGCTGTGTCAACGTTATATACACAGGAATTGAATTAGGAAGCTTATCGTATATCGGATCAGATCGGACCAGACCAGACCGGATGTCCGGACAAGAAGCGTGGATATACGGAATATGATATTAGGGCAATAGGACAAAGGATGAATGATGCAGGCTAGCTGCGGAGGTATGGAGGTCCGATGTACGGAGGTAAAGGGATCTGGACATGGATGCGCGGATGTGGATGTGCAGAGGTGCAGGGATCCGGATGGGTAGAGGACTGGAGACATGGTTAGGGCGTCCGAAGGTCCGGATGAGGCGTGGGAATATTGTCGGATGTAGGTCCGGAATACGGGATATGACACTCGCACACCATACCTCCTCAACTATCCAGCCATCAAATGAGAAGCTTGCAGAAGGTGTTACCACTCTGGCTGCGCCTTCTGTCCTATAGAGGCCAACATCAGTGGCAATAATTGATTTGTGTGCCCACTGTGCTGTTTGCGTAGGAGCCAACCATACATATATTCAGAAGTCCGCGTTAAGCACGTTGGTTAGTAAAATTTGTTGAATGTATTGCTCACACTAATGGATGAGCAGATAAGCAAGATCCAGACACGTATGTCAACATCAATGCGATGCTGGATACCTTCAGCAAAGAAATTGTTTGTATGAAGATGTTACCCCCATCCTACATGCAAACATTATTCATGGAACTCATACGATTTTTGCCCAGTCAGCTTGATCTCAATAACGGCAATGCACCAGCTTCCCGGAGCGTTCCAGTGCATCCATGCCTCACAGTACTGGACCTAGCTCTTCTACGCACCACCGACATTCGCATATTCACAGCACTTCCATGCCGCTTCCTACACCACTAACACCTGTTTATGAGCTTGCAAGGCAGGCATCAGCGAACCAACATCACGTCCCACCTCACCTTGGCAATCCCATCTACAGTTACCACATTTGAACAAGAGGCGTGACACTCCGCAAAACAACCAGGAGACGAGATCACCTAAGCAGCGGGGTCTTCCTCAAACCCCTGTTCTCCCGCATGCGAGCACAGCGGCTCGTATGATGCAGCAGACGCTTTTGCCTTCGCTGGCCATGATCGTACCACCAGTTAACACCGAGCCTTACCCTCCCCCATCTCTCAACACAATGAATGGGGAATGTCAGTAAAGTTGTTGGTTGGAAATCACAAGTAGAGTATTCGTTCATGCGTCATTTTCAAATTTAGTGACCGTGTTACAATATGTCCTCTCTACCCCTAAGAGAGACACTGAGCCAATGATCGGGCACCTGTGGAGCTCTGGAGCCACGCATATGACAGTCACATGAATTGCTTCCATGGGATCAAGTGACTTATGTGACTTTCCCATTTTGGAGGCTGCCGGCGGAGTACGAATCTCAAAGTTGTTCACTATATAAACCCTACTCGCTTCCACTTGTTCTTCTTTTCCGTTTTTCATCATCCCAAACACAACCAGTATGTTAGGCGCGTAGTAGGGTTGTGACAGAGTGCACCGGCCCTTATGACTGTAGTTGAATATATTTGAGCCTAATAATAATACTGTAGTAGTTGGGTACACAGCGCATTAGAATGATTGTGAGATACTCCCATCCCTCATGACTCCGTCTCACATGATTGATGAAAGGTCTAGAACAATGATTGTTGTGATCGACATCAATCATATGGTGGAACTGCGTTGAGCGGTTAATCAGATCTAAAGATATGAGCACATGAAGACGATCAATTGTGAACACATACCTCCGAGGATAATACACAGCCGGTACGCAAGCTCTCCCGAAAAACTTCTCAATATTTACTAATCAAGAGATCAGAAATGTCCACCCTCCAGGAACTTTGGCTCACACATGTAGCCACAGGTGCTGGTTGCACATTCGGCGACGTACTGTCCCTCACATACACCTCTATTACGTCGAAATATTGCTACTTCGACGTACCTGCCCCCACTTGTGCACATGCAACATGGGTAGCGAAAAGCATGTGCCTCGCGATAATCCACAAATTGTGAAGGATGGATTTTGTGTCCATATTTGGTGGACGGCCTTGAATACAGATGTGAGGGTAGGCGAAGCCACACTTCTCAGAATAATGAACTCACCACTGAAAGGTTGTTAGTTCTCTCGTTTGGCCATGGAAATGCAGAATTCCGTGACGTGCAGTCAAGATATTCACTAGCATGCTAACCACCTTCGGGTCGGCTTTGAATTCTGGGGGCTCAACACTGGAGGACCTGGAAGATGTTGCAGACATGTCAGCACAGATACAAATTAGCTGGAAAGTGTATTGGAAGATATATAGTTCCCCCTGCACCTCATCGTCCTAGTGCCATCGCGTGCCTGGTCAAATTAGCAAATATTATTTTCCCTTGGTCATGAGGTCGCCATCGTCCCACATGTTTTGGGTTACCTCCTTGGGTCAGAAACATCCTCACATCATTCCTTCATGTCGGCGTCTGGCTATACATGCATTTGCAAGCGCTCTTTTGCGGCGCAGAATTACTTTAGCCAACACCAGCGCTCATGCTCGCAAACCAAGAAGCGTCTTTCATCAGCGATATCTTCTTTGAAAGAGTTTGTAAGCTGCAGGAAAAGGTCACATATCTCGAATGATGAACCTGTGGTCGATGCCTCATCCAATGGTGTTGATCCGCCTGCTTACCCCCCTACCGGTGTGGCCGATGCTTCACCAGCGCATCAAGATTCCGTTGGAGATGGAGGAGTGGACATGGACGACGACGGGGACATGAGTTTGGCGCAGCGCAGACCGAGGCATCTGAACCGACAGCTGCCTATGAGATTCAGGGACGTGCTACCTCAGCCCCCGCCAACTGTCCCCCCAGAAGTTCGTGGAATTCTTCAGGAACCCGTTGGCCGTGTTAGCGCAGTAGAACACCCAGTCTTACCGGTGCACATGGTGAAATTTTGCACCCGCCCCAATGTATTCAGGTTAGTACATCAATACTTCTCCTCGACACCGCCATCACACGACCCAGAAGAATATATTACGATCGCAGACCTCTCAATCATGCCTACCACCGTTAAAGTCGACCAATTACCCTATGAAACTCCTGCTTTGAGCAGCGATTCTCAATACCATCCCTATCCCAATCATTCATCTTTCCAGCTTGGGGATTGGTACTGGAATCAGGGCGTCCAGAAGTCGCAAGGCGACTATATGAAGCTGATGGACATATTGCGATTCAGGTCCTTCAGCACTGACGACGTGAGCTCTACCAACTGGAAGGAGATAAATTCCAAGCTTGGTGTGAACGAGTATGACAAGGGAGATGGGGAGGAATGGGAGGACGAAGACGCTGGATGGAAGAGAACACCGGTCTCCATTGAGGTGCCTTTTCCCCGCACTACCGAAGTTCCAGGTCCTCGCACGTACCAAGCTGCCGATTTATATCATTGATCCATTGTAGCTGTTGTGCGAGAGAAACTTGCCAATGCCCGAGACGACAAGCTCTTTCATTACGAGCCGTATGAGTTGCGTTGGAACCCTCCTCACCTGGACACAGAGGTCTCCATATATGGTGACCTGTACACTTCCAGGGCTTTTCATGAAGCCCACAGTGAAGTCCAAGACTTGACCCCAGAACCTGGTTGTAATTTGCCCCGCATAGTCGCTGGCCTCATGTTTTGGTCCGACACCACACAGCTCACTTTGTTTGGCAATGCTAAACTCTGGCCTACATACATGTACTTTGGTAATGAGTCCAAGTATTGCAGGTGCAAGCCGTCATGCAACCTAAGCAATCACATCGCTTACTTTGAGACAGTATGTTTCCCTCAATTCTAACTTCACAGCTTATCTAACGTCAACTGCCAGCTCCCAGACTCTTTTAAGGATTTCGTAGGCGGGAAAGGGATCAACAACGAGTGTGCTATGCACTGCCGTAGAGAACTCTTCCACGAGCAGTGGAAAATCTTACTGGACGACGAGTTCTTGGAGGCGTATGAGCACAGGATCGTGATATCATGCTGCGACGGTATTACACATAGATTTTATCTTAGGATATTTACATACTCAGCAGATTATCCTGAAAAGTAAGTGATGTCATTAGCAAGTTGAAAAACACTGATTGCAATTTGATCAGGGTGCTGATAGCCACAGTCCAAAACTTAGGAGGTTGTCTGTGTCCCCGCTGCCTTATACCGAAAGATCAGATCCATAATATGGGATGGCCGAGGGATAGGCAACAATGTGAAACCCTTAAACGCAACGATAATAACAGGGGACTCTTAGTAAGTGATGCGCGCAAGTTGATTTATGAAAAGGACTTCGCAGTTGGGAGTGCACCAGTTGAACGCATACTGAAACCACAGTTGTGGGTACCAACTCTGGTGAGGCTGAATTTTTTGCATTCTTGATCATGCCTAACACGCACCTCAGAATTCATTCTCAGAACACCTCGGGCCAAACGGTTTTAATATTTTCCGCGCTCTTGTCGTCGATCTCCTACATGAGTTTGAGCTCGGCGTGTGGAAGATGCTATTTGTGCACCTCTTACGAATTGTTGCAGCCCAAAACAAGGGACTTATACATGAATTGGATCACAGGTACGTTACTACACCACACGTTACCTACTCCGCTGACCCCCCATGCCCAGATACAGGCAAATTCCAACATTCGGCCAAGCTACCATTCGAAAGTTTTCAGCTAACTCTTCAGAGATGAAACAGATGGCAGCTCACAATTTTGAAGACCTCCTTCAGGTATGATTCCACCCCCTGGCATGGCTAAATTGGCCCTCACGCAATGTACAGTGTTCCATCCCTGTGTTCAATCGTCTCCTACCTGAACCTCATAACGCGACCATTCTTGAGTTACTATTCACCATGGCGCACTGGCATGGATTGGCTAAATTAAGAATGCATTCCAATTTGACCCTAAATGCCATGGATCTAGTAACTTCGGCACTGGGCCATCAGTTCTGCACTTTCAAAGCTAAAGTTTGTTCTGCGTATGATACTCATGAACTTCGTCATGAGGTTGAAGCTCGCCGCTGACGCCATGCAAAGCAAGTAGCAAAACACAAGGCAACCAAGAAAGGCAAGGAAAAGCAAAGGGAGGCGGTTGGGTCAGAAGATGCTGCAAACAATATGCAGCGAGCAAAGGTATTTAACTTTCAAACTTATAAATTTCATGCCTTGGGAGACTACGTGTCAACAATCTGCCAGTATGGCACAGCCGATTCCTATAGCAGTGAACCTGTACGTCCTCTGACGTTTATATCTGAACTTCACTGACTTCTCTAGGGTGAACTTGAACACCGTTCACCCAAGGCCAGATATCGCCATACGGATCGGAAGTCCTTTATAAAACAGCTGACTCGGATCGAACACCGGCAAGCTCACATTCGCTGTATAGGCGACAAAATCGTTCATCGCCCCCATATCGAAATTGCCGAGTTAGCAACTGACCCTCACGTCCACCACCACATTGGCCTAACACAGAAGTACCCTGTACATATAGGCTCATACTTGCACAGTCATGATGGCGATCCAGCCATCAAGGTATGTTAAATTGTACTCCTAAATGCGAATTTTCACAGATCCCTGCAGAACTTTGTGCCAAAACTCAAGGCACATTTATTTGGTCGAATCAACTTGTCAAGACCCGAGTCGAGAGAGCATCTTAACACCGATGCACTTATCCTCAAGGACGATCGAATTTACCACCACAACATTGCCAGGATTAACTACACTACATACGATGTTCGCCGAGCGCAAGATGTCATCAATCCCTGCACTTCCTGTTGTAACATTATGGTGCTGCGCCCTGACAACAATGTGGGGTACCTAGGTCACAGATTTGCCTACAGTAAAGTACTGGGTATCTACCATGTCAATGTAATTATCATTGGAGTTGGTATGGTCGACTACACTCCGCTCCAGATGGAGTTCCTATGGATTCGTTGGTACGAACCGATAGACCAGGTCTCCACCTGGGACACCTCAAGCCTAGATCGACTTAGGTTTCTGCCCATGGCAGATGAATGTTCATTTGACTTTCTAGATCCAGCGGACGTCCTCAGGGGCTGCCACATCATACCTGCTTTTTCCAGCCTCCAGAGATACCAAAATGGAGTGGGTGTGTCAGCATGTGTGGGTGACAAAGATGATTGGCAGGAATACTATGTCAATCGGTGAGTGAAAATCCATTTCATATATAACGTATATTGAGATCATCATTCCAGGTTTGTCGACCGTGATATGCTGATGCACTTTCACTTTGGTCTTGGAATTGGGCATGTATACTCTCACCATCATGTCTCGCAGGCTGAGCCTCCACATAGAGGCGTCGCAGAACAAGATGACGGGGAAGTTGAAGACGATTATGAAGAGGATGAGGAAGATGATTGTGCATTTGAAGGGGAAGATGGAGAGCTATGGGTGCAAGGTGTTGTGCTGCTGTTTGGCTTTAGTAATGATTCACTTGTATCTCAATTTGATGAGATGTATGGCAGTGAAGTAGAATTAGATTACGAGAATTGAAGTTCCAAAATAATGTTCCAATGGTTCACGTAATAGGATCCAGACCTATTATAAAAAACAGGTGTTTGCATACCGCCACTATGGTGCACGTAATAAGGTCTCCTCCTTCTGAACGTCTCCGCGATTCTTATTCTGATATCGAAAATACAGCTCAAACAGGTACGCAAATGTAATATTCCATTGCAACAATGCTTAATATTCAATATATAGTTTCAACGTATGTAATACTACACCGATACAGCTCAAACAGGTACGCAAATGTGATATTCCGCTGCAATGATGCTTAATATTCAATATATAGTTTCAATATATGTAATACTACACCGATGGTGCTGCGATGGCACGAAATTTTAAACACAACATGTACATGTAATACGCCAACACTGATGTGACACCCTAGGCCCCATGACTTCCCAGTCAATGGTGCTGCAATGATAAGTTGGAACCCTTAGTAATATCAATACGGTCTAATTCAGAAACTCGATATGCTTTAAATAAGCATCGCATCACCTTTCCTTCCCTCAGCTGCAATGTCTATCCCAGTAAAATCTAACAATGGGATTGATGGCAATGCATGTGTCTTCCAACTTGACCCTCCTGCACTGTGCTCTTTCTTTGTAGGTTGTTTTCTTGCCTGGAAACACTTGATCACAGTTCTTTAAGGACACTCCCGACATCAGTGTAGAATTCATAGGGTACTTGTTGCTCGGCACTCAGCCCACACTTTACCCTCTTTATGTGAGTATTTGGATGTCTTGACTATGGACTCAGCATGTCTGATGATCAGCACAGTGTCCGCCTGCTGGTTTGATTGACATACGAGGTTTTCTTTTATCGGTGACATAATCTACTGACCTCTCCTCCCAGCTTCAGCCAGAGCTCACCTTGGTCACTTATCTCTCAACCCTGATGATACATAGTCCGGTGTATGAGTCGCTGGACCTCGAGGTTCCAGTGTATGTCCTAGTAGTAAGTGTAATCTGGACTGTTCCACTTCTTTCTACTGATGAGTCGTACAGCTGCGTACAACTCCCACGCCATTCCTTAACCTGCCTTGGATACGGGGCAGAACTGGTTCCGACGACATGGTGCACGGTGTTTATGATCATGTATGTTCATTTTACCCTTGTATCTTTCCACGTGCTAAAATACTATAGGCTGGCGTGGCTCACGTAGACGAGCCCGAGACTATCATTCATCTTGCACAGCATCCTTCTGGATACTACATTCCTGACGTTGAGAATTCAGTCAGCAGCTCATCAATCCTGCCACCGACGTCCCAGTTCGGCTCATCCGTTATCGCTTCAACCACTGGAACTGAAACTGGAACTGGCACTGGAACCGCAATGCTTGGACGTCCCAAGAAGGTTCAAGCAGAGCATAGTCTCCACCAAATTATGGAAACATGTCTCAACTGGCATAGGGCACTTGCGTACCTACGTGTCCAGTTGAGGATTGCCATTTGTTGTGGGCACTCCGACAACCCCCATGTCCTTGTCAGCATTGACTATGCTGAGCGTAGACTCGAGCTAATTCGCAGTTGTTGGCCTGATTGCCTTGTTCGTGCCAACGTCGCACCTGAAGCTTTGGAAACGGGTCAGGAGCTTAATCTTAGTGGTACCCACAATATGCTGAATTTTTTTCAGTTTTTAGGAAAGATTCCAAGGTTCCAATGACGCATGCTGAGGTTTTGGTGCTCATACGTGTTTTTTTATGTTTTTGTTCATTTGTCTTATTCCAGGATAGGCTTCTCCCTGGATAACCCAATTTCTATATGATAACCATCGGATTGTCGCCTACTCTATGGACGACCCTCGCATCTTCGGCTTAGGCAACTTCTTTGGGTTGGCCCAAAGGCACAGCATTATGATCCTACTTCAAATGTTCACACGACCCAGCGCCCACTTACTTCCAATCAAGGTGAGTTGTTTAAATTCTTTCTCACAAGTATTACACCCCTAATTTTTCCTGCAGACCAACGGGTTTGCCACCTTCATAACCCACCAAATAGCAGAAGAGATGCTTTATCACATAGTATTCAGGACCACGACTACAAGTCGCATTCGTCTTACCATCGCTGACTTAGAGCCAGCGATCTTTAGGCATGCTTCCAGTCCTCCAGCGGACACTTTGGCCTTAGCGGGGTCCTGCGTAAGTGTATTGTGCTCTCTGGGTGTTTTAATTCACCTCTAACATTGCATCTAGTGCTATCAAGCATTACTGGTGAGACTGATAAGCATGTGGGGAATAGCCGATGTCATGCCAGATTATCCAACTGCAGTTCAAGTACACACTGAGCTTCGCGAGACAGCTATGATGCTGTTCCAGGCAGAGGATGACCCGGACATTGTATCGTTCAAGGCTGAACTAAGAACGCTATGCACAATCACGTAAGTTATCTTTACTAGAGATCACATCTATGCTATTGCTGATGGGACTACTATGTGTAGTGAGACGGATGTGTTCCGCATTGGCCGGCCAACCCGAGCTGGCAAGCGAAAGGGAACTGGCCAAGTCCTGAATTTGGTTGAGCCTTAGATATATGTACTACACACAACTGCATTCACGACTCGTTGAGCCTGTCTTTGAAATGTAATATGTACTTCGTCAGCCTGTAACATTTTGTGATGGTCATTCACAGCACCCGAAACAAGACCTCTCGGTGGGGGTATTTAATTTTTTGGCATGTGACGTGCCTTTTTAAGGACTTCGAGATTTATTTGATGGCTCCATTGGGCCACAAGAATGCTGTTGCGCCATTGGTACAATTTCACAACCATAGATATTCCTCCCAATTAGTTGTTCGCTATATATACTAATTATGCGCATTAGCAGGTTTTCTTTCTGCTACCACAACCTCTGAGTAGACTTTCAGATGTAGCGTATATTGGGGGTTCACTAGCAAATGCAATTGCTCAAAATAGGAGTGGATAAGGGGGAGCGGTACTTGTAGTTGTATTTGCACATGCTTGTGATTTGTCCTGCAGGGCTGCGGTATGTACGACATATACCATTGCAATGACATTTTCATTCATTTCCGCCATTATGTTCCAGCGAGTCATCACACCCGTTTTATAGTACCTAAACAACTCATCACCGTCAGTCATAAATTACTTGTTGAGTATCTCACAAATTTTGTACTTGATTTATTACGTTTAATCATTTTTTTCTTTAGAGTTTGATCGCCATCGCCTCATTTGATCGCCATCACCTCGTTTGATCACCATCATCTCATAACTTGGTCATCGCTTCCTAGCCTACACTATAGGTTGTGTAAGCATTTCACAATCGTGAGAGCATCTCTCGAGTCTTCCTCTTTTCACCCTCTAATCCACCATGTTGAATTCTAGTTCCCCTTGTCTTCCTACATGTGAAATATGTTCCAGTGCTCATTTTCTTGGGACTGATCAGACCGAAACCGCCCTTACATCTTGGCTTCAGCAACAGGGGCATGACACTGTGAGCGTGCTCACATGTTTCTTATACTTTTTCTAATATTCAGCTTCCAGCTTTCAGACCCACTATTTATTACAGCTTCCGTACTATTTGGATGGGTCGACTCCCATGATCTTATGGCTCTCCTTGACATGAGCCTTAAGGAGGGCGTGATGCAGATGCAACTCCAACAAGAAGAGGAGAGAAAGTGCGCGGCCTTTCGTTCCCGAGGGGGATGTTTGATGGAGCATAGAATGTATTGAGCTCAAATGGAAGTGTCATTGTTTAGTAATGCTATTGCACACTTATGCGAAGTGCTTGACGGTAAAAGTCACTCGAGTGAGCCATGCTGTTCCAAGGACTAATATTGACACTCAAAATTGTTTGTAGTTGGCCAAAAGAAGCTGCTTGTAGTGAATGATACCATGTATGTTGCAGCATGCCCAGCACCCAGCTCAATCAATTTTGATTGCTTCTGACGTACAAACGACACTACACACACTGGAGAGAAATGCCATGCATGGCTTCGGACATTATTGCCTTCTGAAGACACTCTAGAGGTTGAATCTCACGCAAACCGAACACTTTTTGGTTTTTCACAAACTTTAGAGGTTCCTGACCATCACGAATATTTTCAAGGGGTGAGTGCTGTTAATACTACATGAACACCCAACATTCTGATGCTATGCAGCCCGATGATGTATTGATATCTTTGCCTCGTTTGTTGAAGACTTGGGTGGATCCTGTCACATATCGTGCATACATGAGCGCATCATTTGCGGAAAACAAGCCCAAACACATCGACAATAGTGACGGATTCACACCGAAAGAGAACAAGACTCTAGACGTCCTCAAATCCGACATACATATTTTGGGCCTGAAGAAGCAACGGGCACAGGCCGAAGTCGACATGTTTTCCGAAGCCCTAGCACAGGTTGCTGAGTTCGAGGGTACTGATGATGGTGGGCATGTATGTTATGCTTCCGGTTTCTAACACTGATATGACTTGTAGGCACATGTTCTGGAAGTACTGTGACATTTGCTTCTCTTCCATCTGACACCCTTGCCGATGATTGGCTTGATGATTGCTTTTCAACTTCATACACCTCTTTGAATGCTTCTGTACTCCTGTGATACACTTGTATGTACTTGTACGATAACTTGGTACGATAACTTGGTTGTAAATTGGATTTGATCTATGTTATTTGAGAATGCGAGCAAGTTGTTGCGCTGATAGCCGAAGGATCTGAGACATGAGCTCGAGCGCAATAGAACGGAATGTTCCAAGATGCCCATCAAGGTGGTATTTCTCTGGTATAGTCTTATCTTGTTTCATCTATGTGTGACACCATGACAAAAATATGTGAGGCCAAACCATGACGTGTTTTGATTACCAATTTTTACAAGTCTACTGAAATATGATTATCTGCAGACATTGAATTACATTGTGTGGACAGGCTAGTGATCATAGTGTTGTCTGCTTCCAAAGCACACATCAAGCTGATATTTCTCTTGTCAAGTCTTATCTTATTTCATCAATGTGTGACACCATGACAAAAATGTGTAGGGCCAAACTATAATGTGTTTTGATTGCCAATTTTTATAAGTCTACTGAAATATGATTATCTGTAGACATTGAATTACAGCACATGGACAGCCCAGTGATCACACTGTTGTCTGCTGCCAAGATGCACATCAAGGTGGTATTTTTGTGGTATAGTCATATCATATCTCATCTATGTGTGACACTGTGATAAAGATATCCAAGACTAAAACATAGTGTATAATAATGTGTTTTGATTACCAATTATATCTGGTTATATCAATTTCGGGTTGATTTCCTAATGACAGCAGAAGCTCCGTGGTGCCCCCAATTTGAAAGAAGTGATCAGAGATGGCGGGATAGCCATGTTGAGACCACACCTCATTACAGTGTGATAAGAATTTCTATTTTGTGAGGGGCACAAGAGTCCCAGATGGGCCTTGGTAGGCAAAAAGGTGCGAGCATGGGAGGAGGCAGTTGACTGACAAATGATTGTCAAGTGAGGCAATCGGGTCAGAGGGTGCATGTTGGCAACCCAGGAATACATCCTCACCATGCTCACATGCAATTTGGACCAAGGGAGGAAGAGCATGTGAGAGCGACCAGTGGTGGATATTGGATGCAGGTTTGCCACTGTAGGGAAGTGGCAAGGCAAGAACTTGGCCTGAGAAACAGGCAGAAACTCGCCTAGGTGAGCTTGGCCCCAGGTAGACTGTAGTGCAGTCTGCCGCTGCTAGATAAGCAGCATTGAGAGGGTTGGAGGGTGAGAGGTGGGAGTGCAGAAGGATGAGCATGTCAATGGTGACAGGAAGACAGGCAGGCCGTTTTGAGTCTGAAGGGGTGGCCCGGTGGGCACCACGGATAGTATAGGCAAGGCGGATGCCCTCTTGGTAAGGGACCCCATTGAGGATGTGCCAGGCCCGGATACCAGACATGTTGTTGGCAATGGCACTGCTAGAGCGTGAGCCAGCCTTGAAGGCGGCAAAGGCACAGAGAAGGAATTTATTGGCAGGGAGAGTGAAGAAGCTGTGGATGTTATTGGCCGAGCAGAAAGCCAGAAAACAGTTCACACCGAGTTGGTAAACTGTGAGGGTGGAGTCCTTCCAAGAGTTGGCAACAACTGAGTGTTATAGTAACATGCCACCTTTACTTTATGTTCCTTCTTCACAACTTACTGACACGGCAGAACACCACCAAAAGCCTAGAGCGGCCTGGATGCCATCAGATACCTAGAGCAGCCTGGGCTGCTATGACATCACCCATGGCCTGGAAGGCCCCCCAATCCCATCATGATGGCTGTCCACCTCATGTAGAACTAGACTGATGCATGCCGCCTCATGTGTTGATGGACTCAGAGGCCAGAGCACCTCATGTACTTATCTTGACACAGAAGACCTGCTTCATAGCATCTTATCTCTGACTCAGATAGATCCATAGATACAGACTCCTCCTGAACCTTATAGGATAGACCTATATAGCTTAGACACATATCATTGTATCCCTTACTTTGATATACTTGGTATTTCCTAGAACTAGTACAATCCCAGTACTTGGTTTTCTATCAGAACTCATTTCAGTGTGACCCCCAGTCCCACTGTCTTGACCGCACTTCTAAGGCAAACCGACCCTACCTTAGCCGTACATCTGTTAGCCCTATAGCTTGACAAGCTGCCGCACTTACCAAGCTTGTTGGAGGATACCTTGGGCTTCATCTGAGCTTAGAACCCGTCCTTCTATCTATGTGTGACCACTAGACGATTAGCCATTCGGCTAGAGAAGGCTTGACCTATCCAAGTCATAACACTGAGTCAATAGGGCTGCGAAGTGGGGGAATGAAACTGCAGAAATGGAAGGAGGGAGCTGAGGGCGGATGGATGCCATGGCCTTGGAAACAATGGCCTCTAGGTCGGGGTCAGTGAGTGGCATGGGTGGAATCAGCTGCAAGAAGGCCAGAGATGCATGCATGTGATGTCACATGAAACCGGCAATGTTCAATTACTAAGCAGTAGATACACCAAGAGCTATCAAGAATGGCAGCGAGACAAAGAAGTACATACTGGCTATACAACTGACATGAAGGGACAAAGGGCAATGGGGATGTAAGCAATATGCGTGAATTTAGGAGCATTTGGGAATATGCCCCATGAGGGGCCATCAACAAGATTGTCTTTTGAGGGCACCCAGATGGTGGTGAACCAAAGAGAGTGCTCAAGGAGGAGAGATATGATTCTATGGAGTACCCTATTCTGCTGAGTGTTGCATGTAGGGTTCCGCATGGGTAACACTGCAGGTCGGAAACTCAACACCATACCCATACCCGCCAACACTGCACCCACCACAGGTATGAGTACACACCGACATGTAAGCACCGTAGGTACATTAGCAAGAAGAGTGTATTAACAACTCAGACAATAAAATAAGTATTGCTATTTTTCCTCGTCATCCTTCTCAGCCTTGACTTCACTTCACTTCCATTTCTGACTCTTTACAGAGGCTAGAAGGTCCTCCATTGCTAGAAGATCACTTCTGCCCCAGGCTCCAAGGTAGAGAAAGGTGCAAATTGTTGATGGTGCAAGTCGGTTGCGAGTAAAGTGAAGGAGCTGCTGAGCCTGTGAGAAGACACGTTTGACTGCAATTGATGTTGCTGAGCAAGCTAATAAGTACTCATTGGTTGAGAGACGATTCAAGTGTGGCATACCTGGGACAGAGAGATAGTCTAGTGCCATCTGATGTAGTATCGGATAAGTATGGCAGTTGTCTTGCCACCATGCAAGTGGGTCCTTGGTCTTCACAGTTGGTAATCAAAGGAACTCCTCCAGTTCGCTACTAGTAGTGCGAGACATGGAGCCAAGTGAGTAGTCACCGAAGTCATCATTATTCTGTATAGTTGTTAGTATCAGTGTATGATTAAATGTTGCATATGGACCACATCTGCTGTAGTGTCATTGGTAGTCTCAAAATATTTCTCATATTTATCAGTAAACTCTTCACGAACAAGCTTCTCAGCAGTATCGATTTACTCCTTCTGCTAGGAATGCTCACGGAAGTACTCTAGCTTCAGGCCAGGATGTAGGACTTTATTACGATGATTAGCCAATGATGTCAATGAACATTTGAAAGGCTGACCCATGGCAATGCGGTATACATTGGAGAGATCTGTAATCTTCCAGTAGCAATCTATCTTGTTCTTCGCAAGGTGCATAGCTGATATAACTGCAGGGTGATATGGCTCCTTTGTCTGTTGATTGAGCTTGCTATTGAGTTTGTCCATTGCTGGTATCACAGCTGTGATAGTTGCTGAGTCCTGAGAGAAGAACAAGGTAGCCTTCTTGTATTGCTAATCAATCGAAATAAGTGAGACAAAGAAGTATGAAGTATGATGAGCAAGACTTACAGAGAGGACCACAATGAGGTCAGCAACAATTTTCCACTCATTGTCATCCAATTCATATCTTTTAGCCTGCTTGAGGCTTTTATCACTCGTTATGCGATCAATGGGTTCCTGATACTCTAATGTGAAAACCAGCATCTCGTACATGGAGTTCCAATGTGTTGCAACATCACGTGGCATGAGCTTTCCTTCAAGTGTGATGCCCCACATGCCCGTCGCCAAGCCGGGAGCAAGAAAGTTGTTGAGCGAATCACAGCAAAAGACAGACTACGAATCTGCAATATCAAAATTAGCTAGTATTAGATGGGGATCTGATTTGAGACACTGACCTTTACAATAGTGTCTTTGACAGTGGCAGTGGCATCTAATATCTTCTCGCAATTGGCCTGCAAGAGCATTTCCAACTTATCAATGTTGTCATCAGCGTGTCATATCCCGTATTCCGGACCTACATCCGATAATATTCCCATGCCTCATCCGGACCTTCGGACGCCCTAACCATGTCTCCAGTCCTCTACCCATCCGGATCCCTGCACCTCTGCACATCCACATCCGCACATCCACATCCAGATCCCTATACCTCCGTACATCGGACCTCCATACCTCCACAGCTAGCCTGCATCAGTCATCCTTTGTCCCATCACCCTAATGTCATATCCCATATATCCACGTGTCTCATCCGGACGTCCGGTCCGGTCCGATCCGATCCGATCCGATATACGATAAGCTTCCTAATTCATTTCCTGTGCATATAACGTTAACACAGCCTATTCCACTATTCAGTATTCCTTGTCCTCGGTATCTCGGTTATACTTACTACCGGTACACTTACTGATCCGTTAACCTATGCTTCATTTCCGACTCGCACTTGATAACTTTGCTTATGCTTCATACATAGCCTCGGACGCTTGCTTACTGATCTTTCCGTTATTTCCTTAGTATATAAACTCTTGTATATGTCCTGTAGTTCCTCAGTCTGAATATCATATTAGTCCTCGCACTAGATCTCACTCTAAGTCCTCATATCAGTTCTAGTCTATTGACTTAGTCAATATCCATCTCGGGCCTAGGGAGAAATTCCCTAGGCCAGAGCTCCGCTTATCCGCTCATCCGATCCTCCGAAGTTTCCGGACGTTCGTCCGAAACTTTCCCGCGGTCCTCCGGACCTATTCTGCTTCAGACTTTGTCCTTGCAGCCTTTCCTCTGTTTGCTTCTACTTAGGACTTGTCCTAAGTAGCCATTACACGTATCCGTATCAGGACGAAACCTCATCGTAATTTCCGGAAGTTCCTCTGGAACTTTCCCGCACTCGTCCGGAAGTTACTTGCACTCGTCCGGAAAGTCCTTCCGAACTTTCCCGCGCTTCGGACGTCCTTTGGACATCATTCTGAAATTAAGGGCACATACTCGGGTAAGGGGTGCAGCGCACGAGCTGAAGCCAAGCCCCTCGGAATCAGTCCTACCCTTTGTGCATGGTCTTAACACAGCGTCATTGAGCTCAGATATTAAGTCAACTTCCTCTACTTTTGAATCATCATCTAGAATAAGCAGTAGCTCATCCAGACCCTTCAGTCATTTTGTACGTAGAACCAAGGCCCTGGACGTGAAAAAAGGTCATAGAATTGATGCTAGCCAGTGTGTGGCCATTCTATGTAGATCTAAGGCTAGTCATTCCTTTTGGATAGCTGTACCAGTCTGTGGTTTGTCCATGTAGAGCTAAGGCTAGCTGATCTATGTAGAATTGATGCTAGCCAGTCTTCGGCCATTCTGTGTAGATCAAGGGCTGGCCATTCCTCCTGAATGGCTGCAGTAGAATGTAGGCTAGCCAGTCTGTGGTTTGTCTATGTAGACCTTGGGCTGGCCGGTGCTATAAAATCAATGTCCAAGCCTACATAGTTCCATTAGCACAACAGCTAACTAGTATTATAAATTCACTGTATTGTCAAGGTAACATAGCTGATCCACATAGAACTAGGGCTGGCTGGTGCTATCAAATCTGACACTACCCACCCTGGCCAGCCTGACATCCACAGACCTAGTCTGTATAGCACTAGGGTTGGCTAGTCTGATGGGATCTGACACTAGCCCAGCCAGCCTAGTATTCACAGAGTGTAACCTTTGGCTGGCCATTCTGAAAGGTACAAGTGGGCTGGCTATCCATTACATATACTCTACTCATTTCTATAGTGATCTGCTGACACTAGCCTGGCCAGCCTGGATTCTATAGCACTGGTACATGTAGCACTAGGGCTGGCCAGTCTAATGGAATCTGACACTAGCCCGGCCAGCCTAGTGTCTATGGGGTGTAAAACCTTAGCTGGCCATTCTGAAAGGCACAAGTGGGCTGGTCATCTATTATATCTTACTCTACCCATTTCTATAGTGATCTGCTGACACTGCCCTGGCCAGCCTAACATCTATGGACCTAGTCCATGTAGTACTAGGGCTAGCCGGTCTGTAGAACCTGACACTAGCCTGGCCAGCCTCATGTCTATGGAGTGTAAACCCTAGCTGGCCATTCCGAAATTGCTTATCTGCCTAGCCAGCCTGGCCTCTACATAAGATACAAGTGGGCTAGCCATTGTTTGGCCAGCTTGTCTAGTACAGTGGGTGTTACTTGAATGATTTAATTGATAATGAGATAAAAAGGCAAAGTCTATTGTAGAAGGCTACCTCTGCATCACCTTCTTGGAGGGTTGCCTAGTTCTAGTTAACCTACACATAGGCTCCTCCTCGATCCTCATCTTTTTTGCCTGTCTTGAGGATAATTGAGCTCTAGTCCTCTTCTTCTCTTTCTGTTCAGCCTCTGATTTACAGCTATCATTCTTCTGCACCTCCTGCATCTGTATATCCACATCTCCCTCTGCATCTTGTAGCTCATCCCCTGACTGCTCTCCTGATCACCAACCTTGTCACTCACCCCCTCTTTCTTGTCACCTTCCTTCTTGTCCTTCTCATTCTCCTTGTCCTCTTTGTTCTCCCCATCCTTCTTGTTGTCCCCATCCTCCTTGTCCTCACTATCCTTCTCGACAACATTCTTGACCTCTTCATCCTCTGCATTATTATCAAAGCTGGCCTGCATTGCTGCCTCAATGAGACTGATAATGGTACATTTTAGATCAGCATGAGCACCATCCAATTTAATCATACAATCAAGATCCAAGAATGAGTTGGCCAAGTAGGAAGGGGTATCAGGCAGGGCTTCGTCTTCTTCATACTTGATAACACATTTACAATCTCTTAAAATTAATCCAAGGCCCAAGACCGCAAGTATGGCTGAATATGCAGTCACCATAGGGGCATTACCTAGCATCTTCAAGCAGCCCATTAATACATCCTTTGACTTGTGGACATACTTTGGAAGATATGACTCTTGTCACGACCAACTTGCCCAAGGAGGCAATTGAACCTCCTCAGGTAACTTCAGCTAGTAGTCGAAGATGTTAGAATCAATTCGAAATTCAAGACTAGTCAACACTTACTAAATTTTCCATCGCTGCAGATAAATCTTTGACTGCATCAACAAGCTTGAGATAGTTCTGATCGAAGCTGAGAGCATCTAAAAAATCAAAGTGCTGTTGACATGGGATATTGGCCGGTACAGCTGTAGCCAGTGTAGTAACCAAGCTGTCCACTGGACGTGGTTCCTCTTCTTCATCAGTAGTAACCTTGTAACGGAGTTACTATTAACTGACTTCCATCCTCGTGATTCTAACTTTCCATGCCTTTGTTCAAGTGGTTTGGCAATCATTTATTCCTATAGCTACGATTACTTTACAGGAGGCCTTCGGCCGACTTTCTAGCCATCTGTGTTCTCCCCTTTGTGTCTACATATCTGTTTCCCTCCGAGAGCCTTAGTATAAATACTGCGTAGTTAGTAGTATTAGAGCAGCATTTTTTGGAATAAGAAATAGCAGACTTTGAAACTGTCATCCTACTGAATACTCTCTTCTCCTGTGCCGTTGTCTTTGAGCTGTGTCAGCACACTGCTAAAACCGTCAATGTCACATCTTTTTTGACATCACAAAGCCTCTTTTAAAAAACAAAACCTTCACTTCCCGACCTCGTCACCCGGATCCACTCAGTTAGGCCCACTGAATGATACCAAAAGATGATGTCACCCCATTACAACCTATGATCAATATGATCAGCAATCCCCAGTACCGAACGATCTATCCCAGGATCATTAGTTGAGTCTCCTTTAACTGAACCATCGACTCACAAGATGTCTACACCCTCATCGGCTGAGAGCCCTGGCTCTCAGGCTGATGAGACCGTTCTCAAACCTGGGCGCTCGTACAGCGACGTGGTATGAACGAGGTCCGAAACGACCCAGCCTAGCGCTGGGGTACGTTCAGCAAGCGCAAGTAGCGCGATGGCTAGTCCCTGTGAACGAACGCCCCTGGCGGACATCACCAGCCAGAAGGTGGAGGAAAACCCCTTCATGAGTACAGACAAGTTGTCTAGTGAATCTAATAATGAAAACATACCTTGGACGACGGTTGATCACCATCATCAAAAACTGGATAAAGCTCAGAGAAAATCTAAGAGGCAGTCCGAAATTAGGAAGGACTTAGTGAGGGAGGCTGAAAAGCTACTCACAAAGGAAGAAAAGCAGCGCATCCACAACAGGAAGCATGCTGAGGAACAAGCTCAGTCGCTTGAGCCGCATCCGACTACATTGGGTGAAAGACCGTCCAAAGGGAAAAATGTGGACCCCTGTAACTGGGATACCGTGGACCTCGACGAATCAGAGTTAGACGTCGAGGCGCAGAGGGAGGCGCTGAAAACCTGGGCTTGATCACGTGATTGGGCAGGGGAAGCCCCTGCCCGGAACAGAGACTCAGACAAAGAATCTGAGACAATAACTCCAGACCCCACTCAGGAGGCTGTGAGGCGGGCTGTCGAAGCCGTCACCCACCAATACGAGGAACATATTAATCAGCTAAACAAAAGGCTGAAGAAAAAGAACGACCTACCAGACAGCCAAGTCCCTGCCAAGGGAAGGAAGGCCAGGAAGGACCCCGACCATGTCAAGGACATGATAGAGGGAGTGGTTCATAAAACAAACCGACGACAAAAGGTTTGGGCAACTCCCCCAGCGGTGGACACAGCCGCCCAGATAGCTCGCGAGAGTTATCTGGGCCAAGCCTTCAATAAGATGAAGGGTAAGAAGGGGAGACGCACGGTGAACCTGATAACTGACTCACCCAGCGACTCATCTAGTACGGACGATTCCAGTGAATCATTGTCATTGTCATTGTCGTCCTCATCCTCCTCGAGCGAGTCCACGTTGAGCGAGTCCGAGTCATCCTCTGGTGACTCGGACCAGAACCTTGTTAAGGCAAGGCGGGTGTCTAAGAAATGTAGCAAGGGTAAGAAAACACAGTCATCTGTGAAGAAAAAGACTACCTTGAAACCGGTACCTCCCACGGAATATGACAGGGCTGCAGACTCACATGCATTCCACCATTTCATGACAGAGGGCAAGGCGTATCTAGAGGATGGCTACATGCCTAAGGCTAGCCAGGTGCGAGTCCTGGCTAGACACCTGAAGGGCAAAGCCCACAATTTCTATACTAGACAAGTATCAGATAGACCCAAGGACTGGAAATTAAGCCGATTTCTTACCGAACTTTTCAATTATTGTTTCCCATTGGACTACCTATCTAAGCAGCATAAGAAGCTATACAGATGCTATCAGGGCAACAAACAAGTGAGAGATTACCTGTCTGAGCTCAACGAGCTCTGGATGATGATTGGGAACGTCCCAGAAAGGGAAAAGGTCGTAAAATTCTGGTTCAGCCTAAATCCGAAAATACAGAACGAGCTATATAAAATGCACCTTAACCCAGAGGTCTCGTCACTATGAAAAGTGCAACATACCACGGAGATCATCGAATTGGCGCACTCTGCGTCCGGTGAAGGGCATAAGCGCGAAGATGACATGAGACCTAAGAAGGCCAACAAGGATGGGAAGGGGGACGGCCAAGCTAGGACTAGCAACAAGTCATCCAGTGCCCAACACCGGAATGAGCGCAAGGGCAATGGCCCTGGCCGAACATCTGGTAAACCATCCCAAGGGCAGGATAGCCATCAGCCTAGAAACAAAAATCGGCACATATTACAGTGACCTATCTCCGTATAATATGAGGGAACGGACATGCATAATATCCCGTATGATACGGGCCAGCGGACCATGGGCCCATGATAAAAATATCCTCGACTATGACGGATGGGCCGGGAGGCAAATTATTCCCGATGGAGGCGGGTGGGCCCATGCAGGGAATATATAGAGTAGATGAGTGGGCCGATGTACATGAATATTAGGTGGACGGTGAAGGTGAGGAATCTTGACTGTGGGTGAAAACACTAAAAGAAAGGGGGCTCTACAGCAAGACCTGGATACGAGAATACAACTCGACCCAAAGGACAGCTACTGAGAGAAGTTCCTCGCGAATAAGGTGGAGGGAAACTATGTCAACTAGACGGGCGCTGGTAGACGCGGGAAAGTAACGCGCGCGAAGGCGCGCGTAGGCGATGCGAAGGCGCGCGAGATGCGCGCGTGAGCGAGAGATGCGGAGGGTACGCGCGTAAGCGGGCGCGCACTTGAACGATGAAGGAGAGGAGTCCTTAAGAGAGTAGCAAGGGCACAGGTGTCAACAGTGGAGGAGTATAATCAGATTTCTAGTATTGGAGGGAGAACTCTACACTTTGCAGTATATCAAGATAAGGGGAAAGTAAGTACCAGAACCGAAGGAATCCTCCCTCTATTTAAGAAGGGAGATTACGCTATGCGGCGCGCTTCCGAGCGCGCTCCCGAACCGAGTAACCATATCAACTTCTAAATATATTCTAAGTTTAAATAGGCTCTCTGTATGTAAGCACGGAGGTCGGACCGAAGGTTCGTTAATTCAATGAGAGAGATAAAAATAACGCACCAGTGAATCAGCAAGGACAAAGGACAGAGGGACGGACGGTAGGAGCGCGAAGGCCTATGGAGCGCGCACGCGAAGGGCGCGCGTGCGTGTGCGATGTGCGAGTGAGGCGCGTACGTAGGGCGCGCGCGCGAGAGCGCGAATGACTGGTCCTTAGGATGTGAGCTGATACAGATAGGGAATTAAATGGGTAAGAAGGCCGCATATCCGGCATCGAGAGGCGCGAGTCTCTACAACGGGTGGGCCGAGGTAGTTGGATATTATGCAGATGGGTGTATTAAGGTAGATGTGTATGAGATAGATGGGTAGGTACTTGTTATCACATTCACGGGTGGGCCCAGACACATATTAAATTAGACGGGTGGGCCGAGGGTATTATAAAATATTGTATTAGACGGGTAGGCCCAGACGCATATTAATTAGACGGGTGGGCCAAGGGTGTTGTATGAGATGTTGTATTAGATGGGTGGGCCGAGGGTGGTATAAAATATAGATGGGTGGGCCCATGTGTATCATAATTGTAGACATGATGAAGCTGAGGTAGTTGTACATCAACCAAATCAGAGGAGGTAATAAATCAAAGTTACCAAGTTCCCGGAGCAGCAGGTGATCTCCTGACATGGCCTTTGATGGTGCACAGGTTGTCTTGCAAAATTTGGAATCCGGGGTGCGAAGCTTGTGTTGCCCTACGAGACGCCAAGTTCCGACCACCCAAATTTGGGTCAACTGTACCGACTTCCGAGTTCCAGGACACGGGAGTCGACAAATGAATATCTGATAACCAGCACACTTCCAATCAGGTAGTATTTCATTGAGCAATGGATCATCCAAGGGGTCCCTTATCGGACTCGGTAGTCAATATAGGCAAATGATAATGAAAACATGAAAGTTGTTATTATGCTATTTTTCAAACCCAAGACCCTGAAACCCATTGTTCAACATGTCCATTTTTCACTCACTGCACAAATCATCGAGTTTCGAGTGCCGAAACCCAAAACTCGAAACCCGGTGTGCAACACGTCGATTGTTCATTTACATTACACAGATCATCGAGTTCCGAGTGTTGAGTGCCGAAACCCGAAGCCCGAGACCTGAAAATATGTACACAACATGTCCATTTCCTACTCATTGCACATATCACCGAGTTTCGAGTGCCGAAACCTGAAACTCGAAACCCAGTGTGCATCATGTCCATTGTTCAATTATATTACACAAGTCATCGAGTTCCGAGTTCCGAGGGCCGAGGGCCGGAATCTGAACCCCGGACCCCGAAAATATGTGCGCAACATGTCCATTTTTCACTCACTGCACAAATCACCGAGTTTCGAGTGCCAAAGCATGAAACTTGAAACCCAGTGTGCAACATGTTGATTTTTCATTTATATCACACAAATAACCAAGTGCCAAGTGCCAAGTGCCGAAACCCGAAGCCCGAGACCCGAAAATATGTATGCAACATTTCCATTTTTCACTTGTTGCACAAATCACTGAGTTTCAAGTGCCGAAACCCAAAACTCGAAACCTGGTGTGCAACATGTTCATTGTTCATTTACATTACACAGATCATCGAGTTCCGAGTGCCAAGGGCCAAAACCCGAAGCCCGAAACCCAAAATCATGTACACAACATGTCCATTTTTCACTCATTGCACAAATCACCAAGTGTCGAGTGTCAAAACCTGAAACCCGGTACTTCAAATGGACACAAATTGTATTTGTATGTATTATCCATTGGTGTAGGGTTCAAATAACTTGGGAATTGTATTTGTCAGCACTCAGTACTCGGTACTCGGTGATCGGTGGTCAGTGGTCGGTACTCGAGACTTGGTAGTCAATATAGGCAAATGATAATGAAAAATGACAGTTGTAGTCCACGTCAAGGTGAGTGTCTTGGTAGTCTTTCCTTGTCATTCGGCAAAACATCAGCAATAATGAAAAAATGAAAGTTGTTATTATGCTTAACTTCCTTACCGAAGGTTGTAGTCCAAGTCCAGGTGAGTGTAGTGATAGTCTTTTCTTGTCAATTGGTTATTTTGTTACTCATTACGCAGTACTCGGTACATGGTAATTGGTACTCAGTATTTGGTTTTGATACTTGGTACCTGGGAATCAGTAGTCAGCTTAATGAAGGTTGTAGTCCGAGTCTAGGTGAGTTTATTTGTAGTCTTTTTTCGTCCATTGGTTACCATGTGACCGAGATATAAGCTAAAAAAATCCGAAACATCAATAATGACAAATGAAATACATGTGTGCAGTAAGTGAGTCTAAAGATAAAAAGAATGAATATTAATAGCGAGACTTGAACATTATGTCGAGATATCCAACATAACAAGCCTGTGATGTGATCAGAGACCTGGAATAACACCCATATACATCCATTATAATAGCTTAAAAGCTTAGAAAGATTCATGAAGGATTGATGTAATGATAGGCAAAATGACATATGTGTGGAGAGTGACAATAGACATCTTTTATACAAAGTCACATTTATATATGATTCAGGCCAAAAATATCATTACAAATATGTAGGATAGATCATAAACTACCCAAGGAACCCATACTGCCTACTGCCCTGAGGGTAGGGGGTGGGTAGAAGGGATATAGTGAAAATATGAGTTGACCCAGCATTAAAGTCCTACCACTGCTCAACTAACCATTTTCGATGCTTTGGGTCTTTGAAGTTTCCCACACTCAATTTCTTACCCATTTCACTTTCTCAGTACTCAATTTTTGGTTGATTTGTCTGTAAATTTATGTCTATGATACTTAAGATATTTGAAATGTACCCCAGGTTTCTGATTATGAAGATTCAATGTTTTGAAGGCATGGGCCCCTTATCAGGCAAAATGGCAAGTATACACACTAGCTCACAAACTCCAGCCTATTGTGAGCTGATCTTGGTCATAAGAAGCAAGAATATAAGCTATGCTCATTATATATTAAAAGGTTGGATCATGGATGCAAGGGCAAGATACTGAAAATCATGAAAAAATGTCACAAGTGCAATTGTCTATGCTTTGTTCCTGGAAAAGGATCCTGTGTGTCCTGGGCTGGTTATATGATATATCTACTCCGAATATGCTCAGGAATAGACCCCCTACAGTCCTTGAGGTCCAGTCCTACAGGGAAAAAACCCCAGCAGGTGAACCACCAGAAGAGGGGGAGGTACACTATACAATAAAGGATTACCCTATGGTCCTGAGCTCCTGATACATTGTTTCTATTGTTGAATAGATGATTGAGATATAATTTCAAAGTCTATTCACCTAGAAATGAACACATAGGAACATATTTTGTATTTTTATGTATATATGCAATATCCATTTAAGCACCAAGTCTCAACTACCAATTACCAAGTCCCGACACTTGATAGTTGATAGTCAGTATTCAAGCTCCGAGTGCCAATATTGCCTACCAATATCTCAGTCAAATGATAACCAAACCAAGACCCAAGTTCCAAACCTGACTACTGAATACCAAGTATCAGTACTGGGACTCGGGACTATTGGCTGGAGTACCCAACTATTGATTCACAGGTACCAAGAATTAGAACCAAGTACTGAGTACCTGACTACTGATTCTCGGGTACCAAGTATCAGAACCGAGTACCGAGTACCCGACTACTGATTCTCGGGTATCGAGTATCAGAACCAAATACCGAGTACTGATTCCCTTGTACCGAGTACCGAGTAATGAGATAACCAATTGACAAGAAAAAACTACCAATACACTCACCTTGGCTCGGACTACAACTTTTGTTCAGGAACTTGAACATAATAATAACTTTCATTTTTCATTATTGCCGATGTTTCAGATTTCTTTAGCTTATATCTCGGTTAAATGATAACTGATGGACAAGAAAAGACTACCAATACACTCCCCTAGACTCGGACTACAACCTTCGGTAAGGAAGTTAAGCGTAATAACAACTTTCATTTTTCATTACCATTTGCCTATATTGACTACTGACCAGTGGCTGAGTGCCGAAGCTTGAAACTTGAAATCGGTGGAAAATGAAATCTCGCAACAATGTACACATGAATATGTTTCATTTCCATAAACAATTCCCCGAGTGTCATGTACTGAGCCCCGAAACCCAAAGCCTGAAGCCCGGACTGTGTTGTCAGGTTAGTACAAGACACTTGGTGAATTGTCAAAGGAAATGAAACATTTTCATGTGTACATTGTCGCGAGATTTTGTTTTCCACTGATTTCAAGTTCCAAGCTTCAGCACTCAGCATCCGGCACTTGGAACTCGGAACTCGGTGCTCGGAACTCAGAACTCAGTGAAATGTCTAAGGAAATAGAAATTTCACAATTCCCTGAGTTAGTACAAGACACTCAGTAAATTGTCAAAGGAAATAAAACATTTTCATGTGTACATTGTTGCAAGATTTCGTTTTCCACTGATTTCAAGTTTTGAGCTTCGGCACTCGGCACTCGGAGCTCGGAGCTCAGAACTCGGCACTCGGAACTCGGAATTCGGCGCCCGGAACTCGTAACTCAGTGAAATGTCCAAGGAAATAGAAATTTCACAATTCCCCGAGTGTCGTGTACCAAGCCCTGAAGCCTGAAGCCCGGACTGTGTTGTCAGGTTAGTACAAGACACTCGGTGAATTGTCAAAGGAAATAAAACATCTTTATGTGTACATTGTTGCGAGATTTCATTTTCCACTGATTTCAAGTTTCAAGCTTCGGCACTAACCCAGAACTTGGGACTCGATTTTTGAGATGAAAGACATCTTTCAAACATGTTTGAATCAACCTTTCATATATCCATAAACATTTTACCAACCCCCGAACCCCGAAATTGTGGACTGCCAGGTCCCGGGTTTCGGGGTTCGGGGGTCCTGGAACTTGGGACTCGATATGTGAGACAACAGATATCTTTCAAAAGTTTGTAAATCAAATTGTTTGTAAATCAAATTTATTGTAGATCAAATTTTATTGATCTCCCCAAATTTCCCAAGTCCCGAGCGCCGACCCCCGACCCCCAAGACCCGGCAGTCCACAATTTCGGGGTTCGGGAGTTGGTAAAATCTCAGGGTTCGGGGTTCGGCACTGTGAAAATTTGACATTTATATTTTTGCGAGTGTTGTGCTTCTGGTGTCCGTGTGTAGAAATAGGATATGTTGCACACCAGGGTTCAGGTGTGGGGTTTTCCCACTTCAGTACTTGATTATTGGTCAATGCCACACATGGTCGATTCATGTTTTCGTGCTTATGGGTTTAGATTTCGGTGGTCGATGGTAGGTATATGCACTCATAGTGTGCATGTATCCTACATGTTTGATTCACTGGTGGCTACATCAGCTGTATGTCTTGATGAAACATATCTAGGCTCACCCATATATGTACCCATCTATGTACAATTCCCCCATGTCAGCCCACCCATCTATGTAATATCCCCCATGTTGGCTCACCCGTCTATGTAATACATCCTATGTCGGCCCACCTGTCTATATAATTATACCCCACCTCGGCCCACCTGTCTATATAATAAATATTTTATCACACCCTCGGCCCACCCGTCTAATTAATATCCCTTATGTCGGCCCACCCGTATATGTGATATTCCACCACCTCGGCCCACCTGTCTATGTAATAAATATTTTGTCACACCCTCGGCCTACCCATCTATTTGATATCCCTTATGTCAGCCCACCTGTATATGTAATACTACCCACGTCGGCCCACCCATATATGTAATATGCCCCACGTCAGCCCACCCGTCTATGTAATATTCCGCTACCCCAGCCCACCCGTATATGTAATACACCCCTGTCGGCCCACCCGTCTATATAACAATATTTGCCTTACCTCTCTCTTCAGCCCAGCTGTCTATAATATCCTACTCTACATATTACCCAGATGGGCCCACCCATCTCCATGAATGATCATATTCCCCCGGCCCATCTGTCAACATCAAGGATATATATATCATTGGCATACATGGGCCCACCCGTCTCCATCGGAAATAATATGTTACCCGGCCCATCCATCATCATCGAGGATATACACAACATGGGCCCATGGTCCACTGGCCCGTATAATACGGAATTTGTCACTGAAGGGGCTCAAATCGGGACAACTGTAAATCAGACACACCATGTGAGAACAAACTCAGCAAGGAGGAGCACGATCAACTCATGTCTGGAGGACATTGCTTCGTTTGCAAAGAGCCCGGCCACATGTCAAGGCAGTGTCCAAAGCGAACCAACGTATTCTCCGCAAAGCGGGACAAACCTCCAGGAGTGCCGAACTATGCCATGCACATAGACATGGTCCAGGGCGACTGGCAGAACCTGGAGGATAGCACCAAGGTGATTATGGAGATCCCCCTAAGCTGTGTGTTACTTGAGTATCAGAAACCTAAGAAGTTAGTAGCACGGACATGGGGAATCATTGGCGAGCCTATGGGCAATCCTCTGGCGCGACGCACCGAGCAGATTCTAAGACAAAATGCCCCATACCCAGGCGATGACCTGAATGGGGAGGAAACATTTTCGGGGGGACGATTTTTGATCTATAGAGTGTCAGAGACCTGGCACCTAATTATGGATCATGGATCTCACCTGGAAGACGATATCGAGATCCCATTGTTCTTGTTGGAAAACCCAGCATTCTTCATAAGAGACTGGTACGTGGCCCGGTTGGCGTGGCCCTTGGAGGTGCCCAAGTCATTGATGCGCTGCATGCAATGACGGGTGCCCATGGGAGAAGTGTTCACCGAGCGAATCGTATCCATCCTGAATGAGGAGACCAGATGGCTGGGGGAAGCCCACGAGGATTGCTTCCTCTGCCAGTGGGTAGAATGCACAGGGGAAATGATATTCGAGATCTGTGGTCAAGAACTTGGGTTCTATCTAGAGGAAAGCGAGTACTTCTTTTGCAATGAAAAGTTAAACTTAACTCACTGGTATGTGAGACGCCTGCTGAAAGGCTACCAAGAACTAAACACCGCAATGCTAAGTAAGGAGCTGGAATGGGAGGACTACCACCTCCGGACCTTAGAATCAGGCAACCTCAGCCTGCTTGAATGCGCGCTGGAGGATGTCGTGCATCAGCTATATGCAATACCGAATGTACAATTTGAAGAGACAACAAACCAGTACAGACTCATTGAGCTGAACGGCCAACAAGTGGTGCCGGGTAGGTATCCAGCCATTCAGCGTAACTCAGCCATCACACGCGACTTCAAATGATTGATTCCCAAGCCGATCATCGTAGTAATGCATGTGAACGGATGCCCCGCAAGGGCCCTGATTGACACTGGCTCTCTAGCTGACTTTATGTCCTCAACATTGGCGGATCAGCTGAAGATAAAGTGGATAACGTTAGAGAAACCACTCACTATCCAGTTAGCGGTCCAAGGCTCCAGGTCCAAGGTGAACTTTGGAGCTAAAGCAATGTTTTCGTATCAGCACATCAAAGAAGAACGATTCTTCGATATAATCAACTTACAAAATTATGATTTGATTTTGGGAACCCCGTTCCTCTTCCAGCATCAAGTATCTGTGGGGTTGAACCCCTCACGCGTGGTCATCGGGAGTGACAAGGCCATGCCGGTGCGGGGCGAGCAAGTCTTGGTGTTGGAGTCTCGAGCGGCAGGAGCCATGGAGGAAGACCTGGGTAAAGCCCACCAGCAACTGCTGGAATGGGCCAAACCTCTGTGTGCCAAGGCCAGCCAAATGGGTCTGCCCCCGTTGAGGGCCATAAACCACTCCATACCGCTTATCGATCCTGAAAAAGTGTATAAGTGGCGACCTTCGAGGTGCCCCAAACCTCTGAGACCCCAGTGGGGTGAAAAACGACAGGCTTACCTGTCGTCTGGGCGATGGCACATGACCAGCTCCGGCAACACAGTCCCCATGCTTTTCATTAGGAAGCCAGGGACGGATAAGCTGCGAACTGTCGTGGATTTGCGTGAGCGCAATAAGAACACAAGGAAACTGACCTCCCCGCTGCCAGACATCGATGGTATCTTGAGGAGGGTAGCAAGGAAACACTACCGAACAATCATTGATGGGCAAGACGCGTATGAACAAATTCGCATAGTGCCTGAACACGTCAAGCAATCTACAGTGACGACCCCGGACGGGAATATGGTGAGCACAGTGCTACAGCAAGGCAACTGCAACGCGCCTGCAACTTACCAAGCACTGATGAACCACCTCTTTGGGGAGTTCATTGGACGTTGGATGGACGTCTATTTGGACAACATCATAATATATTCAGACACCCTGTCAGAGCATATGGAACATGTTAGGACTGTACTTCGCATCCTGGAGAGGGAAAAACTTTACCTGAGTGAAGGCAAACTCCAGATCCTCTGCAAGGAATTGAGAATATTGGGTCGCGACGGCGATGACGATGGGATTCACATGGATCCCGCGAAGGTCGACAAGATTATTGCTTGGAAGGTGCCAACCAACCGGGACACCCTGCAAAGCTTCCTGGGGGCAGTTAGCTTCCTCGCGGACAATATCTACAACGTCAGAGTCCCAATGGGAACATTGTCCGAGATCACAGGCGATACAGTACCTTTCAGATGGGACCACACTCAGCAGCGGGTGTTCAATGACGTCAAACATTACGTCGCGAACTGCACACGGCACTCTCGTGTGCCGCTGGAATATAGCAAAGGGTCGGACCCCATCTGGCTCATGTCGGATGCCAGTGGGAAGGGGGTGGCCTGTGTGATAGTGCAGGGCCAGGACTGGTGAACAGCGCACATCGCGGCATTTTACAGTGTGAAGCTGAGTCCAGCTCAGCAAAACTATCCTGTTCATGAGCAGGAGATGCTGGCCGGACTTGAGGGCATGATGTGCCACCGTGATCCTGCAGGGGGCACAGTTCATATGGCTCACTGATCACAAGGGGCTCGTGCACTTACAGGATCAACGGGACCTGTCGGGCCAGCAGGCTTGATGGTTTGAGAAGTTGGGTGACTTCGACTTCGAAATCCGGTATGTGCTGGGGGTCGAGAATGTTCTGCCGGACGCGTTGTCCAGGATGTACTCCTGGGATCCGCCAGGCACTGTACGGTCACCCAGTGAGTACACGGAGTACGACGAGGTGGGGAACCCACCATCAACCACCCTGTTGGGTGCTATCTCCATGCCTGTGCTGGTGGGTGCTGAGGCACAGGCAATGGTGCCCACCAGGTGGAGTGCCCGGTTGGCTAAACCAGAGTCATTAAAAGAAGCCCCCCTGGCCAAACAGAACGGGAAGAACTTACCCAAGGCGAGTATGACAACACCACTCCCTGAGGGACAGGATGGAGTCATCCCAGCCGATTTGGCTGGGGATTCTAGACCTTACCAGGACGGCGTCATCCCAGCCGATTTTACATCAATTGGGTCAGCTGTGTCCTCCACTGACGGGCGGGGCTCAACACCCCTGCCAAGAACCCGGCGGAACGAGGTGTTGGTGGCTCCAGCAGAGACAGGATGTCCTGAGACAGCAGCCAAGTTTGCCAAGAGGGTGGCTGGGCATTTCGTCCTTAAGGGACCTAAGGGATGAATGGAGGGGGAGGAGGCAGGACAGCAGCCTGCCCAAAACCCTACATGGACTACCGTCGGCCAGGACAGGCAAGTCAGCGAGACTGGGCTCACCGGGTCCGCGACACCAACTGGTGAATACCCAGAGGAGGATGAACTGATAGCTAGCATAAAGGATCAGTATTGAGAGGACCCGTTGAAGGTGAGGAATCTTGACTGTGGGTGAAAACACTAAAAGGAGGGGGCTCTACAGCAAGACCTGGATATGAGAATACAACTCGACCCAAAGGACAGCTACTGAGAGAAGTTCCTCGCGAATAAGGTGGAGGGAAACTCTGTCAACTAGACGGGCACTGGTAGGCGCGAGAAGATAACGTGCATGAAGGTGCGCGTGAGGCGTGCGTGAGCGATGCGAGGGCACGCGAGATGCGAGGGGCGCGCATGTATGTGGAAGCACACTTATGAGTGCTAAGGGATGTGGTTTCAAGTATAGTAGAGGCGCGAGCTGTAGCAGATGGAGAAGTATAATCTGATTTCAAGTACTAAGGTGCACTATACAACTTGCAGTATACTGAGATAAATGGAGGGAAAAGTAGTAACCGAAGTAAAAAGAACTTCCCTCTATTTAAGAAGGGAGATAGCGCTATGCAGCGCTTCCGAGCGTGGTACCGAACCGAGTAACCATATCAACTCTAAATATAATCTAAAGTCTGAGATAGACTTTCTGTATGTAAGCACGGGGATTGGACCGAGTGTACATCAATTCAGTGAAAGAGATAAGAATAACGCACCAGTAAATCAGTGAGGACATAGGACATAGGACAGATGGACAGGTAGGCACACAATGACCTAAGGGGAGGCGCATGGACGCATGTGCGGGAGCGCGTATGACTGATCCTTCGGATAAGAGCTGGGACATGTAAGGAATATATGGTTCATAGGGCTGTATGTCAGGCATTGAGAGGCGCAAGTCTCTACACCGTTCTTCAACCGGATCATGGACTCACCATTGGAATACCAGAACTTTGAGGTGAAGGATGGGATAGTGTGTCTTCGTCAAAAAGACAAAATATTATTATGCATCCTGAACGTAAAGATAAAGGAACACACTGTTAGGGAAATTGTGATATCCCAGGCCCACTCTTTGCTGGCCCATTTGGGAGCAGCCAAAACCCTGGTGTACCTAAGGGACCACATTTGGTGGAAGTCCATGGCTGAGGATGTAAACATCTTCTGCACGTCATGTGTGACTTGCAAAAGAAGCAAGCCATCTAACCAGAAACCGTATGGGCTATTGCACCCACTCAGAGTGCTGAAAGGACCCTGGGAGTCAGTAGGTATAGACTTCGTGGGGCCCCTGCCCTTATCAAAGAACAGAGACGGTGAATATGACACCATAACGGTGATAATAGACAGACTCACCTCCATGGTACACTTAGTACCAAGCCAGACCAACTACACGGCGCGCGAAGTAGCTGAACTCGTGTTCGCCGGGGTCTACAAGCACCACGGACTACCTAAGTCCGTCGTTAGCGACCGGGACGTACTATTCACAAGCACATTCTGGACTCACCTAAACGAGCTCATGGGAATCAAACAGAACATGTCCAGCGCCTATCATCCTGAGTCAGACGGTGCAACGGAGAGAGCGAACAGAACAGTCACTCAAATGTTGAGGTCCATAGTGTCGCCTTCGCAAGCGGACTGGGTAGCGAAACTACCTGCGATCAAATTCACCATCAACCTAGCAAGCTCAGAGACAACATTGCTCTCACCTTTTGAAGCAAATACCGGCCGAACCCCGAGGGTCATGGTATGGAACAACCCGTTGAAGGACGAGTACCCCAGCATAAGAGCCTACCTGCAGAAGATGAAATGGGCGCTGATGAGTGCGCATGATTCCATGTTGGAAGCACGTGTGAAACAGACACGTGCGGCAAACAGACGACGTCGACTGTGTCCCTTTAAGGAAGGAGACCTGACTTACGTTTCAACAAAGAACTTGACTCTGCCCAAAGGACTAGCACGCAAGCTGATTCCTAAATACGCCGGCCCCTACAGGTTACTCCGTGACTATGGCAACAACTCTTTCTTACTGGAGCTGCCTAGCCGGATGCGCAGCAGAGGCATCCACCCGGTCTTCCATTCCTCACTACTGCACATCCACATACCCAACGATGACAGGAAATTCCCGGGATGTTCGGATGCACAAGTACTGGACTTTGGCGACGAGCAGGAGCCCGAGTGGGCTGTCAGCAAGATATTGTCTTATGCGGGAGCCTGAGAGGAAGCCGTGTTTGAGGTGGAATGGAGGGCCGGCAACATCACTTGGCTGCCGTTTGACAACCTCAGGCACCTGAATGCATTAGCTGGGTATTTCGATTTGTTGGGCGTCACTGACATCAATCACCTGCCAGAGGGGCAGGGGACACCCCCTAGCGACAGTCTTAGATCAATTTCGGGTCAGATCTCACTTGGGGGAATCGTCGACTTAAAAGCAGCGTCGACCCAACATCACCCCCCAACCACCTCCTGCTTGCTCCCCTCCTCATCACCACCCCCCATTCTCGCACCCACCTCATTTCACTCGTGGGCTGACAACGCAGAGCTCACCTTGTTTGCCATGTCAGTAACTCCCGATGACGGCAACCTCATGTATTTTGTGGGGCACGGGCGCAACATTCTTATCAACAGCCCTGAGAACAGCGATGACACCCACCTCGTCTCTCGCGACCAGCTGAAGCTATTTATCGCGTACTCCCACACCCTCCATAACAAATCTCCTCGAGCGTGTCCACCCGGCCCCCTGGGCTATGACTTCTTCATGCATGTGTTCAACAGCGAGGGACTGCATTCATCTGCATCCTATCTGGACGAGTCAGGCACTGTCGTCAGCAATGGGGCCTTGCCCAAACTCTCAGACATCATTGGAGAGGTAGAGGAGGAGGACATTAGCTTGTCATCCACCCGCATGGCACAGGTGGAACAAATGGTCTGGCACACGGCTCTGAGCGCTTCCCATCAGCGGGAGAAGATGGAGATGCGTCGTGCTGGACAGAGGAAGGAAAAGAACTTCGGACGTAAGCAGACACAGAAGGTCAATAAAAAGGGTCTGGGGAAGATCAGGAAGGAATCTGACCTGCCCACTACATATCCCTCAGTGGGGCCCTCAACCATTGGAACAGCAGAAGAAGCTATGGCTGTGACGGACTGATGTTAGGCTTAGCGGTTCAAGGGAGATGGAGGTCTCCCTGGAGGAGGAGATGTAACGGAGTTACTATTAACTGACTTCCATCCTCGTGATTCTAACTTTCCATGCCTTTGTTCAAGTGGTTTGGCAATCATTTATTCCTATAGCTACGATTACTTTACAGGAGGCCTTCGGCTGACTTTCTAGCCATCTGTGTTCTCCCCTTTGTGTCTACATATCTGTTTCCCTCCGAGAGCCTTAGTATAAATACTGCATAGTTAGTAGTATTAGAGCAACATTTTCTGGAATAAGAAATAGCAGACTTTGAAACTGTCATCCTACTGAATACTTTCTTCTCCTGTGCCGTTGTCTTTGAGCTGTGTCAGCACACCGCTAAAACCGTCAATGTCACAAACCTCCTCATATGGTTTTTTCTTCTTTAAACTCCTTTTATCCCCTGTATCTTCCCTCAGGTCAGTTCTCATATCAGACCTTCTTGCCTTTATGAAAGTGACCAGTCTCTTCTTCACATTGCTCCACCTTTGCCAGTGACTCCAGAGTGAATTGATCTCATTCATTCTCATGTGAGAGGGGTCGCATACCACAAAGTTCTCTGGAACACTACCAGTGGCCAAATACTCAGATTCACTGGCAGTTATAGTGCTCCAAGGTACCAGCTTACAGCTGTGAGTGAAAGCTTCTACAAACCAACTGATCAACTAAATGTATGACAAGAAATAACATAGAAACTTACTATATGAAGCAAGAAAAATTGTTTGTACCAGTTCTTGTTGGCCCTTGAGTTTGATATCATCATGAGAAGGTAGTTTGGCATAGCCCTCATCATCCAGAACAACTTCAGGTAGCCCATTGTCATCCTCTTCCTCCTTGACTTCGTCATCTTCACCGTTCGGATCTGTCAATTATAATGAGTAATGTCCACATCCACTTTGGAAGAAAAAATATACAAAGCTCTACCTTTGACCACTCTGTAAAGAACTCAAAGCCTGTCAAGGCCCACTCTTTGATACCATTAGAGCTAACAGAAAAGTTCTTTTTGACATTCTGGGATTGAGATTCGTGTCTAAAAGGTAGTAGTTAGTTAGACTTTGATTTAGGAGACAACACAAATACTCACAGGGTGACAGACAATGTTTGGTCTGCTCGTTTCTTGTGACTGACAAGCAGGACCACATGACAGCCCATAGTACAACAAAGTTGCTCAGAAAAATCCTCAAGTGTTTTTTTGAGGTTATTCTTATGGTAACTTCACTGATATTAGACCCAACACGAAAACATTTTAACTGCACTTACTTAGCCTGGCTTTCCTCAGGTGTGCCTTCCTTGTTCCACTTCTCCTTTGCATCATTGACTTCTTTGATTTGCTGAGAAGACATGTTGTTGAACCATTTGTGTGCATGACCTGAGCAATATTTGATGGCATTTTTCACTCCTTTTTTGCCTGCTCCGCCTTGTCAAAGGCATCAATTTCCTGCTTGAATAGTTTCTGGGCGACATCTCAGTCAGTGAGCCTCTTCTTATAAAATGAAGCTTCTTTTGGACGGGCAGCAGCCTCTCTTTCTTTCGCATCTCCCTCCAAATCAGATTCCTTGTCTTCAGAGATTTGTTTGGAATAGTACTGTTTGATTACCTGTATGTAGCATAGTAAATCAGTCACACAACAAACTCCCTGAATATATTACCTTTTTCAAAGAACCTGGCAAAGCTACTTCTTCACCTTGTTCCTTGTGGGCTGCAAGTATAGCCTTTCGAATTTTCTTGATTATATGTGATCGGTTCTTTTTCGAATCTTTGAGAGACAGAAAGTCCTTCTTATAATGTACAAGAATAGACTTGAAGCTATCTGTCTAGTCCAACAGCAATAATTTCAATCAACAATTGGTCACATTTGACACGTCAAATGAGTCATGTGATCCTAAGACACATCTGAGAAGTTACATGATTGCATTTGTGACAAAAGACTTGTCACTATCAGACGAACATTTACCAAGGCCATCTTATACTTAGAACTTAGGTACAAATATTGAGAAAAGTCTGATTCAAAGCAAGTACAAAAAAAAACATTGGGTAACTCAGTCATCTGACAAAGGAAGGGTTGCCTCCAAGGAGATTGAGATTCAGCAAGTACCAGGTGCCTTTCCTGGCAGAAGAATCCTTGAGTTCAGAGGCAGCAAAAAGTCATACCATTTCTTGCATAGGCCATTCCTGCACTCAAATGTGTAGACCTTGTGCTGGTGGACAGAAGTCCAAGCATCGGCCCAGCCACACTAGGGGCATTGGACTGGAAGGAATTGTCCCCAGGGGCAAAGTGAACTATGCATCCACAAAAACTTGGTGATGTCCAAGGAGGTGGCATCCTTCCTGGGGATCAAAAATACATCGGAGTGCCATCCCAGTTTGTAGGATTGCCCCAGCATATCGGGAAACACTGTGCGGATGGGCAACCACTTGACAAGCACAAGCTTGGTGAATGCCAGCAGAAGATGCAAAGCTGTGGCTGGCTGAAAGTGGACAGCATTGAAACAGACAGTAGCCGAAATATGGTGCCTGACGGTGAGTGTGTATCCAATGAATGGGTCTCCATTGTTGTTGTCCATATGGTTGGAAATTCTGAACACAATACACGTCCAGTGGCATTCAGCAGTTAGGGAACACACAATTTCACCTACCATGGATTCATACTTGTTGATCTTGGAGTCAGTGCTGATGTCGAATTGAATTTCCTTAAACGTGATTCCCCCATGCAGGAAGTACGGACGAAGGAATTGGTATCCAAGTTCAAATGTGCCCACTCTGGCATCATTGTTGACAAGCGTGAGATGAACGAATAAGACCGACACAGAGGATAGTTGGGACTTGAGATATACCTCCAGAGTAGCATTGATGCAGAGGAAGTCGGTTAATATGGGCTTGTCATTGTGGTAGAAGCCCTACAATAAATCAGTGTATTTGTGATATAGCGATTGAGAAATGAAAAAAAAACTTACCATGTATGGAGAATACATGTGATCGCCTTGTTGCATCTGAACATGACAGCAAATGCACCTGAACATGACAGCATCGTGTGAGAGCATTGGTGCCAGTGTAGAGGGGATGATCATGCACATAGAGCACATGACGCGAGGGCATCTGTCACACAGAAAGAGCTGGTGCTCCTCAATGCTTCTGTCTCGACAAATGATGCAGTACTAGATAGATATATAGTTAGTTGAATAAATCATAAAGAAAAACTTACTTCATTGTGCTAGAACTCAGGGCAAACTTCCATCTCCTCTGTCCCTGGTGCTGCACTGGCGCCACCACAAAGATTGACATGCGGTGCTAAGCCACCATGCAACTTTTTGGCTGTTTGCTTGGTCTTGGCCATGGGCATAGCAAAGTTGAAGGCTTTGAGGCAGTGGTTTGGCGTTAGAGAGAGCAACAAAGTTCTGAGGGCATAGGAATAGGGTATAGGAATATAGTGAAGGGAGACAAACTTACAACATGTTGTGAATTTGAGACAAATAATGCCAAACACAAATACACATAAACACGTAACTTAGTATACAAACAATTGCAAACTGACATTGTTGATATCAACTTCAACATTGATTCCCACGGTTCATTGACAAAGTGCAATGGCGCGCGCTGAGCAGATGCAGTGCGTGTGTGCAGGTGGTGGGAGTGAAGCAACCCTAAATGAGTTGGAAGATAAACAGGCAGAGGTTCTAGTAAGGTGCGATGGCGGGCGCTCGTGTATACTTAGATACCTAATGTTGGTTGGTGTTAAGACCATGCACAAAGGGTAGGACTGATTCCAAGGGGCTTGGCTTCAGCTCGTGCGCTGCGCCCCTTACCCGAGTATGTGCCCTTAACTTCAGAATGAAGTCCGGAGAAAGTCCAGTGAAGTCCGAAGGACTTCCGGAGGAGCGTGGGAAACTTCGGAAGGACTTTCCGGACGAGTGCGAGAAACTTCCGGATGAGCGCGGGAAAGTTCCGGAGGAACTTCCGGAAATTACGATGGAGTTTCGTCCTGACGGGGATATGTATAATGGCTACTCAGGACTCGTCCTGAGTAGAAGGAAACAGAGGAAAGGCTGCAAGGACAAAGTCCGAAGCAGAATAGGTCCGGAGGACCGCGGGAAAGTTCCGGAGGAACTTCCGGAAACTCGGAGGAATGGAGGATCGGATGAGTGGATGAGTGGAGGATCGGAGGAGCGGAGGAGCGGAGGAGCGGAGGAGCGGAGGAGCGGAGGAGCGGAGCTCCGGCCTAGGGAATTCCTCCCTAGGCCTGAGATGGATGATTACTAAGTCGGAGGAATAGAACTGTTACGAGGACTTAGTGTGAAGACTAGTGCGAGGACTAATATGTGTATGATATTCAGACTGAGGAAATACAGGAGTATCTACTGGGGTTTATATACTAGAGGCAAGTCTGTGCAGATCAGTAAGCAGAGGGGTAAGGCTATGTACGAGCATGTGGAAATGTATTAGAAAATAAGACGGATCATAGGAAATGAACTCGGAGATGAAATGAGGTACGGAAAATGAGGAAGTCTAACTCAAGAAGGAACATACAAAGGGATAAGGCACGGAAGATAGACGCGGGTCGGATCCGGATGTCCGGAGATGAATGCGTGATAGGTCTGGGTCCGGAACGCAAGGAAGATAGACGTGGGTCGGATCCGGATGTTCGGAAGTCCGGAGACAGGTGATTACCATAAGGGGATGGGCGCTGATTTAAGGTTTGGGTTCGGACATGACAGATAGGTCGGATCCGGAGATCCGGAGATGTGGATATCAGATCTGGCATCCGGATATCAGATGCAGGAGTACAGGGATCCGGACGGATAGAGGATTGGGTCTGGAGACATGGACAGGAGGTCCGGAGGTCCGGATGAGGCGTGGGAACGTCGTCAGATGTTGGTCCGGAATGCGGGATATGACAGTATCCCCCCTTTAAGGCCGAGCCCTCGAGGCTGAAGACTCAGGAAGTCCCGAACGGAGATTGCTGGTATATGGCAGAGGACAATGATGGATGGATTCCGGAGGATTGGTTCCTATGAGCTGAAAATCTCCGGAGGTTTCGGAAATGTTCCTGACACACACATGGTTCATTATGATGCCTAGTACTTCATCTGGAAACTGGACGTCATAGACGGTGGTGAAGAATGGTGATGTGATGTGAGGACAAATAGGTTTCCGGAGTGGAAGTCTGGAACACTTTGAGGATAATTCCGAAGGTGACTGGAAGTCCGGAAAATGCGTGGGAAAATCGGAGGAAGCTTTCAGAGCGGAGGAGGTTGTATCAGGACAGTGGAAATGCAGCGAGTGCAGGACAAGAGGGCAAGAGTGGATGCGATGCAGGCCTCTTTCTGATGTGACGGAGGAGTCCTGTGAGACATATCTTTCTCCATGAAGCAGAGCTTGTACTGAGGTACAGCTAAGGATAAGTGCATCATCGGAAATCCGGAAATTAGCCCCTATGACCGGAAAATGATCGGAGATGTAATCGCATGATGACTGATGAACTTCCGGAGTGCAGGAAGTGAGAAAGGAGTGCTATGAGGCATGATTTCCTTTGTACGGAGGTCTGAGGTTGAATGGATTTCGATCTGCGATGTGTGCTATCACTCGAGCCGGAAGTGCGTCAGAGGAATCTGCTGGATATGACTGTGAGCTTCCGGAAATTAGCCCCTAAGACCGGAAATGTTCCGGAGCTTTGGTTGCACACTGCGAGAGGTCATGGGCGGAGTTTCCAGGTGCACTGAAAGTTAATGCAAATAGCAGGATTTTGCACACGGTGTGAGGCTTTTTGATAAACACGCATGGTGGATGGAAATCCTGATGATGGGGCGGATGGATCCGAATGGTTCGGAGTAGGGCTATGGCGTGGGAACCAACAGGAGTCGGACGGAAGGATGATGATAGCAGAGGAATGGGTCGGAAACACGGAGATCAGAAACACAAAGGGTCAAAAACGCGGAGGGTCGGAAATGCAGAGGAAGGATGGGAGTGCAGAGAGGATGTCTTTCCGGAATATTCGATATCCATTGGTACAGCTGCTAGAGCAAAAGGATAGCTAGTGTATAGGCTCATAAAGGACGGAGCAAGCTGTTTGATGGGCCGGAGATTGCGTGAATTGACAACATCTGCAAAGACGCGATTTTCCGATGGAACTCCGGAAATGCTTTCCAGGAGGTTTCGGAAGGGATGCAACAGACCGGAAATCAATGGTCCGGAGGTCAACACTGGTCAGGTGGAGGTGGATACTGAAATGGGCCGGCTCCTTCTAGCTCGCAAGTCCTGCAACAGGCGACTGCGTTAACTAGGGATATATAGTCGGTTTTATCGGTGGAGGTGACACAGTGGACTTGGAAGTGGGTTTGTCAGATTAGGGTCGGATGTGGTCGGAAAACATGATAGGAGGTCCGGACGTAAGTGTTTGGCAATGCCAGGGTCTATGGTGAAATATCCGATGGGAGTCAGAACGGATATTGAGTCGGAAAAGCGGAGGAAGAGAACAGATCATCGGAGGAGATGTATGTGATATGACAGAGGTGTTTGCAAGTGGTTCGGAATTCCGGAGTTCCGGATGATAGGGGCTATGGCGTGGAAACCCATAGGAGGTGGATCGGAACATAGAGGAAGTGAGGTGGAAGTGCAGTCAAACACGATGGTACACTAGGCAGTGAAGTCAAATGCATCGGATGACTATCAATGGCCTAGAAAGATCATGGATGAATAGTTCCGGATGTATTCCAATGATATGCAATGTAATGTGCGCTTTTCCCGCGGTTTTCCGGAGCTGATCCGGCCGGAAATACGACTGAATGGTCCGGATAGGTTATGGGTCGGATAGGAAAGCTGCACATGCATGGATGATTGTGCAAGACAGTGGAAATTGTTCCTTTATGGGACGGAGCAAGTAAATTCCGGGTGGAACACAAGCTGAAGAGGGTGAAGTGAATACTCAAGCGGAGTCCCTATCCCCCCTTTTGGAAGATGTTTCCAAACATCAATGGAGGAAAAATGGGCACAGGGTTCCGGCAGGAGCTTCGGATTTTCGGAGGAAACTGGACGTGAGTCACAAGAGTGAACAGAATGGAACGGAAGATACAATGCAACGCAGGACTGTAGTGCTAAAAACTTCGGAGGTATCACCAGTGCTTTTCCGGATCCGAAACAGATTCCAGAGAAGACACTATTGAATGGTGAGGGATTTTAAGACAGGAGCGGAAGCGGGTCCGAAGCAACTCCAAGCTATTGCAAAGTATATCCATTCCAAATGGAGGCGGTCCAGAGACAAGGGGTGCATTGGAGGTAGGAGTAGGAGCTTCCATGAAGAAAGCCACCGGAAATCCGGAGTATTGAGCTCCGGAAATAGGGGTAAAGGTCGGACATTGGTATCCGGAGAAAAAAGGACGGGAGGACAGATGGAAGGATTGCAGAGTGGAAAAGTGAGGACGGAGGATGGACAATTGTATAAAACATGTCCGGGCTATGGCATGGAATACCCATAGGAGTGTTTCGGATCCGGAGCAGGTGTAACTTGTCCTGGAGCGGAGGAGTGAACAGATCTTTTGGAAACATGGAGATTTGACAATGGAATGTACGGATGAGCTATAACGCGAAGGAATGCTTTGGTACTGAAAAGTCCGGACGTCCGAAGATATCCAAAGATATCCAGAGCTTATCCAAAGCTATCCAAAGCTATCCGGAGCCATAACACGAAGGAATACTTTGATACTGAAAAGTCCGGATGTCCGAAGATATCCGAAGCTATCCGGAGCTTATCCGAAGCTATTGGAGTGGACGTGGTATCAGTAACAGTAAAGAACAATCGCAAAGCATGTTTATTCTGATCCGGAAAAGTTCAGAGATGACAAGGAGCAAACCGGAGTTATAGATCGGAGGGGCAGAGACCTTCATCAAGAAAGCCAATAGAGATCCGGAGTTACAAACTTCCGGAAAATAGGGGTAAAACGCGGAGACGTTCGGAAAGTTGTTGATTCGGACGGGATGTCGGATGTAAGAACTGACAGGCTTCTGGAGAGGAACAGATGGTTTTCCAGGACCTACTTCCGGAGAATGAATCGGAGGAGCTCCGGAGTTTTGGTTCGAAGGTCCGGAGGTGGATAATGAAGCCAGGAAATGGTCAGGAATTTGCATAGGATGTAACGGAAGCAAAATTCCTATTTTCCCTTTCAGGAGACATTCCCAATGTCGGAGGAGAATCAACAAAGAATTTCCGGGCGGTGGAAGGGAAAATAGGGGCTAGAGCGGAGGAAAGAGTGCCATCCGGATTCGGAGGCAGGAACCTGAGCGGGCCTTTGTCAGAGGAATCAAAACCCGAACACTTGGCAGGAAAATCATCATGAAAGACGGAGTTCCTCTACAAGGAGGGTAGTGGAGACCAATACAAGGTGAATGCTAATCAGGTTGCGGATAGGAATGGTAGATAGGGGTCCGGACTTTGACCGGAGGAGGTGCCATCCAACATGGAGGCGGACTGGAAATCAACCAGTGGAAGGAAAACATGGCTAGTCCGAAGATAGGGGTTCCGCAAAAAAGCGGATTTGACGTCGGAGGTCTAAGGCATTTCCTGTAGTACCAATCGGAAAGGAGGTCTGCAAAATACCCTATTGATCAACGGATCATGGTGGGTGAGCAAGTATATTCTAGGTGGTACGAGGAGAATCCAAATGAGTTGAATGTTTGGGACATTCCGGAGTTGACTTTGCCAGTTCAGGAAATAGTTCGGAAACGGAAAACATCGGAGTTACAGGGAACTGTGGGGCGTCGGAAAGATAGGATTGGATCAGGGAATTACAGGACATCAAGTCCGAAAACCTATTTGTTCTGCCACGGAGGTGACAATCCTGTTTGGTTTCAGGACCGGAGTGTCATGATACTGAAGTGGAAATGACAGCAGAGCATGAAGGGTGGAAATTGAGCATTCCGGCGGATGTTTACAGATGCAGGGAATGGAGAATGAGCTCCGGAAAATCCGGAGTTTTCATCGGAAATGGGATACAGGAAAATGGAGGGTTCGGAGGAGGAATACACAGTTTCCAAGGGACGGTGTCGGATCCGATTTCAGGTATGATCTAAGGATTCAGTATACTCGGTAAGGTGTGAGTCTGAATATACTGTTAAGACCATGCACAAAGGGTAGGACTGATTCCAAGGGGCTTGGCTTCAGCTCGTGCGCTGCGCCCCTTACCCGAGTATGTGCCCTTAACTTCAGAATGAAGTCCGGAGAAAGTCCAGTGAAGTCCGAAGGACTTCCGGAGGAGCGTGGGAAACTTCGGAAGGACTTTCCGGACGAGTGCGAGAAACTTCCGGATGAGCGCGGGAAAGTTCCGGAGGAACTTCCGGAAATTACGATGGAGTTTCGTCCTGACGGGGATATGTATAATGGCTACTCAGGACTCGTCCTGAGTAGAAGGAAACAGAGGAAAGGCTGCAAGGACAAAGTCCGAAGCAGAATAGGTCCGGAGGACCGCGGGAAAGTTCCGGAGGAACTTCCGGAAACTCGGAGGAATGGAGGATCGGATGAGTGGATGAGTGGAGGATCGGAGGAGCGGAGGAGCGGAGGAGCGGAGGAGCGGAGGAGCGGAGGAGCGGAGGAGCGGAGGAGCGGAGGAGCGGAGGAGCGGAGCTCCGGCCTAGGGAATTCCTCCCTAGGCCTGAGATGGATGATTACTAAGTCGGAGGAATAGAACTGTTACGAGGACTTAGTGTGAAGACTAGTGCGAGGACTAATATGTGTATGATATTCAGACTGAGGAAATACAGGAGTATCTACTGGGGTTTATATACTAGAGGCAAGTCTGTGCAGATCAGTAAGCAGAGGGGTAAGGCTATGTACGAGCATGTGGAAATGTATTAGAAAATAAGACGGATCATAGGAAATGAACTCGGAGATGAAATGAGGTACGGAAAATGAGGAAGTCTAACTCAAGAAGGAACATACAAAGGGATAAGGCACGGAAGATAGACGCGGGTCGGATCCGGATGTCCGGAGATGAATGCGTGATAGGTCTGGGTCCGGAACGCAAGGAAGATAGACGTGGGTCGGATCCGGATGTTCGGAAGTCCGGAGACAGGTGATTACCATAAGGGGATGGGCGCTGATTTAAGGTTTGGGTTCGGACATGACAGATAGGTCGGATCCGGAGATCCGGAGATGTGGATATCAGATCTGGCATCCGGATATCAGATGCAGGAGTACAGGGATCCGGACGGATAGAGGATTGGGTCTGGAGACATGGACAGGAGGTCCGGAGGTCCGGATGAGGCGTGGGAACGTCGTCAGATGTTGGTCCGGAATGCGGGATATGACAGTTGGCAGATATGACAGAGATTTAGACTTAGAGTCCAACAATGTGTGGGAAGACAGATAATCCTTATACAGTGAGATGGGAGTATATATATTCTATGTAAGTAATGCTTAAGCACGAAAGTGAACTGGGAGATGAAGCGAGTATGTGATAACATGTAATAAGGGTCCATTAATGCAACATATGGAATGAGTGCGCAAGCGCCAGAGATATGTCAGAATAAACAGAAATATGATAGTAATATTCACCAATGAACTGAATGGACATGAAATGGATGGACGGAGGATGAGCAACAGAACCGAGGATATATGCACCGATGTGCGCCTGAAGCACTTGTTCGCACGAGCAGCCGAAGGAGCACCGAGTGCGCAGAAATGAGGTGTGAGTTGTACTGTATTTGGAAGGTGATTGGGACATTGGGAATTTAGACCTCTATGAGGCCACAGAGATATCAGTCTCTACAGTGTGCACTTGTCCTACCTATGTCCAGTCTCATTGCGCTAGCCCCACTAGGTGCATAGTTACTTGTTTTTGCATCCCTAACATTGTCGACCGTGTTATTACATGTATTCCCATAATCCGCAGTACCTCATGTCTTATTACATAGGACATCAGGTCCAAAATATTGCGCTACTACTTTTGCCTATAGGGTTCCAGATTTCTACGTATCTATATAAATATTGGACTCCCCATAGCATCATCATCATCCAAGTAGAGGAGAGTCGTTCTCCAATGCTTTGGGGTCAAACCTAATATTTCATAGTTCTTAGTTGACATTGCGAATATCATCGTTCCTTCACCGCCTGTATCCGTCATTGTTATTATTGCACATACCCCTCGCTTTCCCGATGCTCACTATTAGTTTCCAATACACCAAACCTGAACCCAATAACCTAAAAACCTGAAAACATTGGACCCAATGCTTTTGCATCGGACATTGTAATTATACCTTCGGACATTGTTTCCCACACTTGGATTATTGATCCCACATCACTCACTGACCTCCAAAAACTATTTCCAGACCACAGACCCCTGGGTTGAATGCACTTGTCTCACCAAGTATAGCAGACTAGGCAGTGCAAGACCACAACATAAAGATATCAGTTTGGAGCCATCTTTGTATAGCCCCACTCTGTGTTGTATACCTACACCGGTTGAAGTCGGTGTATGGTGATAGCTTCTCAGAAAAGGTGTTCTATATAATACACTAATTAGCTGTTACAGTTGTTATATGAAAAAGAAACTTACTCGAGTTGGATCCAATGATTTGCCATTGAGTATATTTTTCATGCGAGTCTCATCAACTGATGTGCCTGACTGAAAAATAAGGACCCATGCATCATCAATTTCTTGGCATAGTATGCTATTGTCCTTGCACATGAGTCTGATGCGCCATTTTATATTGCACTTCATTCCCATTAAATGAACTTGGTCCTTCCGTGTGAGGCAGCACAGACAAAGGCATCACCTGAGATTTTTGATGCTTGTAAGAATGACTCTGTGAAATATTAGCATGCTTCTGTAAGGAAAGGAATTAATGTACTCACTTCTCAGGATAGTCCACTGAGTGTGTAAAAAATGAGGGAATACCCTATAAGTAACACCATCTCCACATTCTATCACAATACCATACTCATAAGCATGCATGAACTTCTCATCCAGCAGCAGAGCCCATATCACTTGCATTAGTTTATGTTTACAGTGCATGTACACTTGACTAGTAGTAGGGTCACCAAATATATCCATGTATTGATCTTGAAGATCTTCTGGTAACTATGATCAGTATAAAATTAGCTGTGTGTCAACACAAAGAGATTAAGAGACTCGCTGAGGGAATATAAGCTACATGGTGGCATGCAGAGGTGGTTGGTTTGCCTTGCGTATATTTGGATTGATTACCAAAAAAAATATACAAAGGCCAAAGTGAGGTGTTCCCAAAACTTGCCAGATGGGTGACATCAGACCAGAATATGAGTGAAGCTATGGTGCGCTCATACTCGTCCCCTAGTTCCCGAGGTAAATCAAGTATTTCTGCAAAGTCACTAGCATCTCAGGGCTAGAATAAGCTTCTCAGATGACTTTGATTAAAATGGTCCTTAGAACATTGCCAGTACTTACGGTAAGGCATCATATTGAATGAAGCTGCGACATCATCCATGAAAACAGACTTGATGACATTGATGATCAATTGATGATAGATACCAGGGATCTTGAGTTCTGGAGTGTCAATCTCTGATGGCCACTTCATACCCTCTTTTGGCAACCTGATCTTGACAGCCAATTAGTGCCAGCCATATTCCTTACAAAATGGGTTGGCCTTATCCTGTAAATAGCTATCAATGTTCTTTGCTTCCTGTGTATGGGAAAATGAAAGAGCATTGACATGATTAAAAAGTGGATCACCAACAAAAGTCATCAGTTGCTGCTACTCAGCAACAGATTGCTGACTAGTTCCAGAATATTGATAGGTCATTAAAAGGTTGGCAGTAGGAGTAGAGAATGCAGCATATAGATTATCACTGCTGATCTCCTTTGATGATAACCTTTCAGTGTCTCGAGTGTGTTATTGTTGGGCAACAATTTCGGATAGGTGGGATAAATACAGAAGAGACCTGCATCATTTGGAGGTGTTTCAAATGGATCAAGGGTGGAGTGCTCGGGTGTTGATGGAGAAGGTGTACAAGGGTGGGGGTTGGGAGGTTAATCCATGTATTGATTTGCAAAGACATCATGTCCACATTGCTGATGAGCATTGGGCAGCATATGAGCAAGGTGAGTAGTACTGCCTGGCAGAAAGTCTGCAAACTGAGTGGGCATGCATATTTTGTGTCCAAAACACTGAGAGACAACAGGGACAGAGGGAAGAGGTGAGAGAGATTGCAGATGATTCATTTTGACTTGGAAAAATAAGTGGTAAGTATAATACAGCTGTCAAAAATAATACATACATTATTGATGTCAAGATCTCTGTGGTCGATGAACATTGGATCCTGGAGCTCTGACTGCTCTGGAACATTAGCATTATTAGAAACACATGCAGGAGACTCATTACGACAAGCCCTCTTGTCTTTTCTCTTTTTCTTCTTCTCTAATTTTTGCTTTTAGTCAAAGATTTGGTCAGTAAAAGAAAGGTTTAGTGTACATTGAGCTACTGGCTAAGCAGTGGAGGTCATTGACTATAGACAAAATGTAGAGAAGGGAAGAGTGCATGTCTTCACTAACTGTAGATTCAGGTGGGAGGAAGGAATATTTATTGAGGCAGTCTATCCAAAATACAAGCACTACTATATCTATGTAAGGATATGTCAATACCTAAATGAGTGGTGCAAACCATATGAACACACCTTACAATGGAAGTCTTTGAGGTCCATGGCAAAATGACCTTTCACAAACATTCTTGCTGGAACAGTAATGATAATCTATGTCATGTTTTAGGCATCTAGGGAAGTGAGGTGGTCAGCATAAAAACATGCAACATATGCATCTCTACAGCTGAGAAATGTCTAAGAATCAGATTGCAGAGTAAGGTTAGTGTGATAACATACGAGAGCAGACATACCATTTGTCATTGCCTAAATATATTTGAGTTGATTGTTGTTGGCGAAGCAGCTCTGAAGTCAAGGCTGGCTGCAATGGGCAGAGCAAGGTCACCTAAAGACATGGACCTGATGCATTTGATATCTAATTAAAACTCTGCCAGAATCTTGTAGTAATATCAACTGTCCAATCTTAAAGTCTATCAATGTTAATATTAATATATATAGTAACATAACTGACAATACCTGAATCTCCATGCTCAATGAATATTCAAAGATGTATTTGTTTGTATATTTGCTTGTTCCCCTTTTTTAAGTTTGTACAGCTAGATGTATTCAGGGGGTATTAATTTGATCACCAAGTAAACATAAGTGGTATCAATATTAACGTCACATGCCCTACAACATCTCAGATCCAAACTTTCTCTCCCACCACTATGGCACATCATAATTGCACTGATTCTATATCTTCCTCTTTCTCTTCTGTGTCATCCATAAGCTCCTCTGGATTGGAAGTCAGTACTCCCCCAAGTACATCACCACTCCAGATATCTGAAAACGTGGAAGAGACACATTAGATGCATCTAAGATGTGTCAAGCATCTGAGAAGGGCAGGTCTAAGTCCAAAAGGGCCAGGTAAGTCATCAAATGATATTGGTTGTTTTCAAATAGAGCTTACCTAAGGCATATAGGATACATAGCCCAGTTAGAGCCAAAAGAAAGGTTAAGAAAATGAAAAGGTGAGATATTTCATTTGATGCGATCAGATGAATCTCATCTTGATGATATTCTAGAAGATCACATCACAAAGAGCTCACTCCATGTGACCAGTGCATATACAGTGGCTCAAAAAAGTGTTTCAATGTTTATAACTTTTGATGTAATTGCTTTATTATGAGCCAGGATGTAGAAATATGACTAGGCCGTAGGGAGGTGTCAGAAAGCTATATTTCCCAGCCTTATTTATGTTCCCTATAGCGTGGGAAGCTGATGTCATCATGTGCAGATATGGCTATTTCAATTTGGTGACTCATTGAGACACTTTCTTGACTTTTAATTTGATCAATACAATCTCTATAATTATGATACTTTGTGTGACCTCCTTTTGCTCTAATTACTTCTGCCACTCTTCTAAACATGCTATCTATCAATTTTGAACATTTCTTCTTAGCACTGCTTTCTCACTCTGCTGCAACTTTATCCTATAGCTGAAATAGCCCCTATGATGAATTTTGATAGGCTGCAAGCAATTTCTTGAGTATTTTCCAGAGACATTCAATAGGGCTGAGGTCCAGGGACTGTGCTAGATATGATAGAACATTTATATCATGGTCTTTGAGTTGTTGGTGACTAAATTGAAAGCTCACTCCATATGACTAAAGATCACACATTCACTATGTTCTAACTGGGCAGGCTGCTAATGCCACTAAGGCCACCCAATTCATTAATTCCATCATCTCCAGCATTGTTTTCACTCAAACCATCAATAATACTTTCAAGGCAGCAAATCTTAAAGTTATAATCAAGAAGAAAAAGACCCCTCATCTTTAGCATATAGACAGGAGAAATGAACTTTAGCTTTAAAGCACCAGTATTAGACTAAAAGAAGACTGAAGAGGATTATCTTATAAGATAAGGCCAAAATAAACATGATAAGGTCAGATGGCTGGGAATACATCTTAGACAGATAGGTGAACTACTAAAAAAAAAGACAAACATGTAAACTCTCAAGTGTGAAGTAGCAAACATAGAGGTATAGGGCTGTATAAGATGGAATAGAGTATATATTCTCTGTGAAGTGAAAGGCAAAATGAATACAGAGTGGTACATCTCTATTTTAGATAAGAGTCTGCTAAGAAGGATACAGGAATCATAGATTGATGAGGAAGATACTATCTTACAATAAGATAATGATTCTAGGTATATCTCTAAGTCAGCCACCAACAGCTCAAAGACCATGATATAAATGTTCTATCATATCTAGCACAGTCCCTGGACCTCAGCCCTATTGAATGTCTCTGGAAAATACTCAAGAAATTGCTTGCAGCCTATCAAAATTCATCATAGGGGCTATTTCAGCTATAGGATAAAGTTGCAGCAGAGTGAGAAAGCAGTGCTAAGAAGAAATGTTCAAAATTGATAGATAGCATGTTTAGAAGAGTGGCAGAAGTAATTAGAGCAAAAGGAGGTCACACAAAGTATCATAATTATAGAGATTGTATTGATCAAATTAAAAGTCAAGAAAGTGTCTCAATGAGTCACCAAATTGAAATAGCCATATCTGCACATGATGACATCAGCTTCCCACGCTATAGGGAACATAAATAAGGCTGGGAAATATAGCTTTCTGACACCTCCCTACGGCCTAGTCATATTTCTACATCCTGGCTCATAATAAAGCAATTACATCAAAAGTTATAAACATTGAGACACTTTTTTGAGCCACTGTATGTTGCACAATGGATCCCACATAGCCTGGATATGTTCTATGATCTTAAGCAGGCAATCCAGGTATGTTTACTTTTAGAGCAAGATAAAGTGGCCAAGGATGGAGATCCAATGGAAGAATATACCAAGATTTCCCGCACAAATATCTTCAATAACATGTCAGTCTGTTTGAGTGTGTATATGCATATACATGCATGTTAATTTTATTCTCAGTGATGATCACACACGTGCACACTACCAACGGATGTTTAAATACGTCATGGAGCATGCCCCTTATCTTGGGAGTTTGATCAGCAAGAAGAAAAAATGTGAGGAGCTCACAAATCTCATTGGTGAGGTATTTAAGTTCTTATGTACATACTTGTTCTCAGATGCAGAATATGATTAACCATACCTACTCAGAGGATACCAGCTGTCTCAAGAGCTGCATGGGCTCTTATACTGCACCAGTCTCAGATAAGGCCCTCGATTGATATGTTTTTGTCTTGACTCAATTCATCATCACTACTTGAGAGGCTGATAACATCTATAGGCACATAACTATAAGATATGTACTTTCTTCTGGTATCTCTAGCTGCATTGACAAATGGTCAAAATTTGACTCTTCTATAGTCTCTACATTTCCCTTTAATATCTCTAATAGGAGATAGAGATGAGGATCTGATACTATCAACTGAGGAGTTCTTTGTATGCATGACAGAATATGCTTATGTAGCGTCCATACTGGTACTTCAAATGCTCTGCCCTTCCCTTTGCAATATTTAATTAGAGGCAATTCAAACTGATGAGTTGTTGCAACAGAATGAGAAAATGTCATAAACTCTTCTATATAATCTGTCTATAAGATGTCCATTGTCAACAATACTAGAATCAGGGAGTTCAAAAGCATTGCTCTGCATTAAATAAACCTACTTGCAGTGGGTGACACAATAACAAAGAACATCATGACTAAAAAATTAAATTAGTTTTGAATTTGCACAATATTGGTGCTTGGACTCACTGCTGTTGTTATTATACCCATTGGTACCTGACATGGATGTAGGGTTTTGCTAAATACCTGTCAAGTTAAATGAGATATTGCTGTTAATATAATATATAGTGGTGCTTATATTTACTTGAGTCATAAAACAAAAGTCCAAATTCCTGCTTAAGTAAAATGACCTACCATTTTAGGTGATTAGACATGATGATAGAATTTCTGGTGAATCATGTATCACGTCTTTTCACTGTTAGATTACGACTGTAGAAATTGTATTCTTTAGAATTTCATTCAGTGTAGTGTAAGTCCAAAAATTCTTTTATAGTATCATATGTGGTTCTCCTGACTACATCTGCAATGAACTGAAGTGTTGTCTCATTGAACATATTCTTATGTCTGATTCTGATTGCCTCTAGAGGCAGAAAAAGGCCAAAACCAAAAATAGTGTAATTTTGACTTCTGAAGAAGCCTTTATATTCCATCTCTCAGCTTATCTATGTACATAGTCTAAATACCTATTATGATAGATTGAATGTTTGGATTGACATAGACATTGGGTTCTCTGGTTTGACTGAATATGAAAGAGGACACATATTGCTACATTTCATACATAATATTAAACATAGTTGTATGACTGAGATACAACATCCAATCATAAACACAAGTGACACAGCTTGAGATGAAAGACATTATAAGTGTGTGAAAGTGAATGAATATGAAGGCTTGCTCACTCATGGTCATCTGAATAGACTGAATCTATTCCTCATCTTTGTTTATTAGCACCTTAAGAAGGGAGGTAACATTGCAAAGATATTTAAACTTTGTAAAATCTGGTATAAGGATGGTTGTTTCACAAAAGTTTCTATTTGCACACAATATTCTAAGCCAGATGACTTGTTTGAGGTTAAGTTTGTCACCTCGACCTCACATAAACCTTACCTATTTGGGTTGCCATACACCCCTGGGAACGGCAAACTAATTAGCTTGCTTTTCATCAATCTCTTACACTGCCAGTAATTAGTTCAATAACGCTGAATATTTCTAACATGGTAACATAAGATATCGGCAATGTCCGCTACTGTACCGGCAACGAGAGATAACCTTCTTCTTTAGGCAACTGGGCGTCCCGCTCACGACCAAACCTTTGCGCTCGTCGTTGCCCACAACGAGCTCGAATATGATCTCGGAATTAAGTCTAAATTCACTCATTTCTTTCTATCTGTTCCTAACATTAACTATAGCTATAGCCATGCACATATACCAGTACATCATCGTCCCACTCACGACCAAACCTTCGCGCTCGTCGTTGCCCACGATGAGCTCGACTGCTCTCACAGTTGCAAGAACTTAGCATAAAAAGATACTATTCATTATCACGAGGCTAGATAATACCCGGGCATGTATGTAAACACTCACAACAAAATAAGCACAGAAATCAAGAGACGCAATAATGGTGTCAATGGACCAGAGAATTAAGACCCTACATCAGGAGACCCTTGCAATGTAGCAGCTTGGCCCGAGCTCTTTTTCTTTCGAGGACCACGCTTCTGACCTTTATCACTGCGCTCCTTGCGAGTCTTCTTTGGTATGTTGACACCAGTTCCATTCACCATGGTCACGACGTTCACAGCGTGAGTTGATGTCTGTTGCTGGCAAGGAAGGGAGTTAGAGACTTGTACACCATCAACAGAGTCGAGCGGAGGTGCATTGTCGCATCCTTCTATTCTGTTCTCCTGTCCTTCACCATCTACTTCCATCCCAGCATCTCTCTCTGCTCTCGCCTGATCCATTACAGCCTGGAAACACTGGTTATCCCACTCATTAAACTCGCTATCTGTGAGCTTGCGGAAGCGAGTGGCATTCGACTCCCATGCATGGCTCAAAACAGTGAGCTCGGTGCGTGAGCTGATGTCCCCTGGGCAGCAGAACTTCTGGAGTGGCCAGTTCTCGATGATGACCCCCAGCTTCGCAGTAATGTAGGTGTCGAAATTTTGGTAATACATGCGTGATACTTTGGTGGGGGCTGCTGCTGCCTCTATCGGCCAAGTCAGATTACAAGCAAACAAAAGTCTTAAAAAGAAGAGACGCACGAAGCTTTCGTAAAATCATCTCGCTGATAGATTTCTTGAGATCAAGGACTTCTTGAAGGTGAGACTTGGCAAGACCTGACAGTGCAGAACTCAGTCCGATACGACGAGAATATGATTAGGTGCTTACCTTGTACCCCAGCTATACAGAATGCCTCAAAGCGCACTGCAATATCTGCAATGGAGGAACCCAAGCATGCATCAAAGAAGTCAGCAGCACGCTCGGTGACAAAGACATGTGGCTGGTTGAAGTGGTCAATGTTTGCACGTGAGGTGAGCAGCACAACCTCAAGGCCCGTACGTGCATTCAAAGCACGAATCTGTTGTTTGGCGTTAACCAATGGTTGCTAATTGTTGAAAAATCAAAGATATACTTCACGGTCAAGTGAGTCGAGACTTTTCCGAACGTCTTGAAAAGCATTCAAAGGCACGTTGTGTTGGGCAAGCTGCTTGGATTCGCGATGGTCTTCAAGATCTTTGATAGCATCCGTAGTCTCGTTCTTTTGTTCGTCTTTTGACATGTCGTTCCAACGCGCTGCAAGTTCTTTCACGCACTGAGAAGCTTTGAGGCAAGCAGAACCAGGAGGACGTTCTAGTAAATGTACAAGGCATTGAGCACAACAAACAAAAACAAGTAAGGACACATGTACCTTCATTCATCCGTTTCACCTCACGGCGAACAAATGCATTCCATCTCGAGGGACTACGCGATGATGTGGCCATGCGAGTACGCTGCATGAGCTCTTCATGATAATACTGAACACTATGACTACCGAATTTTTCATGTAGTAGCTTTGCCTGCTCCTGCACAACCTCACGGGCATTCTTGAGAGCTTCAGCATATGCAATGCGATGAGCTAGACGTTTTCCCTTCAAAGCAGCCTTTTCGCTGGCAGTGTGCTTGTAGCGACCCTTGCTGCGGTGGCGCCAGGGCTTCCGAGGCTTTTGAGTAGTGAGTTTCTGCAATTTCGTATGATAGCGGCCAAGCCAGTTTTTGGATTTCATAGTGTGAAACAACGAATAAACATTGAATAAAGAGTGAAGAAATGCTGAAAATTTCGCGTTAGCATCAGTTATGTATATAGCCACGTGACTTCAAACAATGACATAGAGCGATAAGTAGGAATACGTGAATCAGAAGGTATTGTCACCAGTTATGATCTGCCACAGCCATCGCGCTTCAGTGACAGAAAGACCCCTTCCAGAGATATCCCGAACAAAATCCTCCCCAGACTGAGAGACTTCCACTGCATGCGCAATACAAAGAACAGCACGAGCAGTGTAACCATGGGATTGCAAATAGCCGTCAGCCATGTCACCAAAAGAAGGAAGCGGAGTATCGTCATGAGGAGAGGCTTGATAATGTGCACCTGTGATTCCACTAAGCTCTCGAATGAATTGATGGACGCAAGGCGAGGCACTGATGGCATGTGACACTGATCCAGGAGTCATTGTTCTCCATGTATGAGGAGCCTTAGGTGTGACCATTAAGTTAGCACCAAGCGAGGCCGATGATTGCCTATGTGAGCTCGACTTAGAGTCAAAAATTAACCGGGCTAGGTTAAGTTTTACGATTAGTAGGACAAGCAAACGGTAGCTGTACTTACCTTGTAAGGCAGCTGATCTTGTAGTCTCAGTACCATGTGATGTTGAGGACGGTTTGAAGCCAGATTCAGAGGAATCTATAATAAGTTTTCTGATTAAATAGGACAAACACGCAATAGCCACACGTACTTAAGACAGCTGCTCTCGTAGTGCAAACCGGTTCTTCCTCGTTGAGTTTCTTGCCCTTCAGGATCATCCATGACATGGCCTCAGCAAATGTTGTGAGTTTCTTGTACTTTGCATTGTTATAACCTGATACGGCGCCATGACAGTCTTCCCTGCATATATAACTGATCAACACGATACTTGAAGATCTAAAATAATACAGTACATACCATGTAGTGTAGATGCCTGGCGTAAATCCATAGATGACGACATAAAATCCCTGAATAGCATGGCACTGAAGGTCTCGTCGAAGAACTCCTTGTGCCATGTCTGAGTTAAGAAACAGCCGCGCAGCGTCAGGTGGAGGTGTGAATTCGTTGATATCCTTCAAAAGTGTTTGAAATTGATTTAATTTTTGAGCGTATTCATCCCACCGACAATGGATGGCGATAGGGAAGTAATGGGCACCATTGAGTTGAGCAGTGAATGGTCTGCAAGATTATTAGTTGTGTATACTACATGACAATAATACATACTGTTCACGAAAAATACCAGGGTTAGGTCCGCCTAAGACAACCCAATAGTTATTTCCAGCGCCTCCCATGAAAAGTGTTGAGTGATGGTGAGAGGAGAGAAAGATGTGACTGTTCAACGTTCAATGTTGAATGATCGATCAACGATCAATGATAGAACATCGAAGTTGAGTTGATTAGATGTTTAGATGTTGTAATCACTAGTCATTCCAATTTCACGCAATTCATCTCCATTGTGTATCGTATATCAGTGCTTTTTCTACTGTAATCTACTTGTATAGTGTAGAGTAGATTACCTAGTGTAGTTCTAAGTCATCCCAATTTCACGCAATTCATCTCCATCGTGTATCGGTGCTTTTTCTACTGTAATCTACTCTACACTATGTACATAAGTCATCCCAATTTCACGCAATTCATCTCCATTGTGTATCGGTGCTTTTTCTACTGTAATCTACTCTACACTATGTACATAAGTCATCCCAATTTCACGCAATTCATCTCCATTGTGTATCGGTGCTTTTTCTACTGTAATCTACTCTACACTACACAAGTCATCCCAATTTCACGCAATTCATCTCCATTGTGTATCGGTGCTTTTTCTACTGTAATCTACTCTACACTACACAAGTCATCCCAATTTCACGCAATTCATCTCCATTGTGTATCGGTGCTTTTTCTACTGTAATCTACTCTACACTACACAAGTCATCCCAATTTCACGCAATTCATCTCCATTGTGTATCGGTGCTTTTTCTACTGTAATCTACTCTACACTACACAAGTCATCCCAATTTCACGCAATTCATCTCCATTGTGTATCGGTGCTTTTTCTACTGTAATCTACTCTACAGTACACGAATTATATCAGTGAGTAAGTGCAAGATCCGACAGGTATTCTACTAAAGTCCCGATATCCTGCATGTCATCACCTTCGTCATCGAGCGCCTCGATGGTTTCATCGTCACCATCATGATCGTGCTCATGCTCATGACCAACAAGGATACCGTCCATACCATCTCCCTCTCCATCGAGATCAACTCGCCCCTTCCTTAAGCCTGGAGAGGCCACCCCACTAAAGCCGGGAAGTGCATATATCTGGAAGATGCGGTCAAGGAGCTGGGAGTTGACCAGCCGCCGGTGTGTGCAGAATTCTTGAACAGCGAAATATAAAGGTGAGTCTTCAAGTGAAGAAAGAACACGAGTGAAGTGCCGGTCTTCGTCCACGATAGATGTATGCAAACGCCGGACTTCAACATTGCACCTCTCAATCTCTTCCTTCGCACGCTGTATGCGTAGCCATTGCCGCATCGTCTCACGAATAGCTGGTTTCGCCCACATCTTGTCGCGGATGTCTTGCTGTGTCTCACGGAGAAGATTGAACTCCTCGAGGAAACTGTAGTGCGACACCTTGGACCATTCAAGCGGCGGACGCGGTGGGTGGAGCTGTGATGCTGCCTCATTGTATTTCTTGATGGCAGTTTGAATGGCGTGACAACGCGTCTGAAGCGACTTCGAGATATGAGTGCGCATCTTGTAGGCTAAATAATCACATCACTAGGTGGTCATTGAAAGCCACAAAACACTTACCTGTCTGAGAGATATTAAGCTTTTGCAACTCAAATAGACGCTGCACTACTAGGCGCTGGAGGTTATCGAGGGCACGCTGATAGGTGTGCATCGCCATATATTTCATGGTTTCTTGATACTCTGGTGAGGTTGGCTGCCACCGGTGAGTGATACCCATCTTGACCTCCAAGGCGACTACCTCATGTTGAAGTGTGTCGAGGCGTTCGGAGTGGTACCTACGTTGAGTTTCAAGTTTTCTCGTAGCTGACACATTGGCGGAATATGACATGTCCTGTGAGGGGGACAAAAATTGATAATCGGATGGCATCGTAGATAGAAACTGCAAGGATGCATCGCTTGCGCAAGTCCTGATGAAAATAAATAATAGATTAACACAAATAACAAAGAAGACATCTACATAACTTACTGCGCGTCCCTCAACTTATGAAGAAGCTCGACATATGCCATAGCGTGGATATCCCACGTGGTCTCCTTGCCAAGACCAGCAATATATTCAATCTCTTCTTGACGCCAAGCCTCCAGATCACCATCCTGGATGCCAAGCGATGCCTTGGCACCATCGAGGGCAAGAGACTCCGATGCTATAATGTTAATAGATTGCTTGTAGTTGTGGTAGATCATTGTGGCAAGGTTCAGGTATTTGTCGTCGTCCCATTGTTTGAAGAAGAGATCGAGAAAGACAGAACGACGGTAGGCAGTTGCATAGCGGATGACAGGAGCGAGTGCGTTAGATGCACTGAAGAAGTGTTCGATGGCTCCGAAGTCCTCGATGCCTGCGCCTTGAATGCCATTCGGATGATTCTTGGTTTGACATGCGTAGTTGTGTGCGTAACCATGGAACGCATCAACGCAGATACGGCAGCCTTGCTGCTCGAATGCTTTTCCAAGGCTGCTGGCACGGATTGTTGATGCGAACCCACAGCCAATGTCATAGGCAGCAAGAGAGCGCTCGCCGAGGAGCTCGAGAACCTTAGATATAATTGCGAGGGGGTACTTGGCCCTATGTACAAGTCAGAATGCACGGATGGTTGATCATTGAAAAACTCACAGTTCTCCACTGCGAACCATATCTGCTACCCACAAAACAAGGCCATGGCGACAGGCAGAGACAAAGATGCCTGTTTCATCAAAAATGCTCCACATCCGCTTCTTTTCATCGCTTGCAGCAGCCTTCCAGTTCTTGCTGCAGTCTGATGCAATGGTGTGTCTTGACGGGTCTGCATCGGCATCTTCATCAGCTTCCAGTGAGTCCAGGACGACTTCTGATTGTGTCACTGTATTTCGTGATTGCACCTCATTGGCAAACTGGTCAACGTAAGTGCGGGGAAGAATGTAGTCACTCTCGGTATACTGCCGCATATCGCCACAATTACGTGCACCTTCTGCCATTCGTTTTGCTGAGTTCCCACCATCAAGGACATACATCCATCCAAAGGTGAGAGTGGGCTCTCCCTCCAATTCATAAGTGCAAGGGGGGCAGGCATTGAGAACACGCCAGTTGGGAGCATCACGGCCAAGAGTTTCGTTGATCTTCCTGTCAACACCACGGAGAATGGCTAGGTAGGTATCAAATGCCCCCGACAAGCATGTACGATAGCGTCGTCGATAAGGTATCTAGTAAGACATCAGCATCAGTGTAAGAATGATAGGATATCGTGTACATACCTTGTACGAATCGCACAATACTTTTCCAAATGCCTCGATACTGAATGAGGGCTTGCGGGCTCGTAGAAGTCGGAAGTGTTCTAAAGTATGCAGTGAAAATGCAAGAGATGGTGCATGTGGCACATGACCCAGGTATCCGGCACGAACGAGTGCTGTAGTGGGAGACGGGCTGTCCGCATCACGTGGGATCAAAACTTCGGTGTCGAGTGTGAATATGTCCACAACTGGAATGTAAAAGTCATATTCAGATGGTGAACGCAGAGATATCGATGTCCTATGAGTTGAATTTGAGGCTTTCCAGAGGAGAAACAGATCGACGAGTTGGGGAAGAAGTGGGGCCCAGTTGGCATGCAGGTTTTCTACACGTCTGCGCCATGTACGGGAATCTTTATGTGTACGGTAGTTCCAACTATTTTTTCATCAGCAGCAGTGTGTGCTACTAAGTTAGAACTCACGGATTGTCAATATAGTCTCGGATGGCGTGCACAATCGTTTCATCTTCATTCCAGGACTCAGGGATCGGTTCCCATTCCCCAAGTGGCCCTTCGTCATCAGCATAGTTCGGAGAGCCTGGGATTTGTGAGCGAACATCCCCCAGTGCAGCGAGAGAATCAGCACTGAGGCCTAGTGAACTAGTGAGCAGAATATTGAGTGTAGAGAAAGACTTTACCTGTTGTATTGATGCGATAACGGTCTTGAGCTGCAGACCGCTCGTGTGCTACTGCCCGTTGTCCAAGAATATCATTGCGATATTGTCCATTATACGTGAATCCCGTGATATGGACCTTGCGAGAAATGCCCTTTCGACGTTTGGCTGTGGTCATTGTGTAGGACGAGGATGCCAGAGTATGTCTTCAACGTGGTTGACAGTCAACAAAGAGGCCACGTGATCACATGCGCGTGTTAAACGAAACAAAGAACCTATGATGACATGCCGGTATATGTGCATAATGGCTATAGCTATAGTTAATGTTAGGAACAGATAGAAAGAAATGAGTGAATTTAGACTTAATTCCGAGATCATATTCGAGCTCGTTGTGGGCAACGACGAGCGCAAAGGTTTGGTCGTGAGCGGGACGCCCAGTTGCCTAAAGAAGAAGGTTATCTCTCGTTGCCGGTACAGTAGCGGACATTGCCGATATCTTATGTTACCATGTTAGAAATATTCAGCGTTATTGAACTAATTACTGGCAGTGTAAGAGATTGATGAAAAGCAAGCTAATTAGTTTGCCGTTCCCAGGGGTGTATGGCAACCCAAATAGGTAAGGTTTATGTGAGGTCGAGGTGAAGTTTGTCCATCACTTACCTATACACAAATCTGAATTAGTATTGACTAGGAACCATATCAAATTATGATAGAAAATCATCCTCTTACATAGAGAGGCATTCTCATTGCTTAGAACAATCATAAGTTCCTTATGATATAGGGTCTGCACAGCAGACAGCTCAAATGAGAAATTGAATGAGAATCCAAGGTAAATACACATAATCAGCCTCATGAATTGAATAATAAAGTTTGGATACTTAATGTTTTCATCTGACATAGGCCTCTAATAATTGTCCCTAGACACATTCATGACTGTCAATGATGGTATTATTGTGACATGATAGAACTGCTCACATTTCTTGCAGTATAGTTTTATCATATAATAAAAGTTTTGATAGGCTTAACCTATAAGAATGACTATCTAAGATAGTGGATGTTCTAGCTATGTAGCTTTGCACTGCAGCAGTGAGATAGGTAAGAATGCCATCAAATTCAACATTGACTATACAAAATATCCACATATCTGATATATATTATGGTGTTTTTGTGTGTCTAGAGATCATCCTGAAGGTTAATGTAATCAGGCATGAGTAGCAGAAAGCACACATTTTCTTTCCACTAGTTGCGAGTTGCGAGTATCTTAGAAGAATTCATTAATAAGTTATTACATCTTATACAACTCATTACATTAATCCATAGGAAGTCCATACTTGGACATATTCTTAAGCTAAACAGGTGTGGCAAAATATCATGCATGAGCTGTTGAACTTGCTGAAAAAAATCAAATAGTGCATTTTAGTATCTGAGTAAGGTTTCACAGATCAGCAGGTGACCTAGAATATATAGGTATCTCAGATGTTTCAGATATTTACACATGTTCTTTTATAAACTAATATTTTGTAGCATAAAGATAATGATAATAAGGTTAATAACCTTAGGACAAGGTTCTATGGTATATCATGATCTAAATTTGTGAGTTAAAGTCACTGGTGATGGTATAAAGAAAAAGAAATAAAAGATACATGTACTACCTTAATCATTTTCTTCAAAGTGCCAATCACATGAAGAAGGCAAGTTTTGAAATAGTCCTACTTTGCATAGAGGACCACAAACAATTCCCACACTGCACTATTAGTTTAAATGTTAGCTACAATAGCTATGTATGACATGATATCAGCTGTATGTGTTTCTATCTTTCAATATATGTCTTAAGTGATACCAGTACTTATGATCCTATGTCACCCTAGCTACAATAGCTGAAGTTATATATAGATCTTGATTCTAAGACTCATAAATATAGGAGTAGAAAGAGTGCTCTCATAGAGAGAACATGTAGAAAAGCTGCTGGAGATTTGGAATATTATTCATTATAAAAAAACTTAGAATGACAGTGTGATGCCTAAAAATATAAACAAGTGAGGTGACAAAGTGATACATTCAGAAGAGACTTGGATAGGGTGACACCTGAAAGTCTAAATAAGTGTGAGTGATGGAGTAATACATCTGGTAGCAAGTCGGAAAGGGTAATATCTGCAAAAGACAGAATGAGAGGGTGACATTTATAGGACAGGACCACACCAAGTACAAAGAAAATAAAATGGAATAGTTCCAAGAAGACATAGTGGTGGATGAGAAAATAAGTGAGGGTGATAGACAGTTACTTACCACACCTCATGAGACAAAGAAGGAGTAATGCTGATAGTGCCAAGGGTAAATACTGGTGGATGAGGAAAAAAAGGAGAGTGACAGACAGCCACTTATGTGATGGACTTCTTTTTATAGATGGGGTGATAGAGTGATGCTTATAGGGGCACACCTAATACACCAAATAGATATGACTGTACTACCCTATATGGCTGTAAGAGTAGTGTCAAATTTAGTGTTTTGCTGATACTTAAAAAATATTATTCTCAACAATGTCATATCCTGTGTTCCAGACCTAGACCGATCACGCACTCATTTCCAGATGTCTGGATCTAACCTGCTTCTTACTTCTGTTTTCCTTCTCATTTTGTACATTTCATTTTGGCTAGTTTCTGTTAACGGTCCTCCGGTTATTTACATATCCGACTGTACTCATTTATCTGGACCTTGTTTCATTTCCAACTTCATTCTGTTATGTTCCATTATACTATTGATAAGCTTTCCACATGCTTCATACATAACCTTGCATTGCGCTGACTGAACTTCCATTATGTTTCCATAGTGTATGTATAAACCCTGTAAATTCTCTGTACATCCTCAGTTCAAATATCACATTAGATTCTGCTCATTCCTGCCTCTGTCCAACTTGAGTTTCTCCTCTTGTCGTCTTCCAATAGTCTTAGGATTGATTCCTATTGACTTAAACATCTCCGCCTCTACCTCCGGTAGTCTTCCACTGTTTTTTTCTAGTTTGGATATTGTCTGGATTAGTCTTCTATCTTGTTTCCGAATGTCTGCCATAATTCCCATGCTTCAGACATCGTCCTATAGCCTTCGGAAGTCAAGGGCACATACTTGGGTAAGGGGCGCAGCATACGAGCTGAAGCCGAGCCCTTCAGATCCAAACCTTTGAGCATGTTCTTAACAAACAATCTCTAAGCAATCAGTATTTTTGCTTGCTAAGATGTATAATGCAAGTGGATAAATAGTATATAAAATAAGTTCTAGGATTGGTATGAGTAGCTATAGTCAGTATTTTATTGAAAAATTCCATTTCATGTAGATATGCAAATAGTGTTTGAAAGTCTAGTTATCAGACTGCACAAAAACTAGTTGGTAGACTGCACTAGAAGCAGTTGCCTTCCATTAGCAAACAAAAAGAAAAACTGATACAAACTAGTTACAACTAGTGACCTGCATCAAACTGGTTTGGTGCATAGATGACCAGTACTCTATCATCAGCCTGATAATCTAGAAATCACTATGAAATAGTCTTCCTTTACTCTGAAGTCAGAATGTGGTTCAGATGGGAATTTCTTTATATTTTCAAACTGAACTTAGGTAGACTAAATATTTTTAAATATTTAATTCTGTAATAAATTTTGCTTAGTCATTTATGATGAAGACCCAGACTAAATCCAACACATGTTAGGTGACTGTGGAAAATATTTCCCACATATGTTGTCCTGCACAAACATTCTTACAAATCACCCCTTTCCTTAGTTTGTCATGAGAAGCTGGAAAGGTCATATGACTAACAATACCACGGCCCTGTTAGCCAGCATTCACATGTCTTGGTGCATCAGCACGTTCATCTGTTGCAGTGCGAACTTAAGTCGATCCCTTCCAATACTCGGCCGTGCACATTATCACGTGATTTTGTGTTCAAGTTGGAACTTATGTGAGTGTAGATGGCTAAATATCAAAATTCAAAATTCAAACGTGGTTTGTTATCGTTTTTCACAAACTCAGTTTTCGTTTGATTTCACTTCTGCGGGGGAGAGCCCTGCTATGGCTGGAGGTCTCCGTGCGTCCTCTGTGATCCTGCAGAAGTCTGTACTACACATACCTTTTTTTGCTTTTCCTTTCATTTGGTGTCCAATTAATTTCATTTTTGCAGGTGAGAGCTCTGCTATGGCTGGAGGTCTCCATGTGTTCTCTATGATCCTGCAGAAACTCAACCCTCACCACTTCAAACATCCCACTTCAAACATCACTCGGGCACACCGGTCCAGCGGTCATCACCATTTAAATTCAACTTCACCTATCCCGACTCTCATTTTGTGTCACATTCTGTTGTCAACCTCTGTTGTGAGATTGATGTAACTATCTCCTTCCCTTATCATCCTTTTCGCCATCCGACTGGACTGGCAGTTCCTGGAGGAGTGGGCAACCAAACCAAGGCTCACGGAAGCACCCAGAGCTCTGCCCACCTTGCTGTATAACTTTCTTTAGGTGCCGGGGAGTGAAAAGCATAGCAGGGCGGAGCTAGCGCACTGCACTTGCACCTGCAGCGAAATTGGGCTGGCCTGAGGCTACTTGAATAGTGTGCCAAGTGCAATATTCCTGTACCTGCTCGAGAGCATGTTTCTAACCCTAACCCTAGACACCTATATCCTATGCACTGCCACTGTAGAGACAACAATACTGAGAGAAACAAATGAGGCTCCTGACTGTATCTTTAAGTGTTGTAAGGTCGTGTGTTGCCTAGTCTGCTATACTTGAGACGACAAGTGAGTTCGACCCTAAAGGGGAAGCAAGTGCAGCAAGGATCTAGAAGTAGGCACTGAAGGCGCTACTGGTTGGCCAATGCGAAGCGCGAGAAAGCGCGCAGGTGCGCGCGAGGCGCGGGAATGCGCGTGCGTGTATGTGGAACGAGTGAGAGTAAGAGTGAGTTTGCTTAAGTGGTGATATGATGCAAGACAAGAGATGTGAGTGCGAGGTGCCAAGGAATAGATTGCAACTATATTCTGCTAGGTAGTAAGTGGGTAAGTGGGAGGTAAAGTGGAAAGTCCATAATAGTATGTAATGCTGGCGCTTATATGGCGCCTAAGCGTTGTCATGCAGAGCCGAATCGCTACTGAGTAAGGTATGTAAAGATATATGTATGTAAGTAAGGGTCCATGATAAAAATAAAGGTGGAACAATATGCAAATAAGGGCAAATGGGAACATACGCACTAGAGAGCTTGGTGGACAGTGGATGGATGCGTCTGGATGGCTGGCGCTATAGGGCGCTCAAGCGCGGGAAAGCGCGCGCGCATATACATCGTAAAGTGCGGGAAGTCGTGCGCGCGTGCTGCGCATTGAGTGGGATAGCTGCGCCTCGTAAGGGAATAGCTGCGGATAGCATACAGAGTGATGCTGCAAGTTCATGCTGTGTACTCCCTAGTGAAAACTGCCATATCACACAATGAGAGGCATGAGTCTCTACACCGCATCTTTGGTCGTTCTCTGCATATGCTGCCAATGAAGCAACCCGTGCATTAGCACATTCATCTGTCATTGTATATGAGTGATACAAATTCAGTTTCAATTGGTGACTTCGCAAGGTAATTACAGGCCCACGTGTCCCGTTTATTTCTGTTCTGTCTACTTATTACTAAATCGCCCTGCATATGTTCACGCCCCTACTCCAATGTAACCAGGATTCTTTTCATCGCTGTCTTCCTCACACTCTCCTCCGCCCAGCCGCCAAATCACAACAGCCATGTCCTTGCAAGTCACCGTCATTCTTCCTACCATCTTCACCTCTTCAAAGTTCCATCGCATGGTATCTCCGTCAATTGTGTTCCTCACTGCGTTTGGACAGTACCCGCTCATGTTACAGTTGTGCACGCTGAATTTGAATGGATCTGCACTCATGCAAAATCCCCTTCGGACATATTTCATCAATGCCATCACGGTGCATATATTTGTCCCATTGTTGAGATACATCTGCGGATTGACCAAACTCTGGCAGTTTTTCGTCCACTCAGGGTACATACACACGAGGCTATGCGCCGTCATGTAGTTCATGACTGCTGTGGAGTGATATTGCACGATGGGTACGATGGCACCGGCCCAGTTGGTGACGATAATGTCCACCTCACGTTCATTCTTCATCAATTTGTATATCTTCTTCATTGCTGAACCATCATATTCTGTCTTCCTCTCAGATTCCCACTTCATTTCATAACCTTTCCCTTTCATATGCTTCACTACTTCTTTGTCGAATTCATGTGTCACATATACATCCAGGTCATTCAGTTCAAGTGCCTCCATCTTCGCTTGGATTAGGTGGAGTGCGCTCAATCCCAAAATCACTGTTCCCATGTGTTCCATTAATCTCATGAATCCATCCACATCTTCCACGAAGGTTTTCAGCAGTCCCCTGCGGCGTGTGTCCATCGGGAAAGCGAGAGGTGTGCGCAATAATAACGATGACGGATACGGGCAGTGAAGGAACGATGATATTCGCAATGTCAACTAAGAACTACGAAATATCGGGTTTGACCCCTAAGTGTTGGAGAACGGCTCTCCTCTACTTGGATGATGGTAATGCTATGGGGAGTCCAATATTTATGTAGATACATAGAAATCTGGAGCCCTATAGGCGAAAGTAGTAGCACAATACTTTCGGGTCCGATGTCCTATGTAATAAGACATGAGGTGCTGCGGACATGTAATAATGTGGTCTACTATGTTAGCGATGTGACAACAAGTAACTACGCACCTAGTGGGGCTAGCGCAATGAGACAGGACATAGGTAGGACGAGTACACGTGATATCCGATAGTCCAATGCGAAGTCCAATGTCCGATGTCTGATGTTTTCGGGTTTGGTGCGTATTGAGTCGGATATGATAGGGAATGATTCGGGTAATGATTAGCATTGACATGCATCGGAAATTAGACCTCTACGAGGCCACAGAGATGTCAGTCTCTACACCGGCAGCCATAATTTTTCCAGGATCATCCTTTGCAATTCTGTGTAGAGCTTATCGAAGTTTCTGTTTCCTCCGCTCATACTTCTGTGTGGTGATGTCTGGTTGTGATGGTTATGCACAGATAGGAATTTGTATTGTGGGATGCGCAATCTGTCCGTCTTATTTTACTTGTTTCTTCTGTCTCCTTTCCCTCCATTAATAATAGGGACATGTTAACGTCCTGCACAAATTTATTCGTTGTCATACATGATTGCATCATCATCGATTTATCATCATCCTCGCTACATTGCTTCCCTCGACTGTCTTTCGTCATGATGAGGCACGCGCCTCAGGCATCTATTCTCACTCTGATTTAGCAAACCTTGACAAGCCATAGCGTGACTTACTGTTCTACAGCCTTCATCACCGCCATATAATCCTCTCTTTGTAGGTCTAGCGCGTGTCCTTCTGCCATTGCCTTGAATACCATGTAAGGGCATATTGGCATTCCATGCAATGTCTTGTCGTAAAGTACATGGAAAATTGTAGGTTCATCAAACTCCTCGCTATTAATCTTCACTTTGTACTGCTTCATGTTTTCCACAGCTCTGAAGTAGTGATTTGTCCTAGTGAGGACAAATCTGCCATTGGCACTGTCGCGGATTGTAACTTCCAGAATTCCATTGCAATCGCTGAATGCAAATAGGCAAGCAGTGATGAGCCGTTCATTGGAATTATTCAGTTGAGCAGCCATATTGTGAGTGTGGCCGTTTTCCTTATCTGTGATCCACTTTAACCTTTGTGTTCAGGGGAGGCTGGCCTCTCCTTTATATTCGCCTGTGTTGCCTGCATCAACTTTCAATTCAATTCATGACATGATCATCCCATGCTGCAGTTCTATGACCTTTCATGTCTGTGTCACCGTTCCCATTTTGACTCCTCCCACTAACATGCCATCAATTTATTCTCACCATTTGACCACCGCCGCTGACGTATATGATATAGAGAATCATATGTTCACTAATGAACCTGTCAGACGTCACTATCATTTTGTTTTTCATGTTACTTATCCTTTTTCAGCACAGCCGTACTTACCACAGGGCTTTGTTCTATGGCACTGCTTGTGACGAAGCCATTTTGACATATGTCCCTCAAGATTTGGATGGTATCATACGTGTGCATATGTGGATTGGTGGAGCGCATTTTTCTAACTCTCATGGCACTCCTCCATCTACGGTCTTCATTGATCGCTTCCCTGGCTCCTCACTTAGTCTTTTCCGTGATGCTTATAGTGTTGTCTTCCTTTCTCAAGATCCTTTGTTACCCCTCAATAGTGCTCATCTCTCTTGCACGGACTCTCTGAATCCTTGGCGTGGAGACATACTAGTGCTTAGACATATAGGCCACAATCCTCAGCTCGTGCGATCCATGTCGTTAGATGAAAAAGCTCTTGTTGATGCTTTTTTGGCGAGGTGTGTCATGTCATTGTCATAGAACCAGGTCAATATCTCATGCTCGCATGTAGCCTTTCTGTTCTTATGTTGGGTTCTGATTGAATGATGGCCACACCATTTGGGTTCCAGACACCATGCCTCTTTTTCCATTGCATTTACATATGTCGTCATAGTTGGGCAATATATTGCACAAACCTTTTCTCACTAGCCTCCTGCACTGGATTCCATCCCTTCCTGATGTACCACCATAACGTCAAGGTTCAGGCTCTCTTGCAGGTAGTGTTGTCTCTATGAAGTGCAATGCATCCACATCTGAACTCGGGCATGTCCACTTCATCGGAATGAGGTTGGATATCAGCTGAATTCACCTTCGTTATTTATACGTCTGAATTGAATTTTACCCCTCGAGATTTCAGACTTTCATGATGTCATTTCAGCATGCACGTCATAAATCATGTGAATTCTAAACTCCATATTTTTTTCAAATAGCTAAACCGTCAATCTTACTCATTCCAGGGTTCTCTTCTTCTATCGTCACTCCAATGTTGAGGAGTGAGATCGCGACCATCTACTGGGCTCTCGATTGCCACTTGTTATCATCGCCTTTCTGGAGTATCGGGTCATCCTCATCTCCAATAAAATGAGGTCACCGGCCTTCAAATCCGCTATGTTCCATAGTGGCTGTTCATCATATGTCTTGAGGGACCTGTCCTTCCTCGCATCATATACTGCGTCAAACAGCATGGCCTTTGTAATATATTTCAACATGCTCAATAAAGTGGGGATATCTTACCTCTGTTTGTTCGTCATTGCTTTTTGCGTTCTGCCACTTGATGGCTCTAACATTGTGGGTCATTTGTTGGTTTATCGCTGTTAGTCGATCAGAATCACGTGGTGTACACAAGCCAGAATCAACATACGCAACACGGGATCAGAAAATTTGCCTAACAAGTGCGCGCTCTGTCATGCAAGAGCTTGTGACAGTGGAAGGACGGTGATGGATGCTTAGTTTTCCGGTTTTCCTTGTTTGGTGAACAATTTCCACATGATATGTCCAATGACCCAGATTGTGAGAGGTTCCCCTGTTGCAGGATCACATAATACCTTGCTCTGGTCGTTGCGGGCCCCATGTCGCAGTTGGCAGTAGTTTGCCCAGAGCATATACTTGCGCCTGTTCATTAGTGTAGCCAGAAAGTTTATGGAGCCGTCTATTCTCTCAACGTTATTACGCATTCCTATATGTCCTATTTGACACTCATGATTTCAACAGTTCGCCATAATCTTGTACCTCGCCTTTTTCTATGAGAATTGGGGTCAGCTTGGCAATTGCTGTCCGAACTGTCAGTGTTGGTTTCATCGCCCCACTACCCCGTTTTACAGTATAATTGTTTGTGGGTGCCACACGGACATCTGACTGATCTCATGGGGGTACTTTGCTTATGTTCTCGGTCTCGATGTCAGGTGTTCTATAATAATCACATCCTATCAATGACTTGTGCATACACTTCTTAGAAAGAGACTTACTCTTTCTCTTGTGTAATGCTTGCCCTAGGTGCAATATCGTCACCATTGTCAGCGGCATTGCATGTGTCTCCTATTTCGGACAGTTGTTATCAAATCATCTATGTCTTGGATGGATAAACTTGCCTGCATTACACACCTTGACTTTCTTACTCGGCCTAGCCAGCATTGTATCTTCTTTGTCCTCGACAGCGTCGTGTTTGGATTTGACCATGATGAAAGTGAAAGACACACAGGGTAATGTCACATTGCACCTTATATTATATGCCCCCTATTTGCAAACAAATAATCCTAAATATTTATACACTACCGTCATCATCAAAGTCTATTGTGGTGTGGATCTTCTTCATCGGCCTTTCTACAGTCGGTGATGCACCACGCTTGTTGTTCTGTGTTATATGATGAGTTGCCAGCATCATCAAGACGAATGTACCGACTCACCTGAGGTTCAATCTGAATGTGCTGCTTTGGTACCAAGTGCACCATGTAAGTACAAGTCAGAAACCCTTTCAGATTCGTCTGCCTGCTGCGGTCTCTGTGGATCACAAAGTCCAATTCAGCACCAACTTCCACAAAATCCCCATCGTTGAGCCCTATTGTGTCGATGGGTGTTACAGTTCCTTGCTTGTTAAGCTCGCCTACACGCAGCAGACATGCGACATTCCAGTCCTTCTGTAGGCATATAAACTTGCCTTCCAGATCGTCCGCAATCGACAACACACATTCTTTGGATTCACGAGGCTCTTCTCGCTAGAATATAAGTATTCAGTACTATTCGTGATCAATTAGGTTTTCTTTACCTTGTGAAAAACTCGCCTTTGGAAAGTCAGACATTGGTGTGGTTGCCGTTCCTGCATAGGAATATGGAGTCGCTTGCTCACATACTTGCATGCCAGATTAATCGATTGAATCGTACTAACCCAGGGTATTTGATGGCCACCAGAGTCTAAGATGATGTGTTGTACTGTGCGTACCGCGTCATTGCAACTTCTATCCACGATCATCAGATTATACATAACTCAGACTCTGAGAAGACACGATGCACCCAGACCAATTTCTGAATCTGTCTACATTAAAGTCTCGTAGCATTCCATGTATGCGCAATGCTACCGGATAAATGGTGTTAGGTGTTTTCTCCATGTCCACACACTTGTAGATTAATAATCTATTTCTTGCTTGGTCCTTCCGACTTGGGTCTTTATATACATCGGCCCATCGAGCCATTTGTTGCAATGTCACAGGGAATAGTTCTCAAGTTTCTAAGTTGCCAGGTCCTTGTAGTCCGTGAATCTCTGCTGATAATCATGTAGGCCACTGTTCGTATGTCATACGATCATTTTCTTCTATCATCGTATCAAACGACATGATGCTTCGCCAGAAGTCAATCATTCCATACACCTGATAAAAAAGACATGATAGCCACAAGCATGTTCAATGTCTTCAAGGTTCAATTTATAATACCTATGTTGTGTAGCTTATTAATCAACATGTGTCATACATAGTAGATTTTTTTTGACATACATCATGATCAAACACGCTGTCGTGACACATCAGAATCAGTCAGCCATCCGATATATTCAATTACTCACATGATATTCCATGTCGTGATTATATGGCAAATAAGCCGAAATATTACAAGGCCATGAGGAGAAGAAGGCAAACTATTGGGGATTTCTGCTTCTCACTCCATTGCATATCGTAGCAGGGTAGTCAGGACGGTCCACAGGACATAGGATACAGGAATGGCAAGAGGGCTTGAATGCAAGGCCCGCATCTGACCTGGATTTGAATGGAATACATTTTCAGTGCTGAAACAACCGAGAGAACGCAATGTTAGTGTTTGTGATGCAGATCAATGGAAGGAATGACTTCACCTTGCGACTTTGCATAGCAGCAGTTGCTGGTCAGGACATAATCTAGATAAAGAGTGAGCCCAATGAAATAGTCACAATATGAGGGTGTGGTGGCAAGGGAAGTGGTCCTCTACTACTCAGTCATGAGGCAGGGGTGTCATATTCCGTATTCTAGACCTACATCTGACAATGTTCCCACGCCTCATCCGGACCTTTGGACACCCTATCCATGTCCCCAGTCCTCTATCTGTCCGGATCCCTGCACCTCTGCACATCCACATCCGCACATCCACATCCAGATCCCTTTAGCTCCATACATCAGACCTCCATACCTCCGCAGCTAGCCATCATTCATCCTTTGTCCCATCACCCTAAAGTCATATCCCATATATCCACACTTCTCATCCGGATCCGATCCGATCCGATATACGATAAGCTTCTTAATTCATTTCCTGTGCATATAACATTAACACAGCCTATTCCTCTATTCGGTATTCCTTGTCCTTGGTATCTCGGTTATACTTACTACCGGTATGCTTACTGATCCGTTAAACCTATGCTTCATTTCCGACTCGCGCTTGATAACTTTGCTTATGCTTCATACATAGCCTCGGACTCTTGCTTACTGATCTTTCCGTTATTTCCTTAGTATATAAACTCTTGTATATGTCCTGTAGTTTCTCAGTCTGAATATCATATTAGTCCTCGCACTAGTCTTCACACTAAGTCCTCATAACTAGTTCCTTCCTTGTTAACATCCACCTTAGGCCTAGGGAGGAATTCCCTAGGCCAGAGCTCCGCTCCTCCGCTCATCCGATCCTCCGATCCTAAACTCCTCTAAGTTTCCGAAAGTTCCTCCGGAACTTTCCCGCAGTCCTCCGTACCTATTCTGCTTCGGACTTTGTCCTTGCAGCCTTTCCTCTGTTTGCTTCTACTTAGGACTTGTCCTAAGTAGCCATTACACGTATCTGTATCAGGACAAAACCTCATCGTAATTTCCGGAACTTTCCTGCACTCATCTGGAAGTTACTTGCACTCGTCCGGAAAGTCCTTCCGAACTTTCCCGCGCTTCGGATGTCCTTCAGATGTCCATGGACTTTCTTCGGACATCATTCTGAAATTAAGGGCACATACTTGGGTAAGGGGCGCAGCGCACGAGCTGAAGCCAAGCCCCTCAGCATCAGTCCTACCCTTTGTGCATGGTCTTAACACAGGGTTTGGCCATGCCGAGCTTGATAGGGAGGGGAGTTGCCGCCAGTCAAAAAGCATGGGCGCTCACCGATGTACAAATTGTAAGAATGTCCGTTACATTTGATTGGGCCATATAGGACGTGATGGCTGCATATGCAGCAGTTCACAAGTTGGATTTGCTTGGAGGCAGGGTGAAAGCAGGTAAACTGAATGTCGGCTGTTGTAAATAATTACACTTAGCAGTACATGGTTTCGGTGATCATGTGAATTTTTGAAGTCAGTCAGCAAATTCCAATGATGCAAAGACGCACCTGAATTGGGTTAAGTAATATGGTCAGCAATCCTTCCACCGACCGTCGTTCGATATCGGTTCAACTCTCTTCCATATGCACAGACAAGTCTGTGAATGCCACAGGCGATAGATTACTGCTAAGTCAACTATAATTTAGTAAACACCATGGTGCGTTCCAGATTTTTCGCGTTTTCTTGTAGTACCTCCCTCTGACCCTTGCATCTCTTCTCGTGTATCGCCTCGCAGTATATGTCTGTCAAGACCACACACCGTAGCATGGGGCTAAGTTCACCATAATTATTGAACACTATGGTGCGTTAGATATCTCTCGCGCATTTTTGCTGCAACTCGCTCTAACCTCTTCATCTCTTCACGCACATCACCTTGCAGTACATTGAAGAGTGTTTTAGATGAAAACCACCACAAAATGCCAACATCTCACAAGCAACTCGCCTGAGAAAGCATCACATAAATGCTCTGCAGCGATTTTGCACTGGCTAAATTGACCACCACTTTAGGGATAAAGCTGCCTTGGATCTTAAAGTCTGTAAACGCCCAACCAGGTAATATAGGTAGTTGTGTGCGTCTCACATTAAACTTATTTTCACTTGTAGCAAAGACAAAACTGCTTGTTATTGGCAAGATGGGCACCACACCAGGAGCTAAACCCGGTACAGATAGGGCGCTGTTTGGGATGTCAACCAAGGCACATACCGCAAATTTGATCTGTCCAGCATCGACATCGTAAGTGACGGATTTGAGAATGCCCCTACTGCCATTGACAATGTGATAACTAGTAGCCGTATTTTCCGTGATCATCACTGGCATGCCCGGGATCAAAGGTAACTTACTAATAGCATCCCCAGTGTCAGAAGTTTCTAACTTCCATAATCACCGTTGCTGTGCCATCGTAGCATATTTGCCCTTGATTTTATCATGCACATGATACACTTCGAATTTCTGGTGTGATTTCACAGCAAAATTGCATGCTTTTGCATCATTTAATGCGTCCCACAAAAATTTTCTAGTGACTACGATTGGAGCATCTTTAAAGCCCTCAAATTCCGCCTGTGAACATGTCTTTATCGAGCTGAGCAATCACGTTTTCAGCATATCATAATCTGTCTGATCATCTGGGTGGTCTGGATACTTTTTAGCTTTGCCTACTCGAATCCGATTTCACAAGTCAACGAAAGCGGCATCATCCCTAGCTCGCCAATTTTGTTTTAGTTCTACAATGGTGTCCACCTGGCGCCACAAAAAGGCACCATGCAAACTCGATTGTCCTGTAATCGTCTGTTTCATCACAGGACCTAACTGTTTCACTAATGCATAACTGTATAAAGTGTTTGATTTAGGTGGTTGCAATTGACCAATGTCTCCAGAGAAAATCATATTCAGCCCTCCAAAAGGTTTGTCATGTGCGCTTTCATCCCAAGATTTAGCCTGACATATGCGATGCGAGACTTGGCTCAATAATTCCGCAGACATCAATGACGCCTCATCGAGAATCAGATATTGTACTGTTTGCCATATAAATTCTAGCTCATCTTGCTTAATGGGTGCTTGTCTCTTTGGCAAACAAGTGAGAGCATGTATGGTATACCCATTAATGAGAACCGCTGCACTCCCTGTCAGTGCACTAAGTGTCAATTTTTCTGGAGCTCCACATCTCTTGAATAACTTAACTGTGGCACGGATGACATGACTTTTACCTGATCCTCCAATCCCTGTGATGAACATCATCAATTGATCCACATTGTCTGCAATAAAATGTTCTCTGATGATTCTAAAGCTCATTTCCTGCTCCGCGTTTTCATTTAAGTGAAATTCGTTGATGATCTCACATAATATCTCTTTTTTTCATGTTTGCGTAATCCCAGGTCGATGATATATGTTTGTCAACTCAATTTTGTCTTCCATTTGTTCTAACATTAATTCAGGTTGACCTTCTGTGTCTGCCAAGTGCACATGTTTCCCATCTTCTTCCGTAGCACCAACATTGAGAGGACACTTTCTCTTTCTGGCAGCTTTCATGATAGACGTGTATTCTTGAATGCACGCTTGTGTATTTTCAGTCAGTTGTTCTATCTCCTGATTTGTATCACAAGCCTCTGTCTCATTTCGGTCCTCAGTAGCTACCAGCAAACCCCCATCTTTAGCTGAACACAGACAAGCCAGAATGTCGCCGTTATGTTTGGGCATCTGACTCTCGTTATTCACTATGAAAGATTGATCAATATTCTCTATCTCATCAGGATCTAATGCAGGATTGGCAAACAATGCTTCGTCAAAGGCTGCGATATCCTCCTCTACATCATCATTTCTGTCACCAGTGGGCCCGAAAGCATATGAGTATCCACCCTTCATGCTTATCATTTGAATGTGTGTGTCACACGCATCCTTGCACTCATTCTCTACATTCATATTTTGCATAACCCTAGATAATTCAGGCGCAAATGCTTGTTGCTCAAGCGACTCTGCCCATGTGTCATTGTGACACTTCAAATCCTCAAACTTGCGCCATGGTTTAAACAACATCAGCATTGCACGACAGTGCAATTCATGGTCTTCATTTGTCCCATCTGATCAAGGGATCACGCCTCCAAGTAACACAGGAATCACCAGCTTTCTATGTAAACACATGTAGTGAGTGTCGTATTGGGTGTGTTCCTCTAAAAACATTGCTCATTGTAGTTTCTTGCATCTTCGTTTCTTCGGATTTTAATCCTCAACCAGGAGGCTATCATCAGATTTCCCGTCGTCGTGGCTCTCAACATCGAGTTTCCCTTTCTCTTTGATCACAGATTCTGCAAATTCCCAGAGGGTAAGGTTGGCAAAGTTCACATCACTCGGTCGTAATATATAATCTTGTAAGTCGCTTGTAAATTCAACATCATGCGTCAAAATGTTGACAGTGATGGCTTCTGCAGGTGTTATAGTGCTTTCATTGTCTGCCACATCATCCGGTTCTAACACCTTTGCATCGTGCTCAAATTTAGTGGCAGCATTGACAAATTCAAACCACTTGAAAGGCTTGAAGGTATGACTAGTATAATGATCCCTGCCACCCACTAAATAACTCATGACTTGTTGATGTGAGGTCTCCTGGCGGCCCATCATGGCATTCACAGACTTTGTGATCAAATTTCGACGCTTGTGAGCCTCATTCACACTCTCAGCATTGATATACTTAGCATCATGCATCTTAGTAGCGAAGTCCAATGCCTGTAACCCAACATACATCGGGACATTTCCTTTTGTGATATATTCTGTGATGTAAAAGACAGCCGCTTTCGCTGCCTCTCCTGACCCAATAAATTGTGTATCCGTGTTACATTGCAACAGAAAGAGTATCAAATCTGTAAAATTGTTTATATGGCCCCACCACCAACGAAGTTCAATGGAGCCAGTCTCGACATCTAACATTGTTTGCTCTTGCACTGTGCCATCAAGCCTCATTTGACAATTAGCATCCCCTCTCTTTTTGCCATGCTTAAGGTGCTTATAACAGGTGTCATTGTGCATATGCCAATTGCACTCTACTGCTAATCGCCTCAGAAATTCAGTAAATTCATATTCAAAAGACTGATCGTCTAGTTCCGTCGCTTGCGGTTGTTGGTCTAAGTGAGGGTCTATATCTTCCTTAGGACGAAGTGGTTTCTTGGTGTCTGCAGCTGAATGTTCTGGTATGGGGCCTTTATCATGTGGTAGTTCACAACTGATGATATTTTCTAACCAGGCAAACATGACACCTTTAAAATCATCATCATGATGCATCCTATCACATAATTCTTGCGGATTAGGGCTGCCCGCAATCCACAACAACATATGACAATGTAATGTACCCCTTCCTTGCGCCTCAACCATTCCGTAATAAGCTTGACAGTGTCCGAATATGCCTGGGCCATGTTTATATCTTATGTGTTAAGACCGTGCACAAAGGGTAGGACTGATTCCAAGGGGCTTGGCTTCAGCTCGTGCGCTGCGCCCCTTACCCGAGTATGTGCCCTTAACTTCAGAATGAAGTCCGGAGAAAGTCCAGTGAAGTCCAAAGGACTTCCGGAGAAGCGTGGGAAACTTCGGAAGGACTTTCCGGACGAGTGTGAAAAACTTCCAGATGAGTGCGGGAAAGTTCCAGAGGAACTTCCAGAAATTACGATGGAGTTTCGTCCTGACGGGGATATGTGTAATGGCTACTCAGGACAAGTCCTGAGTAGAAGGAAACAGAGGAAAGGCTGCAAGGACAAAGTCTGAAGCAGAATAGGTCCGGAGGACCGCGGGAAAGTTCCGGAGGAACTTCCGGAAACTTGGAGGATCGGAGGAATGGTGGATCAGAGGGTCGGAGGAGCGGAGGAGCGGAGCTCCGGCCTAGGGAATTCCTCCCTAGGCCTGAGATGGATGATTACTAAGTCGGAGGAATAGAACTGTTATGAGGACTTAGTGTGAAGACTAGTGCGAGGACTAATATGTGTATGATATTCAGACTGAGGAAGTACCAAGATTCTACAGAGTTTATATACTACAGAGGACTTAATGGAGAGTCAGTCAGCGCAGTCCGAAGCTATGCGAGGCTGTGGACGGAGGATGTAGAAAAGTCAAACACTAGTCTATCAGAAAATAGTAAATGAAGACAGAGATGAAGACATAGGAAAATAAAGCCGGAAATGAAACGAGGTACGGAAAATGAGGAAGTCTAACTCAAGAAGGAACATACAAAGGGATAAGGCACGGAAGATAGACGTGGGTCGGATCTGGATGTTAGGAAGTCCGGAGACAGGTGATTACCATAAGGGGATGGGCGCTGATTTAAGGTTTGGGTTTGGACATGACAGATAGGTCGGATCCGGAGATCCGGAGATGTGGATATCGAATCTGGTGTCCGGATATCAGATGCAGGAGTACAGGGATCCGGACGGATAGAGGATTGGGTCTGGAGACATGGACAGGAGGTCCGGAGGTCCGGATGAGGCGTGGGAACGTCGTCGGATGTTGGTCTGGAATGCGGGATATGACATTATGATTATGTCCAAAAAGGCTCGAATTTGTATATTGAATGTGACAGCAGCTGCATCCGGGCGTGCGGCAACCAATTTAGCTCGCTCAAAAGAACTCATCAGTTGCCATTCATTGAATTCAATGCCTGTAAGCATGGGGACCACATTGCTCGTGAGATTGTGAGGATTCACTGTCACAAAAAGTGCAGGTGTACCAAATTTTTTCATCAAGGCACGTATCTCATTCCAATGACACAACTTATAACCTGAACTCCCTCTGAGAATTTTTGTAGATGCTTGTAATCTGTGCAAAATGTGCGCAGCTTTCTTTTCTTCTGTGGTAGATGGAGAAGTCATGGTAGACTGACTCCACTTCTCCGCTAAGGTGGTAAAAGACGGCGCTACTTCCTTTAATTCAGCAGCAAGATTATTCTGAAGGGCTGGACTTATATGAAAAGAAGTGTTCATGCTAATTTCTTTTTTTTGAATCATATTCCAACAAACGAACACAAAGTTTGAGTCTTTTTGAAACACTGAATCATCCTGGAGCAATAAATTTTTGACCTGTGCTTCCATGGACAGATACTGTTGGTGAGTATGCCCACTATGATAAAAACTGCCTATGTCCCAAGGGTCTAAATGCGGGAACAAATAAGACATCAGACCCGGGTTGTTATCTGCCAGATACTGCGAACCAGTCCACGACAATAAAAACTTCTTTTGGTCTAGGACATATGCCAATGCATGCAATTTCATCTTCTCCCAACTCACAGAAGAATGATCACCTTTCGTATATCCCACGGCTTCAAAGACAATATCACTCCCATCCACCATTGCTGATGCAACTGATGCACGATCTTCCAATAGAGATATATCTTCATCAAGCTCAACGTCAACTGAATCATCAGCATTTGGCGGAATATGACAGATTTGCAAGGCACTCGGAATGGCGCAATCCAAATGACTATCTGCTGCATCAAATAAATTGTCCATATTTTCCTGACTATAACAGATCCCACCACGCTGATACCATGGATTGTTTTCGAGAAGGAAATGAATTAGCCGATGCACTACACTTTTAGTGACTAGTACAGGTTGCATAGATTTAACAGTGTTTCTAGTGGGCACCTGCTTGTGACCGGCGAAAATGACACACATAGTGTCAAGTAACTCATCAGGAGTGGGTGGCAATAAGGTTTGTAATTCAGTGGAATCCTGTGCACGGATTGCAACATTTCCTTTGTTATATCGTTGAGAAGCGTCTTCAGCAGTCCAATACTACCCACCCATTGTTTTATACACATAATGATGAATAATTTGAGATGCTCGCACGTGCAACACTAACATGAGATCATACACCGATGCCTGCAAAAAAGCCGAGCGAACGTCCACCGGAAGTCTTTCATAGCCATAATATTGAAAATTTGCCAAAGCATTGACAGGTTGACGCGGTTGCTTCGCAGTCAATGAGGCTCGACAAGGTTGACATAAATACAGACTGGCCTTACGCCATGGATCCTGTAAGCCCTTGTAATATAGTATTGCATGTTCATATACCTCCAGAGCATAAGAAATAGGTAAAGTGTGCTCGGGCAAACAGTCATTGCGGAGCAAATTCAAAGGCACATCATTAAACTCGACAAGCACCAAATTATGGACTGGAACATTGTGTGCGCAACATGCACAGGTGCTATGTCGCAAAGAGTCTGCGCACATGTGTTGTTGCCACTCAGTTATGATCTTTTTCTTGTCATCGAAGGAAAGCAAAATGGGAAACAGGTGTTCGTCATCATGCCTTTCTGATGCAGCTTCAGGCATGCGATGTGTCTGTTTCATACAAGGCGCGGACTTGGGATTAAAGCCAGGAGACTTCTTAAAAGACGGATCAGGCATCATTTGATGGGAAAAATAACGACATGGATTCTTCAAAAGCGAAAACACAATGAGTATGTTGACACAATCGGCATTACAAACATGGACATGCAGCATGTCACGAATCAAATATATTCTTTACGATATGATGTTCGCACAGCGATATAATTCTCACGAGTCATATAAGGAAAATTCTCCACGACATGCTGCAGAGTAGGAGCAGTTACAGGCAGGACATGGCCAACAGGATACTGATCCCGAACAGCACAACACACTCGAGAGACCTCATGAAACCTGAAAAACTTGTGTAAAATGCAGGAAGATATGACTGAGGATCCGTCATCAGGAAGCTCTTGATCCGAGATGACCAACGAAACAGGACACACCAACAGACTTGCAAGTGAGGGTGCACAAAATGAAGATGAGGCTGAAGCCATGATGAAAGATACACAATGGTGGACAGGGGTATAGTTCCAAGATAAGGGACAGTGAAGGGGCTGGAACAGGAGTCAAAAAGCGACATGATGAGAAAATGACAAGATGACTAAGAATACCTGCCTTTCCAGGATTTGGAAATCTGGACCGTCAAACCCCGGTAAGATCAGTATAAGGTTGCCAGTGCATAAAAAAATCGCTAAACCAGGACCCTAAAGAGGTCCTAGAACAAGCTAAGATAACTCAGCTTTATACCCAAAGACTCATCAACCTGAAATGACTCACTCTTATTTAGTATGACTAGAATGACTCTTAAGAAATCTTAATATAACAGTAGCACAGCCACTTTTGTTGTATATATAATGATCCTGGTTTTTGATAATAATGTTCTTTTGAGCCTATCCAACACTCAAAATTGTGAGTGAGGTGTGATTGGTGTCAGCATCAGTATCAAGAACTGTTTAAGATTAAGAGGTACCTTTTCAAAAGACAGTAAATACTGCAAGCTCATCATACCAAACAACCAACTATAAGCTCACTATGTCTAACAACTAGCAAGCAAGGTACAGCCTCAGTTGTTCAAATTGTTTTCTTTTGTTATTTTCTCTAAATATTTGGTATTCTTTTTTCAAAACATATTCTAGAATTTTTGTGTTGTCTTTACATCTATCTAAGACTTAGAGTGTTATGACAAAGTAGTCGTGTGTGACTTGGATAGTTCTAACAGCGACAACCACGATAGTGGTACCAAGTGCTGAGAGATGTCGGCCTTTACAGACAAGCAAAGGTTGCATATACTGGCATAGCTTGCTGGTTGACAAGTAGGGTGCTTGTCAGTAAGCAAGGTATTACGGGCAATTATAGTGGGGGCTATGTTGAGCAGGTAGCTTTAGCAAAACAGTGAGTTCGAGGTAAAACCAAGTAAGATTAAAGTAAAGAACATCTACTTTAATCTTTGACTTTATATAAGATTACTCTATTGTATCTAAGCTCAGCCTGAAGCTGACTTCTAATCTGCTTATCTATGAGTCAGAGATATTGTTTCATGAGGCAGGGCTTCTATCTATGATAAGGTTCATGTGATGGCCTCTATCAGTGCATGAGGCAACACAAGACTTGCCTTCTATTTTGATAACATAAATAGGTTTTCTAGACCTATGTCATCATATGCGGTCCAGACCACTTACCTAAGTCAGCATGTGCCGCTCTTCTTCTTCTATCATTCTGACATCAAGGCCTAGAGGTCCGAGTACCATATTATTGCCGTGCGTGGTGGCAGAAGGCAGAGGTGGAGGGGACTCATATAGCATGTTGCAACATAGAGTAGCTTAGTGGAGAGACTTCAGGGATTGATAGTAACATTGAGTCAAGAGCTTCTTTGCCCGGTAGACTTTAGCTATTGAATAGAGGACTTGATATTAAAATTCAAGGACATCTATTTCTGATTTTATTTAATACTCATAGTGAGTTCCTTGGCACCAGATTTAATAATAAGCTAAGAGTTCTACATAAGCATTAATTAGTCTTGATTTTTAATTCTACCTATTTGTGCTAAGGGGGTTAATTATTATAATTCCACACAATTCTTTTGGAGTATGATTTATTATGAGGCATTATTATTGGAAGGAAGCCTGAGGGAGAGTTCTCTATTTTCATTATCACTATACTATTGGGGTGACTAAATTTTGTGTTCCTGTTAATTTCATATTATTAGATTGACTATAGTATTTACTAATCTTGCAAAAGTACCTCTAGCTAAACATATCTTCTGGCCTATATAGTAGTATATAATGGTGCTAACTGAGGCACATTTATCACTGGTTGGACCATAAAAAATAGTTACAATTTGGGAAAGTTATGAGTGTTTTAATAATTGCTTGTAAAAGTCATATAAGTCAGTCTTGTAATGCTCATAACTTGCTCAAATATTATCCATTTAATAAGATAAAATGCTCAAAAGATTTCTATTGATGAAGTTTTTGGTCCTAGACTGATTGCAGACTAGTCTGCTCATAGACTGGTCTAAAACTGGTTGTAAAACTGCAAAAGACTAAACATATTGATTTTTATTAGTTCTGATTCAGTTGCTTAATATCATGGGAATAAACAACTGGTCCTAATTCAGTTGCCTCCAAACAAGGTCAAAAAACTGGATCAGACTAGACTTTAAAATACTATATGCAAAAGCACAGATAATGAAAAAATAATGTATTCTACTAGAAAAGATTAACTAGTAGCTGAGAAAATGTTGTATGTGTCAAACTAAAACTAAGGCAATGGACTTAGACTCCTAACATATTTTAATAGGTCATCATAGTAACAATCTTGAGAGCTTTGTACCAAAAATTCACCTTTAAGTTCCTTCATATTATTTCTCAAACTCTCACTTCCTTTAAGCTGCTCCTATAAGTCTATGAGAGACTGCATTATGATTTCTGGATTTGAAGTCTTGAATATTGTAAGGCATTTGGTGAAATTCTTATACCAACATATAAGATGAAGGTGTTTGGAAAGATAAATGATGCTAGTGCGTAGGGTAAGGTGAATGGATAAGAGAATGAATTGGTCATTGTGATCATAGTCAAATGGCAAATGGAGTAATATTGATAACTAAAATATTATTATATTATACTACTATCTTAAAAATTTGGCTGGTATAAAGCCAATGATAGGAGTATAGGTTTTCCAAATGTATAATCTTGCTAAATGGAATACAGGAGCAATAACTATGGCACATATGCTTATATTCTACTTATGGTCCAACATGCTAGTATAACAATTTGGCCTGGTATAGATAGTAGGAAGCTGATGGAAAGGGTTAAGAAATGACTTAGGGTAGCAGTGAAAGAGCATATCTTGAAATAGTCATGAAAGAGAAAAATAGCCTGAATGTCCATTATGATAAGTTCATAGTTAGGCTATTAGTTCTCCATTATTCTTTGATACCTATATTTTCTTAGAAATTGACAAAATGTCATGGAAAAGTGTCTGAGTAATAGGCTTAATAAATTGACTGCATCTTAGGAGACTATTAAAAATCTCTCTAACATATGTACTAGTACAAAAACATATTAAAATAAAAATAAAGTAGACTGCTTTCAGAGGTTACTAAGAGAGCAAAAGAGATTAGGACTAGAGTCTATAGTAAGTTGCTAAAGAGGTAGGGAGCACTAGACTCTGAGTTATAGGTGACATATGATAAATAAGTAAAGTTAACTACAAAACCTTTTGCTAGAGTCTATAACTTATGTGCATCTTAGAACCTATGAATGAAAGGGGGTAAGTCACATCAGCTGCTGAGTAATACAAGATTAACAAAATGGATACTTACAAATAAATTAACAAGATACAGATCACTATGATGCTAGGATCACAGATAAGTGAGGGAAAGAAAATAACTATCTTTAAAGTTACTGTCACCATAAAAAATATCCATAGTAGAAGACAAATAGTACAAGGATAAGTCAAAGTACCAGCAGTGGTATACATCCCAAACTTACATAACCTCCACCCTATTCTAAAATATGCATGATGGTAGTAGAAAACAATAATAGACATAGAACTTATCTGCAGAGTGTATTGATAAATAATAATCATATTACTAATAATAAATTGCTCTGATGGATGACTTAGTTTACAGTAGCCATTGAATGTCTATGTATCAGATTCAACACTAGAGGAGGGATTACTAAGCACAGTTCTCTCACACTCAGGTCAAACATAATATTTTTATAGTTCTTAGTTGATATTGCGAATATTACTACTTATTATCTGTCATTATTATTATTGTACATATCTCTTGCTTTTCTGAAAATCTTGGACCTGATGCTGAAAGTATCATATATTATAACTATATCTTTGAAATTTCTTTCTGCACTTGGACTTTTAATTTCCATGTTTATTATAAGACTCTGTGATAACTATAATCAGGGCATTCATCTATGCTTAGTTTATTTCGGATCTTTAGTGTATTACTTTTATTAACTATGAATTTATCCTTACTTAAGAAGTCAATATCTTTCATGCTTGCCATTAGACTTAAGGGACAGTCATTACTACTTATAATGCTGATAACTTCTAAGTCAACCTTTTGAGTATAGGTTTCTTTTTGCACCTAGTAGTATTTGACTGTGAATATTAGAGCATATTGACACAAACTCCAATAAATACAAAAGAATACTTACTGACCCTCTTTGTTTCTTTAACCAAGAGTCTGCTTCTTTCAACATATCTGGTACCTTCTTACCTAATATCATCTGTGATATAATCTATTCCCAATCTGACTTATGTGTCTTCATGCTCTTCAGAGTAACTCTAAATAGGGACTGTCAAAAAATAATGTTGGCAGGGAGCACTGGACTCTGGGATATGGGCAACATATAGCAAACAAATGTAAACAGACAAGCCACAATCAAAAGGTAAGTAATAACTCGACCTAGGGAACATCCTAGAGAGGTTAGGAAGTCATGTAAATAGTAAGTAACATGCAAGGAATGATATCACAAGTATGATGGTACAATTAGACACATAAGAGACATAGAAATATATATTGTAGAGGTGAATGATCATGTAACTAACACAAGTATCTTAAATTGAAGTTATGAGTCATGCCCTACTGGTGCATCGCAATACACATGTGTCACAATGAACAGATGCGGATCACACAAGATCTCACGCAGATTCTGTCTTGTAGTGTGCCAGATCTCATGCAGATCTACCCTAGGGCCTGAACTGTTTACATGAGTGACACAGCAAATAAATGCAGATTACTAGTACGACCTACAAATGTACTTGAATTAAGGTGGTGTGTAGTTGCAACTGTTGAATTTATAACACATACAAACAAATAAACATAAACTCAAAATAAATTGATCCATGTACTTCTTGCCATTCATACTTTCTACATACCAGCTTATCCTCCTTTACTATATTTAAGTTTATTGGATTTGTTTGATCTACTATATTATCTACTACAAACCATATTTTAACTTACTTAGACTTGTACTAGCTCATACCTTTGTTGTACATTTGAACAAATCTGAACAGACAGACAGACAGACAGACAGATAAATAGACTCAGAAATTTGAATTTCAACACTGCACACTACATGCTAGAGGCACAGATCAGGAAAGGGAGGCTATAATGGTGGCATGAATCAAGATGAGTTATGATAAGTTGAAAGGGAAGGATCATGTTGGTGCCAGTGGTCAAGTCATAGTGTAGGAATATATATGTATGATCTACGAGGAAGCCAAAAAGGATGAGGGTGAAAGGAACGGGAATGGTTCCAAGGATCTGATTAACAGATAGTTGGTGATGGGAATAGGAAGACTGAGACGTAAACAAAGTTTAACACAAGAATGAGAATTGAAAAAGCCTACTTAACAGGCTACTGTACCTTCTTTATGAAGACAGTCCAGCATTCTTTCTCTGTATAACTATGATTAGTAAAGCACTCACAAAGTGCTTGGTTCACCCAGGTCCCACACCTTCCTGTTCTCATAATATATAGAGGCTATAAAGGACATATCAATGTGTTTAATAAAAACCTAAAATACTGTTACAAACTGGGATAGTTCTTAACAATGATAGCTAGACAGAGCTAATAGTCATTGAGGTTTCTAAGTCTTTCAAACAAGATAGAGTCAAGGCTTCATCAAAGGAGTGCTTCAATAAAGAATTAAGTATTCAGATAACTTAAGATTGGAAATCTTAAGCAAGAGAAGAATCAGGTACAGTAAGATTGAAGTGAAGAATCTAAGCATAATACATTGTACTTAAATAAGCTAATATGTGTGCATGGACCAAGAGATCATGAAAAGTAAGGCATAAGTCTAAAGACAGAAGGCAGTAAGATGTAAAAGGAAATAAGAGATGTAAACATTTAATAGAGAAAGAAAAGAAGGTACATAGTTACGTAGTTTGTAACATTACCCCCTTACTAAGCCTAGAGTCATTAACTTTAGTTATCTTGATTAGCCCAGTAGACTAGGTCATTGGAGTAGAAGAGATTGTCATCACCTTCTCTTATATACTCTTTATGACACAGTGCTTCTTCCTCAGTGCACTAGCAAATGTAAGAGTCATTCAAAGCCTTGTTCTATAGGCTTAATGTGTTGTAAAATCCTTCATCTTTCTAAGTAAGCGTAAATGGAAGTTGACTGGTGAATTGGTGGCAATACAATAATAGATGCCCAGGCAAGAGCACTCAACAGATGTAGCAATAGTAGTCTAGATAAGTCTTTTAGAAATGGCCAAGCAACTTGCAATGATGGCAGACTCCGTTTTCATCAGGGTTAGAGGTGGATGGTCAGAGGATAGTTGGTGCAGGGGTAGAACTGAACACCTTATTGTCACTAGTTGTCCTTCTCTTTCCTTTTCCTTTACCTCTTTGCTTGGGTAGCCTTCTATATGCTACAATTGCTCAGTGACTGGGTAAGTCTCAATATAGCGTGCTACTATCTGAGGGATGCTGATGGTGAAATGAAATTTGTTGAGTGTTTGGGCGAAAGCTCGCAGGGCGTTTCTGGCCTGAAACAAAGGTCCAAACCTAGGTGTCAAGATAAGCTGTGTTCCCAAAATATAGGAGTGCAGCAACGCATAAAGCAAAGCTTGATCCCCAAAGGTTAGGAGTGAAACTTACTTTGTTCTAGCGCACTGGTGGTAGGGTGTAGTGCATGAACGGTTTGAGTGCTGGTAATGCTTGGATGTACAGGGCGAGGATCATGACATGGTCCCTAAGGTACAGCACAAACATGTCACTAGACCATCTGCCCATAGTTTTCACTACTTTGAAGAGGATGCCTTAGAGGAGGTATTCTAGTATGCCTCTGATCTGTTGCCTGTGACCTTTAAGGTCCAGGAGGCCGGCTACTGCTGCTATGGCTGACAGTCTTTTTAATAGTTCTTTCTTCGACAACGGTTGGGTGCCTTTGGAGTGCTTCCAGGAGAAAAGGTGGGAGTTGTTGCTTGCTGGGTTGACCTGAAGATGGTTGATCATAGCAGCTTTAGGGTCTGACGGCTCCTCCTAGGCAGCCCAGAAGGTGTCTTTGCCTGCAATGGGGGCCGTCTTGGTGCTTGGGATATAGAACTTTGTTACTGGGAGTCTGTTTCAGTCAGTTGATTCTGATACATGTGCTCTGGATATATGTTTCTGAGGGTTGAAGTTTTTTACAGTTTTTACAGTGGATTCTCCCCAGCCTTGCTAAACAGTAAAAGGTTGTGGTTAGGCATGCATAGATTGCCGTGTCCAGTGGGTCATCTAGTTTGAGGTGGTCCCGAATGGACAATAGGGCTTGTGACGTGAAAGGAAGGTGTTTTGGCTGTTTGGAGGATTTGGGGGTGCACATTTTTTCTCCTTCGAGCAGGGCTTTGAGCTCGGAGGGAAGAATCAGCCATGCTCTGCCATGCGGGAGATGCCAGGCTCTGATGCCTGTGGCGTAGTTGGCTAAGGCCAATCCTGAGTATGATCCGGCACAACTGGAGAGAAAGGATAGAAGAAGAACTGGGGCGACTGGGCATTGCTGGTCCTCTGCTATGCTGTTGGCATCAAAAAAGATGTGAAAGACTAGCAACCCAACACCATACATTTCTTTTGTTGACTGTGCCCAGAATGAGCCTATGATGTCGAGGATACAGCTTACTTGGATATCTGTAATCTCCACTTCTTGTGCACCCTTCGACACTGCTGCTAACTCTACATACCTCGGGTTCATTCCAGACGGGATCCACAACCTCAGCCTGTCCCTCGCTAGGCAGTGTGGGCGTAGGGAAGACGGGTGTGGAGTTAGTTCTGGTTTGTAGGTTTTGGGAGCTGTTGACGAGGAGGAGGGCGTGGGGTTGATGGCTGCTCCGAAGCATGATGCTGCCATGGAGTCATGCTTCTTGGAGCATATTGCTGATGATTTCTTCTTCTTCAGTAAGCATGGCTCTGACTCATTCTTCCGCTTGTAGCTTGATGAGCGCTCTATTGATGAGTTTATGTGTGAGAGTGGAGTAGTTCCCATTACATAGATGGCGGAGTTCGGCGAGGGAGAGGGGCGCTGTTGCGTCAATGATGAACTTGTTAAGTTCGATGGGAATATATCAATGGGGGGTAGAAGAAGCTCAATCAGGCCAAGGATGCCTCTGGATGGTTTGTCTGCTGGGTTGGACGCACTAGAGACGTACATAGTAGAGATGTTGATACACTGAGGTAGATCAATGAGGAATTTGTTGATTGTTAGGAACACATTGTTGGTTGATAGCTTGGTTGCGGTGATGACGCTTCCACCACCCTTCAACAATTGCTGTATTGTCTTTGTGGATGAGGAAATTGCCGCTAGTGTTAGTGATAGTGGTGAGAGAGTATATGAGAAGCTTGAAAGCAACTGCTTCTGCCGACCCAATGTCCCATTTTCCATTGGATGTTTGCCAACCTGGTATGAGACACCAGGCTCTCCAGAAGTCTCCAATGATGATGCCCAGCCCTATACCTGAACTGGCGTCAGAGAAGGCTAGAAGGTTTGTGAGAGGTGCACGCTGTAGGAATACAAGACAGAGTGGGGCTATACAAAGATTGCTTCAAACTGATATCTTTATGTTGTGGTCTTGTACTGCCTAGTCTGCTATACTTGGTGAGACAAGTGCATTCGACCCAGGGGTCTGCGGTCTGGGAATAGTTTTGGGGGTCAGTGAGTGATGTGGGGTCAATAGTCCAAGTGCGGGAAACAATGTTCAAAGGTATAATTACGATGTCCGATGCAAAAGTGTCAGGTCTGATGTTTTTGGGGTTTTGGGTTTGGGTTTGGGTTATCGGAAACTAATAATAATGTGATAGCAAGCATTGGGAAAGCGAGTGGTGTGCGCAATAGTAACAATGATGGATATGGGCGGTGAAGGAACAATGATATTCGCAATGTTAACTAAGAACTACGAAATATCGGGTTTGACCCCTAAGCATCAGAGAACGACTCTCCTCTACTTGGATGATGATAATGCTATGGGGAGTCCAATATTTATATAGATACATAGAAATCCGGAACCCTATAGGTGAAAGTAGTAGCACAATATTTTTGGGTCTGATGTGCTATGTAATAAGACATGAGGTGCTGGAGACATGTAATAATGTGGTCGACAATGTTAGTGATGGGAAACCAAGTAACTACGCACTTAGTGGGGCTATCACAATGAGACAGGACATAGGTAGGATGAGTGCACGCAATATCCGATAGGCCGATGTGAAGTCCGATAGTCCAATGTCCGAAGTGCGAAGTGCGATGTCTGATGTTTTCGGGTTTGGTGCATATTGAGTTGGATATGATAGGGAATGATTCAGGTAATGATTAGCATTCATACATGCATCGGAAATTAGACCTCTATGAGGCCACAGAGATGTCAGTCTCTACAACACATGCAGCAGTTTGCCACACAGCTGTTGGACATCTTGCAGTGTGTGCGTGAGCCTTTTTCTCCAGTTGTGGATCGCCATAAGATACTTGTCTGCCTTCAGGGGACTTGAATATACTGGCAGCCGTTTGAGGTCCCAGATGAATCCTATATAGAGTGTTGTGGTCTGAAATGGTTGGTCTTTGAGAATTTCCCAAATGATGCCTAAAAGTCCTGAGAGCATATCTATATCCTGCATACAGGAGGAGAAAAGTCTGTTGTGTGCTGATCTTAGCGAATTCTCAGATAAGTCTCTTATTGGCTGTGAACAATCTTTGTTATGTTCTTCTAGTTGACCTGTTGTAGGTGATGTGCTTCCAAACCATAGGCAACCTCCTATTTGGTGTATACCTTCCATGGTGAACATGCGGTGCCAGGTCGCTCTCTCCTCGTTGAAACACTCTAGGAATTCCTATCTTATCCTGAAGAAGACGTAGTCATCAACCCACTTGTCTAACGGGCCTATGCCTTTGTGTCAGAAAATTTCAGCTCCTGCATCAGCAACGTGGCCATATACTCCAGCTGATGGTGTCATACCAAATGCCATGCAAGTATCTACATAAAACTGGGTTGCAGAGGTGCGCACTATCCCCACTGGCCATTGTGATGGGTGTAGAGGTACTGTTCGGTATGCCTCTGCTACATCTTGCATTGTGACCTCAGATCCCGGGGGTAGGGTTGCAATGAGTTGGTAAATGGTACAAAACTTACCCCAGGTGGTAGGAAAATTGTTTGTGTTAATGTATGAATCAACCAAAGGGTTAGAGTGCAGCACATTCAGAGAGTGCGGGAAGGAGAAATTTTGGACTAAGCAAAACTTTCCCGGTTTCCCTAGCTTGGGAATGATGGAAAGTGGGGATTATTGAAAGGGTCCTAGGAGACTTTGCAATGTTTCAGCTGAAAATGGGCCGATATACCTTCCTTTGGCAGACTCTGTCTGAATGATGGCTTTGAACTCGTTTTTGTACTCACTAATCAACTCTTTATTCGGAGGGGACTGTACAAGTGTTATGGCAGGAAAATCTAACCGGAAGCCTAAACAGAATCCCTCTGGTATCTTAGCAAAACGCTCGAGGATGCCTGCTTGCAGCAGTTTACATGCCCATGTATCTGCTTTATACGGGGTTAGAGGCTACCTCTGTCTGTACTCTAGGACACTTCTAGGCTCTGTGGGTTGTAGCTCTGCAGCCAGAACAGATGTGGCGGGCATCGTGCTTGGGGGTGGTAGATCCATTGTCCCTCTGCCACACTGTGCATAGCTGTTTCCCATCTTTGGTCCAGAGACCTTTGCGGATGTACTCTGAATAGGTCTTGTGCTGTTTGTCCCACATTCGGGCCAAGGTGCACTCAATGGTGTGGTGTGGGTGCCTTCCAAGGCAAACTGCGCAGCATGGGAGGGAGCTAGAAGAAGAAGGTTCGCAATAGGTATATACCTTCTTATTACTTCCAGAGTAGTTCTCTGCTGGCTGGAAGACTCTCTTCTGCCCTAATAGGTGCTGCGTGGCACCCGGCAGCTGCTGGCAAGGCAAGGCTTTGGTTGCTTGTGGCATGGTTAGCGGCCACCTGCTGTGATAGCAGGTCCGGTGATGGGCAGTGCATTATGCCAGGGTTTGGCAGTGTGTTATGCCGGGGGGATAGCCATCATGGCACATGTTTGGCCATCGGATCAGTTCGGTGCATTGTGATGACATCGTTGGGGGCATGAAGAACATGTGATAGCTGATAGTTGGAGGGAGAGGTCATCCGGATGTGAAAAGATTTGTAGTGGGAGAGATTTGGGGTTTCTGGTTAGTTGGGTGTTCGAGACGTGAAGGGAAAGAAGCGACTGACCTGAATGGCTTTCATGATCTGTCTTTTTATATGCTCATTGAATAACTCCTCCCTGGCCTCTATCAACAGATCTTGATTGATCTCCTCGAGGCTCCAGCCTTGCAGTGTTCCCACTGTGAGGTGCCATCTGTGGCACTGTTGGGCTTGGCATAACAGTAAAGCTCTCTGCTTGAGCTAGTCTGGGGAGTGGCACCAGTGGTGGTTTTGTAACACTGACCAGAACATGATGTGCATGTTGATGTGATCTTCTGGCCAGTCCTGAATTCTCATCATGGAGATCATTTGAGGGGTGGCCTTGTTGAATTCCTGCCAGGAGAGGTTCTCATCCTTAGTGACCGCTGCTGCTTTGGGGTCTCTGACAGCAGCCGCTGGGATCCATGTGTGAGCTCTGTTGGCTTCCAGGAGCATGATAAGTGCTTCTGGCTCTGTGACGAGTACCGCCGCTTTGGCCTTGTTCAAGCCTTTGTTAGTGAAGTAGTGTAGTTCACAGAAATCACCCACTTTCATTTTCTGGATGGCATACACTGCTGGAATAACACTGGGATCAGAAGGGACCTTTCCACACCGAAGGGGTGCATATTTGTTCTTGTTCTTCTTCCTTTCTTCTAACTTAGCAGCTTCTTTGTCTTCTTCCTCTTGTCTTCTAACCTCCGCTAGTCTTCGCTGTCCTGCTGCCCATCGTTTCTTAGCCGCGTTGTTGGCAATGGTCCAAAGCGACGCTAAATAATGGGTGGCCTGGTCATTCATAAGACCATCCTGTATGAGTTGTTGATGAGCCAACTGTGTTAAGATAGGAGTGAAGTGGGCCACTTCTAGAGGCTACTGAGAGATCAGAAGAGATCAGACTAGAGTCCAGAGTAAGTTGCCAAAGAGGCAGGGAGCACTGGACTCTGAGATATGGGCGGCATATGGCAAACAAATGTAAACAGACAAGCCATAATCAAAAGGTAAGTAATAACTTGACCTAGGGACATCCTAGGGAGGTCAGGAAGTCATGTAAATAGTAAGTGAAGTGCTGTGTACTGTAGAGGTGAATGATCATATAACTAACAAACTGGTGTTCTTCTAGAGCATAGTCGGGTACAATAGTGTCATTGGGGTTTTCTGGGAACATAATAATACTAGATAGGATGCAAAACACAGACCTAGAGGCTAGGACTTAGAGTGAATGACGACTACAAAGTTGGCAGAAGCAAAAGGCGCTATGTCACCTCACTTATTTTGCATGTAGACTATATTCTATGTAAGCCTCATGCCTCGGCTACCTTAGAACACCATTTTTTGTGGTTGGTGTTAGATCAGAGTTGGGCTACTTCCTTGTTTACAATAATGTAGATGAAAGAAATTGGCATGAAGATATGTTCAGCAAAAATAGTGGGCCTCAATGCTTGAATCAGGACCAAAGTGTCTACATAAGTGGTTGGCATCTAGAGAGTAGATAGGATAATCATAGGAGGATGAATATGGAGCGCTTTTAGCATGGAGACAAGTGCAGAGACTTCATCAACAGGTGGTATTTCTTTGTGAGGGATGACAATAATCTCCTCATGCATGACAGAAAATATAGAATCAAGGTTGGGAGGATGTTTCTCAGTTTTTACCGATGTACTGGCAGTATCTGGTGCTGCTTCCCCTGTTAGTATAGGGGAGATCTACTGCAATGCTATTTGTGTTTCTTGTTGCAGGTTGGCAATCATGGCATCCGTGATCTCCACAAGGCTATTAACAATATCCAATAACTCATTAGATATATGAGGAGGAGGAGTGGGAATTCCATCATCATAGGAGGAGGAGTCAAAGCTGGTTGTTCAGCTAGGTATGAAGACAGTGAACAAGTGACTCTGGCAATTCATTCAGTGATGATGTGAATAGCCATCTAAATATCATGCTTGACTTTTTCAGAAATAAGGCACAGAGTGTAAGCTTGAATACATTTCTGTAAATTTGCATGTGAACTTTTATGATTACACTTACATCTGTCAATGGTCTTTCAATCTTATTGAGAGCCCACACTTACAAGCTCTAATCAAGATGCTACATGAAGAGCTTTCTGATTCTGACATTCTCCACTGGATATTACTTACCTTTTGATTGTGGCTTGTCTGTTTACATTTGTGTACCATATGTCGCCTATATCCCAGAGTCTAGTGCTCCCTACCTCACGCTGAGACAAATAACTAGCTATGCTGCAGCTCAGCTTGGCTGACAATATCGTACTCCTGCCTTCTCCATCCTGATCATCTATGATCAAGCTCACATTATAAGATAGGATTGTGAGGGAGCTACTATTTCTTCCACCATCAATTACAATGAAGAACCACATTTGAAGAGCATAAAACCAGATGCTTCTGAAATGGTTTCTTTCATGGACATCTTGGAGGGAAATCCTGCTTACAGAAAGAAGATCTTGAAGTCGCACAATGAGATCATAGAAGTTTATGATGATCACCTTCAATTAGACGGCTAGCCTCAAACCCTTCTGTGCCACAAACTATTGCTTCCTCTGGCAAGCACTATGTAAAACGGTGTGTCTTCACAAAATCACTATGTCCACAGGCAGAAGTTACAACATCCAGCAAGAAACATAGGATTGATGGTAACTAGCTACATGGACATTGTTACCTGTGCTGATACTTTTCGAATACCCGATTATGTCCTCTGTTACATTGCAAGGTTAAGTCACTACCACAAACCAACACATGAGTATGATCATTGGCCTCGACATCTACTTCTGCAACTCCTGTCCGTCAATATTCACAGCAAATATTAGTGACATCATCTATGATCAGGAAGTGACAGAAATCGTGAAGAAGCAGCACATTTCTGTTAGTTATATGATCATTCACCTCTATAGTATGCATTTCTATGTCTCTTTTGTGTCTAATTGTGCTATCATACTTGTGGTATCATTCCTTGCACTTTACTTACATTTACATGACTTTGCTCTTTTTATGCTCATTTGCTCATTTGTTCTTAATGCTCACTCACCACATAGGTGTGGGCACAGGTACAGCATGGAATACCTATAGGTTACCTATGCTATTGCTTAGTAGTAGAGATGTGCTTTTTGTGGAGATGGCTTCTGACACCCCAGCTAATATGAAGATAACCCTTGAAAACTGCTGCTTGGGATAGCCTGCATGGGTCATGGGACAGACTCAATACATTGGCCCAGTTGGCCCAGGTTTTTCAGGGAAAGTATTGGAATGGCCCAGGTTACAATCTTTATTGTATGAGAATACCATCTAATATCATATCCCTTAGATGGAATTTTAAGCCAGAATACATGTACCTTAGAGGTACCTTAAGAGGGATGACTGAAGTGACTATGGTACACAAATGTAAACAGACAAGCCACAATTAAAAGGTAAGTAGCAACTCAACCTAAGGACATCCAAGGGAGGTTAGGAAGTTATGACTACTCAACTTGCCCTCTTACCACACATCACTGCCCATGTTGTTCTCATTTCTCCCTTCTCCTCCTGATGTCTTTGTGTGCTACTTGAGCATCCCGCCTGCAAATAATAGCCTTAGCCACTAGTGGTTCCTTGGACATGAATCCCACTATTATGACCATTCCTACATCTTATGCCTCACACACAACCGGTGACACATGTTATCATCGACAACTCGCACAAAATCATAAATCTCGTTAACCTGGGAAATGTCTCTGTCACAGTACCCAAGGTTTGCAATGCAACTGGTACCCTGGTTCATCCTTCTGACTACTGCAAGACTTTCACTGGGTCAATGGCTGTGGTGGTTGAGGTAGTGATGCACCTGTATGTACCTGGGTTGTATTTCCATGTGACTCATAATCTCCTTACAGATTATAGTACATCCCATACTGCTTATAGTAGCCAAATGATTGCATATGCCAGTCATGAATATCAATATGCAATGTCTTAAGGTTAGCAATTCCTGCCTGGTAGTCCACTGCAAGGTCAGAGTGGACCAGTCAGTGATATGAAATTGATATTTGGCTTTTACAAAGGACTCATGCTATTGGCAATATGATTTCCTGCAGGCCTACATTTCAAGTGATAGGGGATACCCAACCTACTATAATGAGTTTGGTGGGGAGCTCGCTACTTTCATCAACAAGCTCAAGTCCAGTGCTAGAGTGCTGCCACATGGTAGAGTTAAACACAGTTGAGAATGAGATGTGGTTGTTGAGTATTGAATGAGTATTGAATGAGTATTATGGCATGCCTTAGAATCAAAGGTCATGATAGTTAAATATAAGGGAAAAGTTGATACAGTAAGGGTTTCTTAATATGTTATGATGACGCATGTCAAGTGGAATCACTTACAATGAAGGAAATTATCATTACTGCGGGCCTAGGTCTCCTACCATATCAAGATTGAAGATATCATGCTAATCTTTCGGCAGCTGTTGAAAAGTCTAATATTTTATAGGCTAAGGTGAAATATGCGTATGAGAAAAAGATGTTAGCTATATGATCGCTTGCCTCTATAGTACATATTTCTATGTCTCTTATGTATCTAATTGTGCCATCATACTTACAGTATTATTTCTTGCACTTTGCTACTTATTTGCATAACTTTATAACTTTCAGGTATTTCCATTGTGTTGCTTGGACCTGCTATTGGGTATGACATGCTTTCTCATGAGGGTGTCTGGCATTGCTTACTTTTCTTGCCACATCTCAGTCAGGGCTACTTCAATATCTTTCATTCTCTGGGTAGAACTTGATGTTATTGCCTTAAAAAAGAATAAATAAATTATTACAGTGAAATTTTCCAAAGAACTAACCTGCTTGGGTATTGCTGCTTGACACCAACTACATAGCATCACAGTCCTGAGTTGGAAGCAACCATATCCATGGCTATTTATAAATGTACCGTCCATATGTGCCCATTACTTTTGTTCTTTTACACCAACAATACTTTAACCTGACACTAATGTCCATTCCTTATCATTAGGATCCCAAAACACAACTGAGCATGCTTGATTCACATATCTTCCTGCTCTTCCAGACTCCTGCTTTTTGTCTAGAAGGTTACAAGGTAACTTCCAATGTACCACCATATGCACTTCTAGGTAGTCCATGCTAGTGCTAAAATAGCTGGTGGTGGTTCAGATGTAGGAGCCTTGGCCACTAGTTCATTAATTGTAGGTGAGGTTTTACTGTTCTTTATCAAGTTTTGCATGATAAAAATTATACGTTAATTGTGCTGGAAGTAATTGAGCATCCATTTTAGTGAGGCAATAGACCAGTATATGATCCCCTATCTGGAGACTGTTTGAATAATTCAAGATAAATGATACAATATTTTGAGGTCTATCTACATCTATGAAGGTGAGCCTATTCTTGTCTTTGGAATCAATTTTGAAGAGAGAATAGATAATGTTGGGCTGTGTAGTGGACGCTTGAATCAGCTTAATAGTGGTTGACAGGATCTGCAGTAGGGCTACTGCAGAGACAGGCATTGTAGCTGTTAACCAAAGGAGCTGTACTACAAGTTCTCAAAGCTGATTCAGAAGACCCAGAAGGAGGGACTTGCTATAGCATCTGAAGTGACCAGGATACAGCAAGTGCCAGATCTAATGTTTTGAGTGCCAAGAGTCCATACAGAATATTTTACCTTCTTCTCATCCAGTTGCTGGACATGTCACACAAAAGTGCTTGAAGGAAAATGACTACAAGTGTCATTAGCCCTTACTGTATTTTCTCTACATTCAGTGCCTATGTCTACAACTTCCATACTGCTATCTGTAAAGACTAATTTCCCATGAGACACAGCATTTGTAGTTGAATCTATTGGGATGATAGCTATGAAACCCTCAGTAATGTTGGTTTGAATTTAAGGAGAAAGTGATACAGCTAGTGTGAGACCATAAGAGCAGCAAATTCCTTGGCAAATATGCTCATTTTATCAGGCTTCCAGTGAGTAGCAGCTAAGTAAGTTGGATTTTTGGAAGGAATAGGATGGGAAGATAGTGCTGGTGAAAAGATGAGCATCCAGTAATCAGCTTGTGAGTGACTTAGCTGAGGCAAAGAAAGATTCTAAGATGTTCCTCTGGAAAATTCAGAATGCTAGAAAATTATAAATCTAATGATAGTACCAGCATTATAACAGCAACAGTTTGATTAAATAATAAGTTAATTAAGTTAGACCACAATATTCAAGCCTAAGTGGGTAGGAGTGTTCTATCATCACATTGTATTTTTGGTAATGAATTGTTTGGAGAAGGGTTTCAAAAGTCACAGAATGATTATAATGTATTACATATATATTATATGAAAGAATCATTATCTATCCAGTCATTGCAATTCCTAATCCAGGCTACAAAATTTTTGTCAGTCTGAAAGACAAGAGATGCCTTTGCTCCTCTGTAATTCAAGTTAAAACATGTCACCTCACTCAATCTAAAAGGGAGCTACATCTCTAGAACTTAACTTAAGGACAAGTCCATTCTCCAGTAGGTGAAAGCCCCTCCTTTGAAGTTACCAATAGGAATCACAAGGCAAAGATAATGATCCTGGCTGTCTCAATGGGCTTTCATGTATACAACAATATAAAGGGTATGACAGAGGGAGAGTAGTTGCCAGGCAAAACTGCTGCCACTTCCATCAGTAGCTTAAACTCCTTCTGCAGGTAGGTCTCCATCTACCAATGTGAATATTAAAGTTGCAAATCAGAAAAGTTTGATAATATACCAATTTTTGAATCCGATCAAACAACTCTTCATATAGCTTTGAAATTGTGTAGTTCCTGCAATGATGTTGATATAAATCTTTAGAAAGATAGGGAATCAAAGATTGCTTCAACTAAAGTGTTGTGTTGAATTTCTTTATTATAGATGTCTGTTAAGCAAAGACCAGTCTTAAGGCACACACTATTAAGAGTGGCTGTTTGGATAAGTTGGAGCAGAGATGTTTAGAACATATACCTTTTTGAAAATGAGAGTCATGTAGTTCACCATGACAAGGAAGTTAATGCAGATATCCTTACTCACAATCTCTCGACATCTAATGATAATAAAAATCAGTAACTTGTCTTCCACTGATGGTGTTTATGCATTGTTAGCAATATCTTATAACCAGCTAAGAGGATTGTAGATAGATGAGCATCAGTGTGTAGATGCAAGTTCTGCAATAATTGTTGCAATATTCTCACTACATGTGATTTGGAGTAATTTGAAGGTTGTTGACACTATGAACCTGTCCTAGAATGAGTGCCATCCACCTGTCCTTTATTAGCTACCACCTGTCCTTCACCCTCCTCTGCTTCCTCTATGATAGGTCCAAGAGGATGATGACCAAGTACTGTAGCACACTGGACCTTAGGCCTCTATCTTAGTGAAAAAGTAAGCAAATCCATATCATGAACATTACAAGTGTATTTTCATCCCTGACACACTCTACTGTCCAGAATTGATAAAACTAACCTAAACCACATATCTACCTTATTTTTATCAATTTTCACTAGGACTGAGTTCTTGCCTAACTTTCTGTATGATGCTGATTTCTTAACACCCACCATTCAACCTTCAAAATTCAATTTTGATATGTATACTGTTTATTTGGATAAAGTCTCTGGTCCAACTTCATCCTTCCATTTGATTTCAAAGACTGCTAAGAGATACCAAAACTTAGTTGCCAAGCAGGCTTGCAAACTTAGAGCATTTCTAAAAACTCCAATGAACTTATCCAAAGGATTTGTGGCCATGCAGAGTGACAACAACAAAGAAGTAATGTGCCAAGTCATCAATAACTTATGTTGAGATGTAGCATATTCCTCTTGCAAGACATATTTCCAGTATATTGACCCAGCAGAAGGTGGACTTAGTGTTGAAAATATTGACTTCCTTTTGAGGGATTGAGATGGAGAACACAGGAGGAGTTAAAATTGTTAGCTCATCGCTTTCTGGTTCCGTTGTGCTTCCTGCTATAGGATAGTATGAAACATTCTTTTTTTGAGTTTACATGCCACCATGCAGGATAAAGAAACATGTCATTAGAGTGGGTTGGTTATCTTGGGTGTGCGGGAATGGGCATCGCTGTCTGAAATGCAAATGCTATGGAACATAAGTTAGTTAAGTTGGCATTACAGTAGATAGATCACACCTTTTATTAGCCTTGTATTCTTTAAGATCTGGTTTAGAAGACATGTTGAAAAATTCCTAAATATATTGTAGTAGCTTCATGGTATGGAAAGAACTAATAGGGAATTGCCTTTCTTGGCTATCTTAATATATAGTGCCACATGTTAGCACATACCTTACCTTTATACCACCACCATATCACTCAACATGACAATCACACCAACAGGATACACAAATATTCTTATGTCTCAAATTAATCCATAATACTCATTTAGTGATTTGTTAAATTCCAGCATGTCCAATTACCCACATATGCAACTTGGAGTTGGACCATGTGAGTTCTATGAGTTGATTTGAGGAACTGACTATCCTAATACATATTATGAGTAATAGTAATAGTAGGGGGTTTGTGTAGCATGGAGAAGACATATCACATAGCACTCCTCTTTTTCTGTCTGCTGACCTTGGTTTCCTCATCATCACTCTCATCACATTGGTACTTTTGAACAGGTAGGAATTCTGGAACCTTGTGAGATTTCAAAGGCAAGGCAGGTACAGGGTGAGTTATTCAAGACATGATTTGGTGGTTTGAGGCATGCATGACATCACCTTACCACAATGGAGGTTGATGAGGAGGGACTTTGGTAGGCATAGAATGAGAAAGTGACAAGATCTTGTAGTGATCATGATGTGCTAGAGAAGGAGACCAAGCAAGTGATGAGGAGGGTTGAGGAGTTGGAGAATTATGATGGAAACTAGCAGAGTCTAGGGATGCAATATTAGGTGAAAGATTCCTATATGAAATCTGATAAATTTAGTGTATAGCCATGTCTCAACAGTGGTATATTATAGTGGTTGATTTTCACTTTTCAGGCTCTGTTACACTGATCTCAGGGTGCAAAACATGTGGTGCTGCTATAAGTTGAAACAAATTGATGCCTATGGCCTATTTGATTCTATAGTTTCCACTTGATGCACTCATTTTACTGCAGTTATGTTTGATACACTATCTGGCTTTTTTTTTATTATACCAGAACTGATTAAAGTGTGTTACAGTATCATTTATGGTATATGATTCATATTACATCAATTATAGAGAAAGAGAGAGTAATAACAAAGATATGAAAGACTGTCTAGCCCTTTATTATTGAGTTATCTTTCTATTTTTCTCTTGATTATTTCTTATATTTCATTTCTCACTTTTCAGACTTATTTTACTGTATATTTGTATTAAGCTTGTGACCTTCTGTTTATTTCTGATTCTTTATTTTTGTTTGGCTTCTTTTAGTCACCAAGTTTTGTATCTATTTAGTTTTGACTGTTTATTTTTGATTGGTTTCTTTCAGCAACCAGATTTTATTTGTCAGCACATCATGTGACTAGGAAATATTCTAGTTTATAACATTATTTAAGCTGACTCAATATGTTTAGTCATAATTGGTGATACTTTGTAATAATATTCAAAGATGACTTAATATGTTCAGTTATGGTTGATTATGCTTTGTAAGTTCTTTGTAAGAAGAATGATTCAGCTCATCCAAAGGCTTGGTTTATCAGCTTCTGCATGACCAATTCCTGAGAAGAGTCAGTACCTTTCTATTATGCTTTGTGAGGACTATACAGTATTTATAATGTAGATTAGTAAAAGCTGATTCATCATCTGGTTTATAAGCCATATTCTTACTAATTCATTAATAAGGGGATTCCAAAAGGTATAAAAGGACTCATTTTCACTTATAAAATATAACTTCCTATTTTCATTCTTCTCTCAAACTATGTGAGAGTACACAAGAATAAAAAATGTAGGTAGTGCCTTAAAGTAAGACTGAGTTACATTATTATTCTATTCTAAAGTTATATACTCCTTACAGGGATTGACTATATAACCATTGAATATCTCTCAGACTAAGCTTTATATGTATACATAAGACTCTCTCTTTCAATGGAAAGTAAGACACAAATCTAAGGACAACAAAGTTGAAACAGGCTTTCATAAATTGAAACATGACCTACTAGGCTGAAACAAACCTAACAAAGTATCCAAAACACGAAATATTTTATGACATCATCCATCACATTGCTAATGACATGGTATGTAGCTCCCTGCAGACAACAACCACATATTACTTGATAATCAGCATGTACCAAAGGACCCACATTCAGTGAGATAACAGATAAATACAAAAGAGAAACTGACGCATGCACTACCCTCAACAGAATATGAGACTGAAATCCCTGTAACAAAATGTATAACAAACAAAAACTCTGAGACTGGAGGGAAGGGCACCCGCAGGATGACATGCTGATGTAGAAGTGAGAAGGAAGAAAAGGACGAAGGATGGGCACACATTCAACACAAAGCGCTGGAAGTCAAGAAAACACATTTCACCCACCAAGATCCAATTCAACAGACACCTCACACCACTTTTTCCCCCTATACGAAATCAGTGTTGAACTTCGCCCGACATCATGCTAATGGAGTATGTGTTCAACCAAAAACATACAATAGTACATACATACCTACGATAGTTAAACGGGAGTAAGCCCCCGCGTACAGGGCTATGTCCAACATGTGGTCACAGACCCCAAAGAACAAAAAAATGGATTTAAAAAAATAAAAAATAAAATAAAAATAAAGTCAAGGCAAATGTTTTGACAGGAAAAATAAGAAGAAATTTCTATCTTCTCAATCAATGTTTTTTGGATGTTTGGTGGAGGAAAATAAAAAATGCCTGCAGTGTGTGATATTTATCCATACTAATACATTCTGTCTAGCTTGGTTTAACCTTGACACTAGTTCAAGCCAACAGGGCTGACAGCACCAGCAACTGTGACAGTCAGTTAATTTGACACTAGCAGACACCAGAGAGATATAATCCATAGTGGAGGCACAGGATGTGTAATGGGGGACAGACCCAGTGATACCCACCAGGACTTATTTTATTCCACTAGATGTGTATCCAGGTCATTCGTACCAGCCAAATCAAATGATTTTCAACCCATGTATTCATCTACACAATTCACGATTTCTATCTTTTGTAGTACGAAAAAGTCATGGAAAGGATTGTCACTTTTCTCAGTCATTGAGTTTTTTCCATAGATTCATTTGAAATATACAATTAGTGAGTTAGTGTGCTTCATACAATCGGGATGCTTATGTAACACAACACACTTCTACATGCCTCAATAATGCGCCTATCCCCCACTACGCAAGATTCAAGGAAATAGACCTATGCATACCATCAAACACCTTCTTGCAAATCGCAGACCACCTCCTGAGATGTCACTCATCACTCCTAATTCAACTCCAAACTGGCCACGTCCCACTGAACAAGCACCTACACCGCATAGCACAAAGCCCATCCCCACACTGCCCAACCTGCCAAGAGAGAGAAGAATCTGTCCACCACTTCCTTTTCGTATGTCCAATGTACGTGGCTCACCGAAGAAAGCTAAAAGTGGAGCTAGGTACCTAGGCCCAGCAACTAAAACACTTACTCAATGACTAGAAGTGCATAGGACCACTGTTCAAGTATATAGTTCGCACCAAATGCTTTGTCAACACCTTCGGAGAATCACCCCTCCAGAAAAGGAAAACAATTGCAATGGACAAAGAACATATATGGCTAGCGAGCTAGCAAAACAACCTGCATACCTTCAGACAGTATTCAACGCCCTCGCCTCACAGCCTGGACCAATATTAGAGTCACATACAAATGTTTCATTGGAACAAAACTACGATAGATTACTATACTGTACATACTGTCCACCATAGGGCTCTGCCCCACCGGACAATAAAAGAGGATTCCAAAAAAAAACACCTCTACATAAATCATAATTGGCCCTTAACTACAAAATTCTTATCAATGCAAAAATAATTTTGATTACAGCCAATTGCATGTGTAATGGCACTGGCACCTCAATGTGAAAAAAAATTATAACCTATGACCAAAAAAATATCTAGTGACATTCTGAAGGCTCAATTTGTGATTGCATAACATTTTAGCTTAAAAAAAGTTGAGTCTATTATGATATGGGTCATAACCGAAACATCACCATCATCATTGAACATTGAAGTTTGACACTTATGATGGACAAATGCTAAATCTGTTGCTACAGTTCAGCTGATCAAGCTTAAGTTTTACCTCCACATATATTTCAAAACTGAGCAAAAGTCACTCCTCTGTTTCTGCATAGAAAACAATTCTATTATCATTTTCCTGGGTCAAATGTAAGCATTTGACTTTGTTGTCTCTGTAAACATTAATATTGAAGACCTATGCATAGTAAATCAAAGCAGTTGTCATCCTTCTGTTCCTAGGTTAAAGCAGATATCACATACTACTGGGGTCGAATGCTTGTATTTTATCCTGTGAACTCAGAAAACACCAATGAAGAAGACCTCTGTTTCTACATAGAATAAAACTGTACCACTGGGATCAAATATTTGCATTTAACATTCTTGGATCCCACAATGGCAATAAATAAATAAATAGTACCACTGGGATTAAATGCCTGCATTTGTTCCTGGTACTATAACTTCTTCCTATCAATGACCCTTGTGGGCGCATACTCTACACCTATAGAAGGTTAACTTTTCAAGTTCTGATTCAACCTTCTCAGGTCATGCAAAATGTCTGGAACTTGAATGCTTTAAGAAGATAATCTCTACTTTGTAAATCAAAGTAAACATTGATGTCATATATCTAGATAACATTATTATTCTTTAGTCAATCAAGGTCATCCTTAACTAAGAAGAAAGAAGCCAGTGATGCAACTAACTGCCAGCATATTTGACTCTACAGTAGCACCGATGGCACACTTGTCAAACTTTATTCTTGCACTGAAAGTATATTCTCCTCCCCCCTATCTCTATTCTCCTACTAAAATGCTTACATCTTTGTTGGTAATTGTTAAGATGAGAGTGAAGTAGGTGGCTTCTAGAGCTACTGAGAGACCAGAAGAGATTAGACTAGAGTCCAGAGTAAGTTGCCAAAGAGGCAGGGAGCACTGGACTCTGGGATATAAGTGATGCATATTAAACAAATGTAAACAGACAAGCCATAATCAAAAAGTAAGCAATAACTTAACCTAGGGACATCCTAAGGAAGTCAGAAAGTCATGTAAATAGGTAGCAAAGTGCAAGGAATGGTACCATAAGTATGATGACACAATTATATATAAATATATATAGAGATGTGTATTATAGAGGTAAATGATCATATAACTAACAGTAATGTGGTGTATTTACAGGTTGATGTTGTTCCTTGTATCAAGTTATTTTAGCATTTTATCATCATCATAGTTTAGTGCACATTGCCCATAATGATAGTTGTATGTTGGACACTCTGTTAGCTAAATACATGGTTTCTTGGGCAATTTTGGAAGAGTTTATTTCATAGTGATAATAATTATACTATATATATTGTACTACTACACCAACTGAAGCTCATCAGGGAAGTTTTGTATTGTAGTCAGATTTAGATATTTTCAGATATGTGGTTTTTGATTATTTCATTTATACATTGCCATTTGTGGATCAAATTAGTCAGGATCACATGTTTTCTTCCACATTCATTTCATCCACAGTCCTTACTAGTATACTAAGTTCATCCATTGCATGTCTCACTTGCTTTCATTTAAACTTGCAATTTTGACCAGACATCCTTACATCCAGCATCGAACTCTTGCATTTGATTTCAATGCCATAACCCTCTGTCTATAAACATCAAACTCTTGTGTTTGATCCAAAACCCTCTGTTAATAAACATTGAACACTTGTATTTGAATCCAAAACCTTATCTCAATTAATATCAAATGCCTGCATTTGACTCCAACATGTCTATCAATCAACCTCAAACACTGATGTTTGATCATATGACATGTTTCCTGAATGCAAGACTACTAACAATCACCACAATGACTATGTGCATTCTGACAATCCTAAACCCGGGAGAATTGTCAGAACACTAAGAATAACAGCCCAGAGGCATGTTTATGTGTCATTTATGCCTTCAGTTAAGTCTCAAATTCTTAATTTCCCATTCATTCTGACGCAGAATATACAAAAGATGAAGCAGACACCTCATTAGAAGCCTTGCCATGGGGACAGGAATACAATTTTTAGGCAAATAAAAAGGCAATAACGCCTTCAGAACCCTTGCCTTGGGGAGAGAAGTCATAGGAAGAGGCTGATGTGAAATATCTTTATTGTCATCTGACATTTGTATTTAGTTGTGAACCAAGGTTACACAGGTGAGACAATGGTCTCAAGAATAATCACATTGACCAAGACATGAGTTGGTCAAATAAACAGTAAACAAAAGAAACAGTGGTCTCTAAAATCACATTGACCAAAGACTGGTTGATCAAAAAAACAGTAACATAAGTTTCTTATTATAAGAAACTTGTATTCTCAAAGGATACATTTCCCTGCACTTATTCTGCTACAAATGGGAGATCTTAACAAGTGAGATGTCTTGTTTCCGGGCTTCTCTTATTAGTGATAAATATTTGTCCAGAGGAGGGATCTTTATGTTTTAGGAGAGAATAGGCTCTCCTTATGTACATTTTGTGTGGGAAAGGTTCATAAATAATAAAATAAAGAGAGAACCAATCATAATATTGGGTAAAGCATAATACAAGTATAAAATACAAATAAAAGATAGGGCAATGATATCAGAAATGACATTATAGTGAAGCTAGAGTGTAGAAGAACATTCTAGAGCCTATGATATCATTATAACTTCATACATTATATCATAATTTCCAACAGAATAGTCTAGAACTTACTGTGGAGCTATATGACATCATATTTCAGAATTGATATTTTCTGAAGTATCTGGTGTTACAATAACATTTCTCTCCCTATTCATTTTTCTTCTTACCTAAGCGAGCTGCCTACACTATCTTTACTATCTCTCATCAAGCAGGCTGTCCGCCTCATGTTCTCTCATCTTAATATGTCATTTACAAGCTCTGCTTGGACTTCATCTATATAAGACATTCATGTACTACTGTATTTCTCTACTTGAATCTACTGGGTTATACCTAGAGCTTCCTATTCAACTAAGTCTCCACCTTAGTTGTCTGATCCTCTATTCTAAGAAAGTCACTACCGCTTACCTTAGCTGGAACTCTTAGTCAAGAGAAGAACCACATTCATTTATCTAGTAAATACTAGATGACTGTCCATTTGGACTTATATGATACGACTAATTTCAGTTGTAACAAAAGATTTAAATTTACTCATTTTAGATACCGCCATCTGTGTCATCAATACTTGAACCAGCTATGACTTCATTGACTCCTTTGATCACAGCCTTAAACCTAGGAGCATTACCACTAATACCTCCTTTGAACTCAATAATGACCTCTAGCAAAGACATATTTTATTCAATGCCTACCTCAACATCAATGACAAAATCTACAATGAAGACAAGAAAAAAGTCATCTTTGTCTTGTCCTTCATGAACAAAGGAAGTGCTGCTCTATGAAAGGAAGACTTCATGAGGGCTACCCAAGATCAGACCAGAAAAGACACCTTCTGGACTGTAATAGGCTATAGAAAATGAGTGAACTTTGAAGTAATTGACCCTGAAGACACCACCATGTTGAAGCTCTGAGGCCTTGACCAGAAGGATGAAGATCTCCAAGACTACATCACTGACTTCTGCCTTTCTGCTCATAAGGCCAGAGTACATGAGAACTCCTCCAAAGCTAAATTCTTCTGTGGTAAATTAAACCCTGAACTCTGTAAGAGTCTCTATATAAAATAGGTGGTATTTTTAATGACTTTGACATCCTTATTGTCACATGCATTAACTTCAATAACTGCTTTCAGAGGTTGAAGGATTATAACACAAGAAGCATTCCACACCAGAAAAATAAGAAGAAGAACTTTGGTGGAAGAAACTATTGTTCCAGCCACAACCCCAATGCTATGGAAGTAGACCAGCTTATCAGAGAAAGACATCAAAAGGCACATGAAGGAAGAGAGATACTTCAAATGCCATGAAGTCAGCCACCATGCTAATGATGCAGAATTCCACCCTCATGACAGAAAAGAAAAGGCGCTAATCTGAAGGAAAATAGAGAAAGAAGACGAAGAAAACAGCAGCAATGATGAAGTCAAAAATTGCTGCTTCAAAAAGGAATCTAGCTTTTGCAACAAGAAGATGAAAGTACATATTTACAGGAAGGTAGAAAAGTGAGAGGAAAGCAGTGACAACAAAGTTGAAAGCTGCCACTTCACCAGAAAGGATTTTTAGAAAGAAAGACTGCATTAACATCATCAGGGAAAACCTCCTGTGCTAATTTAGATATAAATAGACAAAATACATCTAACTCTTCTAAGTCAGATAAACTATCACAAATTAAAGCTAGATATCAATATCATTTATAACATACATGTAATTATTGCCAAGTTATAGAGTACTACCTAAGGGTCATAAAACTATGCCTATCTACAGATATTGAGAAACTCGACACCTGAATAGTGTGATCATTGATAAATTGATCACTGTGAGTGTGCAACAAAATTTTAAAATATCCAAGTCCAACATTTGTGTGTGTTTGTTTGTATCATGTGACTTGTAGTTTGAGCGAATAAAAAGTCCAACATTTGTACATATTTGTTTGTATCATGTGACTTGTGGTTTGAAATGTTTAAGTGAAGTGGCACCATGTCACATCTTTGACTCATCCCAAGGACCGACAACCATATCACATCTTGGCCCTCTCTGGGCAGGACTGGGTTATTGAATTACTAACTGGTCACCCAGAGCGCATCCGCTGTGAACTTGGCATGCACACCCCTGCCTTTGTGGAGCTTATCACTCAGCTTCGCACTATGGGCCACTCAGATTCCAAATTCATCTCCCTTGAGGAACAACTCACTATCTTTCTTTACACTTCGGTGACCGGCCTATCAGTCAGACATGTCGGGGAGAGATTTCAACACTCAAACAAAACAATATCTAAGTACATTGTTTTTTATCTAGGATGCAGTGGATATTTGACTCTAGCACATAGCTACTTTTGCAAGATCCTCATTGCTTTCTCCTCTGAACCATTCTTCTATTCAACATATGTCCAGTGTCCTGATAGGTCTGTCCCTCACAAAGTCTGCAGAAACCCTAAGGGTGGCCTTTTTTTAAAGGCGCCATTGGTGCAATAGATGGGAACCATATTCAGGTGACCCCCAGGGCTACTGACCGTGCTGTGTATCATAATCGGAAGGGGTTCCTATCTCAAAATTGCCTTTTTGCGTGTGATTTCGATCTCAAATTTACCTACACACTCACCAGCTGGGAAGGCTCTGCAACGGACACTTGTGTTTATGAAGATGCGTGCCTGAATGACTTCAAAGTTCCCTACACATGTATTTTCTTGCAGATGTGGGTTATCCACTCTGTCCCAGCCTACTTGTGCCATACTGAGGTGTGCGCTATCACCTAGCTGAATGGGGACATGCAAACACTAGGTAGGTCCTTTTACTTGAATCAAGCTCAATTTGGAACTCATCTTCCCTACAGGCCTGCTAATAAAGAAGAACTATTTAATTTGCAACACGCATCAGCAAGAAACATCATCAAGTGCATCTTTGGTGTTTTGAAGCATCGTTTTCAGATCTTGCTGTTGCCACCTGCATATGCCATGGAGTTGCAAGTGTGAATTCCCGCCGCACTGTGCGCTGTTCACAACTTCATCCACGTGCATGATCCCACAAACATCCCCACCAACGAGGCCGATAATGAAGATGACAATGAAGACTGGCAGGGTGGATATTCTGGTGGAAATGCCGAAGAAGAAGACAATATTGCGGCTATCGAAGAAGGTAACAAACTTGAGTTTCATCAAGGATCTGCGATGTGGAATGACTATCAGCGCATCTTATTAGAATATACCTGAAGGGATAGATCTTGATGATGAGGATGAGGGGGATGAGGACCTTGAGGACACTTTTGATGAGGATCAGGACAGTTTTGCTTCAGAATAATTCACACTTCGAGTACCACTTTGTAGCCTCCAAAATCAGACAAACATTGATGCATTGCAACAGTTGTGAACATGTAGTATTGTACATACATTGAAATGAAAGCAAGTGGTAAAGAACAAGGTACATGATATATTTTCAGCCCGCCATTGCATCTGTGATGAGCTTCTGAATAAACGGACACCTGGTTTCTTTGTCCATGAGGGACACATAGAATTTCAGGAAGCTCTCGTTGTTCTTCTCACCAAGGACCATTATCAAGACAGTGCACTGCTCAGGAGGCATGCCGGCATCCTCAGTTTGCAGTAGGTGTGCTGTGCGTGCCACCAAGTCCATGCTGCCCTCAGGCTCAGGCCCAGGTGGAGGCGGAGGCGGAAGGGTACCACTATTCATGGTACTAACAATGAATCTTTCAAAGACATCTGTCAGATGGTTTACAGTGCCCTGCATTCCCATCACGGCAGCAGCAGGTGTGATCTTGGTGGCCTGTGTTGCACTGCTCATCTTGGCCGCATTGGTCATCTTCTGAGAGACATGCGAATGTGCTTTCTTTGAGGGGGGGCGGACACCAAGGTGGTGGAGACCGGCTGAGCTGAATCATGGGTCAACACAAATGAAGTAGTCTCAACAGAATCAAAATTGGTACCCTCGTAAGGGCGCTTGGCACCAGTGTTAGAGTGAGGACTGGTGGTGAATGAAGGGCCGGTGACAGATGAATGATTGGCAGTGGTGGAAGGACCACTAGTGGAGGAAGGACTGGCAGAAGAGAGGGCTGGAGCCTGAGCAAGGCCAGGCTCATCCTCATCAGCGTCTGCTACTGGTGGAGGACCCATAACAGCTGGTTGGAAAGCATGGCACCCTCTAGTGCCACCCAAGGGAATTATTTCCTGCATTTTCTCAAAGTAAGGCCAGCCTGTGTTGCGAAATGGACACATGTGAGAATTGGACTAAAAATGTCAGCTTTTATTTGAAAAATAAAAGGGGCCGACGTACACTGAGCACAACATACAAATCCCACACAGCGGACGCTGCAGGGCCATGGATCCCAGCTCCATTGGCACTGTCCCAGTGTATACTGGTCTGGTTGGGGGATTTATCGATAGCGTGATGAATAGACTTAAGCTGAAATATTGAATCAGTAAAGTGAGTGAAGGACGGAGTTGGATGGACACACTGATGCCCACTTGCTCTTCACCATCTTGACGGTCTTTGCTGGACCAATTCACAATGGTTGAAAGTTGGGATCATCATTGATAACTGTTAGTGCAGAAAAGTATACACCTGCGGCTTGAAGTTGCTGGAGGTATCACCACTTGCACAGTTATTGTACATATGATTAACAAGCGCGGTGATTTCTTCATTTCTCCAGTGCACAGGTGTGTGCCTTGTAGGGATTTCATGGGCCTCAGGTTGAGCCATGATAAGATTGGTATATTGAGTACAGATCACAGTGATTGCGATGACACTAGCAATCAGTCTATTGTGCTGGTGGATATCAAAGGAGGAGGAGCAAGAGATCTCTATCAATTAGTATGTACAGTAGGAGACAAGGAAGGTTTAAGCTCCGAACAACATTCAGGACAATGCTGACGAAACTGTGTGATCAATATTTCAAATCTTCATGCAAATATTTCTATCTGAACATGCTCTTAGAAGGCAGTAAAAGAGTTCTCATAATCTGCTAAACTACATAATTATTGCTAATTATGTCAATTATGTCTAATCACATCGAAGTTAGCATAGGAGGTTTTCCCTCATGATCAGTACTTTCTACCCCTATATGACTTGTACAATCCCTTGGAAATAGAAAGGAGCTCAGAATCCCTGCCACTATCATTTCTGAGGAACATATAAGAAGTGTTGACACCTCCATGGTTATTGACTCTGGAGCCACCAGAACCTTCATTAGCAAATCATTTTACAAACTACTCCAAATCTGAACCCATAAGTTTTTGAAACCCTTCCCCATGGTTACTATGGATGGGTCAGACACAACAAGTGGACCCATCACCTACTATTGCATCCTTAACATCAAAATAGATGACAGGACCAAGGCTAGATATATCCCAGCCACTGTTGTAGCTGGTTCTCAGTGGTCTGGCCATCCTTCAAATCCCTCAGCTCATGTTCATCATGCTGACAATACCTGTGGGCTGTCAGCATCCGGCTCCAGCATGAGGAAATGTGCTTTGTCAAGCATTATAGACCCTCCAGTGCCCATCAAAAAAGCCACTATATGCGTCCTATCCCTTCTGGACACCAACAATGAAGACATCCCTTCTCCTGATCCAGCATCCTCCAACAAGCTGATCCCCCAACTGGACAATGAGGAGGAGGCTGATATGTACCTCTCTCATTGTCCTGAATGTTTTCCTTTGCTGATACTTGTATTTAGGTTTTGAAAGTGAATGTACAGCAGATATTTGGACTATATTCAGTTGTATTCCTGATGGGTGGGTCTGTACCCTGTGAAAGTAAGTTGTTTGTTTATTTTTCAATCTCTTTTTTGACATGTTTGCACAAGGGATGCTGGTGAACCAGCACACAAACACACATTTTGCGGAGGGACTTCAACACTGCGAACACAAATAGTTTGCTACAAACAAACCCACTTTCAAGTGTAGTAGGAGCATTGTGATGCTGCAGCCATTACCATGCACTCTTGTGCATTTCCACCTGGCAAAGACCTCACTGCAACACAACAAACTCTTGATGGCAGCCTGGTTTCAAAACTGGCTGTATTTACGAAGGAGGGACTAATGGAATATATAATGGAGCTCATCGTGATGGAAGATGAAGTGCATTTTTTGGAATGCGTGTTGAGATTTATTCACATTATGGCAGGCAATCCAACTAGTTGACAAGCTAGCTTTTCGATGTTTGCTGTTGTATGCTCAATTGTCCCTATCTGAGAAAGATATCCCACAGCAGGCTTCATCATCATATGGGAGAAGGAGGCTGGCCGGCCAGGGCATACACATTGCCCAAGGAGGCTGGAATATTTATGTAGATAGGTAGAAATCCGGAACCCGATAGGCAAAAGTAGTAGCGCAATATTTTCAGATCTGATGTCCTATGTAATAAGACATGATTACTGCGGATGATGGGAATACATGTAATAACACGGTCGACAATGTCAGGGATGTGAAAACAAGTAACTACACACCTAGTCGGGATAGTGCAATGAGACTGGACATAGGTAGGACAAGTGCATGCAATATCTGGTAGTCCAATGTGCGAAGTCCAATGTCCGATGTCTCATGTTTTCGGGTTTGGTGTGTATTGAGTCAGATATGATATAGAATGATTTGGGTAATGATTAGCATTTCAACATGCATCAGAAATTAGACCTCTATAAGGCCACAAGGACTTCAAGTCCTAGACCAGTTCTTGTGACCTTCATGCTTGGACTGACTTGGAGCCTGTCAGGAATCAGAGAAAGTGCTTGACACTATCAAGCATCCAAACCCTCATGTCCCACTGGTGCCAGATGAACCACCCTCTCCAATCAGATTCATTCCTTCGGAACAATCAATGCTATTGACCAGAAGTAGTAGGCTTCCAGAGGCTTCCACTGCCTCCTCTGGCTACCTGATGCAACAAGTCCAATACCTCCTGAAGTCTCCCAAAATCTGAAGTGTTACCCCTACTTTGCTGATGTCATTGGTGCTATTGACAGCACCCACTTCTAACTTTGCACACAGCGGCATCTCCTCTGTTTGCCTTCAAGCATTCCATGATAGTGGTTCAAAATTGTTATGACAATTTGCTGAATTTCGTAATGCCATCCCTCACAAGGCCCTTCTCCTTGTTGCGACCATCGTAAGCTTACTGAATCAGTACAACTATTGATTTATATTACTATTTCAGGTTCACAATGTTATTCATGTTTACTCAATGTATGATCACATGAACACAAAGCAAACGGCCTTGCGAGATTCTGAAAGGGTGTACCATAAACTAATGCAGACACTCAAGTAGGTCACAGATGACAAATATCATGGCGAGAAGCTCGAGGAAGAGCTCTGGTCTTGGGCTGTGTCTGGCATGTATATTTTCCTTTGTATGTTTATATTACTACAGCATCATCGACCATTGAGACAGGCCACCCATTGTTCTGCTTCACCTTGGCAAGACTGGATGTGTCTGATATCCTTGTTCTTGTCCATGTGTTTGTTAGGTGAGAGTTTGTTAGTTATATGATCATTCACCTCTACAGTACGCATTTCTATGCCTTCTATGTGTCTTATTGTGCCTTCATACTCATAGTATTATTCCTGACACTTTACTTATTATTTACATGACTTCCTGACCTCCCTAGGACGTCCCTAGGTCGAGTTATTACTTACCTTTTGATTGTGGCTTGTCTGTTTACATTTGTTTGCCATACATCGCCCATATCCCATATCCCAGAGTCCAGTGCTCCCTGTCTCTTTGGCAACTTACTCTGGACTCTAGGTACTGTATAACTTTACTACACCATTCAATAGATTGGCAACTTACTCTGGACTCTAGTCTAATCTCTTCTAATCTCTCAGTAGCCTCTAGAAGCGGCCCACTTCACTCCCATCTTAACAACCGACACCAGGTGGATTGTTTTTGGCTGGTCCTGCTGAATATAAGATTTTGGACACCTAGGGATCCACATGGGTGAACCCCCGGGTGTCAGCAGGTCAACCCACACCTGCACCCTGAGGTAAACCCACACCCACAGCAAGGGTATGGGTTGCACAGTTGGTAGCGAAGTAAGGACCCAGGGTACAACCCATCAAGGGTGTACCCGCGGGTTACAGATACTATAGGGTAAATCTATGACACGGTGTAGATGTTATTAGCTGTAGTATATGCGAGTTCAATTTAAAAAAAACTCACCACTGGCAGGAGCATGGCTCAAGCTCGAAGGAGGATCAACATGCTGTGAACGGCAGACAATGACTTCGATCAGCATGGCTCGAGTAGAAGGAGGATTGATGGACTCATGAACGGCGAACGGCGGGCAACAGCTTGAACTCGGACTTGAACTTGAACTCGAAGGAGGACAATGGACTCACGAACTATGAACGACAGGCACCAACTTGTATCAGCGTGGCTCAAACTCGAAGGAGGATCAACAGACTCACTCACTGCGACTCCCCATCCAGAGCCGAGTCTACATGCGCTGCATGCAAGTGAGAACGAGAGTGCGATGAGCAAGAATGAGTGCCACCTCTTGTCCTTTTTGTATCTTCGGTGTCCTGGTGTTGTCCACGAGTGTTCACGCCACGTCAGCATTTGCTGGTGTGCGTTGGGCATTTGCGCATGGTGCTGGTGGCATTGGACGCAGTGTGGTGGTCATTGGTGGTGGTGGTGTTGTGGTATGCGCCAATGGCGGCACAAATGGTGGGGGTGGGGTGCGAATTGTGACATGGCGTCCAGTGAGTCGCGTGCCTGTGGTACTGAGTGCTTGCTGCCGGTGTTTGGATGATCTAACCCGTGTGCGGGTATGGGTAAGGGTATGGGTGCCATGAAAGGCAACCCCCACCCGTACCCCAGGTGTACCCTTACCTGTGACCCGTGCGGGTTACCCATACCCGTGCAGTTGCATACGGACACCCAGGATGCTCCTCCAACCCCAATGGCTGCAAACTGACGTAACCTGGAGGAATGGGGTTCTTCTGTAACCTGAACCTTCCACCATTCTCTGCAACATGCAGAGTAGGTGTGGAACCTGACCTGTATCATCGGATGGATCTGGTATCCTAACCGCCGGTACAGCCTATGGAATTTCAAGTATGATGGAATGTGTAGCTTCATGTCATAGAACTGACTGCTTTACTACCCTTCATGCAAGTTCTCTTTTTCACTGGAGATGGTGCTATGATGTTCTCTGGCTCTCCATCAGGTATAACAAACTGTTGTCCCTTACCAGTGCGTCTTGCTGGAGCATCGATCACAGCATCCCCAACCTTCCTTAACTGAGAGGCTGATCCAACTTTTCCAGTGTTGAAACACTTGGTACGCCAAGGCCTCAAAGGTGAGTCAACCTGAGGCTTGACACTGGGCTCCTTTGTGATCACCAACTCATAGTCACTGAGCATTGACTCAGAATCGGATAGTACCACTTGTGGTGGGCCCCTCTTACTATGCCATAATAGTATTAGTAACTTCAATACTTCCATAGACACCTGTCTACTATTTGCTCATGAATTTTTTCGACTAGATACATCGTTTATTGTAATATGTCCTCTGAGTCTACTACTTATTGTGGTGACTGAGCCTTGGTGGCACCAACTGTAGCTGTTCAACCCCTGTCATCCAACCTATTCAATGCCACAACACCTGCTTCTCCCTCCCAAGCCAAAAAAGTTTATGCATCTGAACCTGCGATCCCCCAGACTCCCATTATCCCCCCACCCATTGGCAAGGCTTGTACAAAGCATTTCAAGGTCAACCAGAACTCCCAGGGCTATTGGTTGCTCTTCCAAAACATATACCCCCTAAGGTTGGAGGCTCATGCAACACTTGATCACATCAAATATATCAGAGTCACACCATAGCATTGCTGCCTACATGTCTGCCTTCCAGCCAAGCAAAGATTGTGATGACAGTGACACTAATACTACTGGTGATGTAAATTATACATCAATTCATGTTCATATTATACTATGAGTGCTAATGTCATCTAGGAATCCACAGACTCCACCAAAGATGCTAGAGCCAGGCTTGTTTTGGAAGCCTTCAGAGCACAGCAAGATGTTCGTCTCACAGAAAAAAGACTTGCAGATTCCATCATGAAGGAGAATGATGCACTTGGCAGGCTGTAGAAGTTCCAAGGAGGAGAAGTGCAGAAACAGCTCCTGGACACTGATGTTGGCATTGGTTACATCCACAATTCCTGTTCAGATGGGAGTGAAGTGGGCCACTTCTAGAGGCTACTGAGAGACCAGAAGAGATCAGACTAGAGTCCAGAGTAAGTTGCCAAAGAGGCAGGGAGCACTGGACTCTGGGATATGGGATATGGGCGATGTATGGCAAACAAATGTAAACAGACAAGCCACAATCAAAAGGTAAGTAATAGCTCGACCTAGGGACGACCTAGGGAGATCAGGAAGTTATGTAAATAGTAAGTGAAGTGCAAGGAATAATACCATAAGTATGAAGGCACAATTAGACACATAAAAGACATAGAAATGCGTACTGTAGAGGTGAATGATCATATAACTAACACTCCCCCCTGATTGTGCACCTCTCACAATCAAGAGCTCCCCCCTAATCGGACAAGTCCCATCATTTGACAGAACAAGTCCACCTTGACTCGAGGCAGGGCCTTGGTCAGAATATTTGCAGGTTGTTCTGCAGTGGGGACAAAGGCGGGGGAGATTACCTGCTTGTCCACCTCATTGCGCAGCCAGTAGAAGCACAAGTCCAGCTGCTTGTTGCGTCCATGATGCTCTGGGTGCTTGGCCACAGAGATAGCGGACTGGTTGTCTATGTGGTGGTAGCTAGATACATCAGAGCGCCAACAGCAGCAAGATAGGGCACACCACGCATGAAAGACGCCTCCTCAGCAGTTTGAGGCGATTGAGATCGAGAGAGATGGAGAAATAGGGTGCAGGCGGCGCAGGATGGCGCAGGAAGAAGCACTGATCACGGTGAAATTGATGGTCCAGCACGGGCTTATGCAAGCAGCACCGCCACCACGGCACGCGACACCCAAACTGGGGAAGATGCGACCCCCAGGCAGCAGCATCATCTGCCATCATCCCAAGCCCAAGACAGGTAGGGACCGCACGGGAGGACGGAGGACAGGTACTCGACGTCCGGAGGGGGAAAACAGAGTGTTTCTGAGCTGCAGACGAGCTCCAGCTACTGCTGGGTGAGCCAAGGTGAGCCAAATGGGAGCATTCCCACAGGACTGTAAATCTCCCACACTAGGACCGTCAATTTACCGTCTGGACCCAGCTGATGCTTTCAAAGGGTGGGGACTTATCTTTTCCTGCGCGAAAAAACGGCCCTTGCAGGTGATGGACTGCAAATTTGCAGTCCTCAGATTTGCAGTCCCAGGCAGGTGGCGGCTTTGTCATAGTACGGGTATGTGTGTGTCAGTATTTACTCCTTTCCTTGTCCTTGTCCTCGTCGTACTCTTCTCATCATCACCTCCGCGTATAGCATCCGCGACCATAGTACTGCCCATCCTCCTCCTTGATTCAATAAAACCCACTGCCATGGGCGTCAATGATCTATGGGATGTACATATTCACACAGTTTCAGTTGGTAGATGCCTCACCTCCCATTTTTGCAGATGCTCGAGCCTGCTGCGACAACGGTGCCAATCGTGTCACTTGCCCTCTTGGACCGCTACATAGGACCTGCACCTCACTCTCCGTACGTCGTGGGCATTGATGCAAGGTTAGTTTTGCATGTTGACTGTGCCCATGTTTGGTGACTCACTCCTCTGCAGTGGATGGTTCGAACAATGTCAGCAAGGAAAATGGCACCGTGTGCATGCACAAACTGGAATGAACCCTGCCCTTCGGACCTTTCTGTTTCGCCTTTCTCGACTCGTGCAGTACCCAGTCAAGCTTGTCTTTTGTTACGACGGCAATCAGCGGCAAAAGATCAAAAGAGGCCATCGTGTATCTACAAAGGACCACTGGATGGTGGATCCCACTCAACGTATTCTGAACATGTTCAACACACAATGGATCATGGTTCGTCCATTTTCTTTTAGCCTTCGTTCACCATCATTGTTTCTTCCTACCTAGGCTGTAGGAGAAGCCGAAGCGCAACTGGGGTTGATGAACCATGCAGGAGTCATCGATGCTATCATGACTGACGACAGTGACGTGTTTGTGTTTGGTGCTCAGACGGTCCTTCGAAAGTAAGGCTACTCTCTCCTCCTGCTGGTACTTTCAAACGATTCTTTTCTAGCTCAACGTTTTCGACTGATGCAACCATCAAGTTGTACACCACCAGTTCCATCCAGGAACTGGTGGAGCCTCGCCTTACTGGTGATGCGTTCACAACCATTCCAATTTGCTGTGGTGGTGATTATGATAAGGTAAGGAGCAATCACAAATTGTTCGTCTTGCTCACACCTCTGTTAGAAGGGCCTTCCAGGGTGTGGTCGTGAGACGGCTCTTGGCCTCGTTCGTTGCATGGACAACAGCACATTATGTGATGCTGTGCGTGGTGACAACTCACCTGATCAATCTCTGCAACACTGGCGGGATGCTGCTTGGTACCACCTCATGAGTGATCCCACAGGTCAAATGGGACGAGCTCACCCTGCCCTTGCCCGCTCCCTCCCAGATTCGTTTCCTGATGTGCATGTCATAGATTTGTATGCGAAACCTGCTGTCACTCCACTCGTGGAACTGCCTGTTCTATGTTCTCTGGCACCACCTGACCTTGCACCACTGGCCCTGCTTATCCACAACCTCGTTGGCTGAGAACCAAAAAGACTTGTTAGTGTGTTTCGTTCTACTGTCTGGCCCGTGGTTGTGTTGCATGAGGTCCTTGAGGACCTCGCCAAAAACTCCCCTGCGAGTGATGAGGTCTGTTGAAATTTTGTGTTCCCTGTAGATCTCCATGAACAATGCTCCCTGCTGCAATGAAGTTGAAGCACCTAGTAATACGGTTTGTGCTGCCCAAATTCCCACTGGGGTGGTATTGTCAGCCCCGCTGATCACCTCAGCGCCTCGCTCCAAGTCCCAGGCTTTGCCTCATCGGTCCATCCACTCACATAAGCTTGGGATTGCGATGCTTGATGGTGAACGGTTCGAATATGACAAGACCAAAGTCCCAGAGCCACCAACAATCCATTTCTCCCATCAAACACTGGGGCGAGTTCTATAAGAGAGCCAAGGGTATCAAGAGCACGGCATGGGATGCTTTGCGGGTGGAATGGGGCAATTGGAAGGTGCGTTCTCTGTTTGTGGGTGCTACCCATTGCTTTCTGGCATCTGAGGGAATCTGGATCACACAGTTCATTGCTGAGGAACGTCAGAAATATCTAGACAACGACTCTTTCTGGGAGGCCTTCAGTGACGGGAATGGGAGGAAATTTTCTTATCAGCAGATCTTGAACCGTCTTGCAGAGTATCAGATTTCTGCAGTAGCTCAAGATGCCAACGATGCGCGAACATTCTTTCATGGCAATCTCAACCACCCTATGGCTCGTCGTGCCTTTTGTTACACCAAGGCTGGCAAGACCTATTTATCAAGCAAGGATGATGCTATTGCAAGAAAATGGCGCGAGCTGTTAGCGACGCGCCCTGACATTGGTAACAATGTGCAAACCAAGTCATTCCTTCCAATTCACTTCCTCCGAGTTGGTGACCATGTCACCCCCAACACTCAATAGCGGGTTTCTTCAGCCTACATATTTTGAGTTTGGACTACCCTCACTCAACGCTCAGGTGAGCATGTTTCTTTATCATATTTTGAGTCTCAACTGCCCTCACTCGACACTCAGGCTCACCCAAACCCAGGAGCAACTTTTTTATCATGTTCACCCCCAATCTCTCTCTGGCATCTCTTGCTCAACACTCAGGAGCGAGTTTCTTTATCATATTTTGGCCCTCAACCCCAACATTTATCATATTTACTACTTCTACTATCCCCTACTTGCTTCAAATCTTTCTCTGGCATCTCTCCAATCATGAATACTCACTAGTTCCAGGTTCATAGTCCATTATTTTCATTCTAATCAACTACTGTACATGAGAGCTAAGAGCTACATAATGTGAATGAATACCGTCTGCTACTCTGAGTCTCTGAGTCAAAAACGCGCCCGTACCAGGGTACACCGGTGCGCTTGAAGATATCGTTGACAAACGAGTTCAGGATGGCCGTGGCCTCCATTGGAGATGCCCTCATCAGGGTGCACCTGCCTCAATACTGTAACTAAAGTTAGACCTGCAATGAAGAAGTAGAGGGAGGGCGTACCAATGCGCTCAAAGATATTGTTGACAAACGAGTTCGGGATGACCATGGCCTTGTTGGAGATCCCTGTATCACAGTGCACCTGCCTCAACACTCGTTAGCCTTGTCAGTAGTCTTTGCAGGTGCCTTAGAGGCAGTTGAGACTCTGGCTTAGGCGCCATTTGATGATCTGGTGGTAGGAGATCTTGAAGCAGATGAGTGAGTGCCGAAAAGGTGGTGAGTGAATGATGGACACACACACGAATAAAACTCATCTGATCCTCCCAAAAACGGTAGTTCTTCGTCGGATGACGGCGACACTAGGTGGCTTTTCCATCCACGACGTTGATTGTTGGTGGTCGAGGTCCAGGTGGAGCGCGATTAGCAATCGAGCCCAACGAGGAAGGCAGCGCTGTGGCTGAGTCATCACGTGTCACGTTTGCAGTCTAGGCGAGACTGCAAACCGTCACCGAAAGGACCGTCAATTTTTCACACGAAGTGAGCTGAGTGCATTGGGGAGCAAGGATAATGGATAGGAGGCTGGGAGTGATGGGCTCGACCAGGGACAATGCAGTGATGCGTATAGGGGCTTCTGAAGGTGCTGAACGCGATGGGAGACACTCCGAGTCAGATATGTGATGAATAGACCTCGATATGAGGCAAAGTATGGAAAGGGGCGCACTATGGGCCCAAAATTGACTGATCTCCAACTGATCTCCTTATCACTGATGATCCAGACGCTCTACAACAACTCTGACGCGCTCCAGGGGGTTTACAAGGTCGCAGAAGACGATGGTAAAGACTGATAAGGCAGCAGGTTGCAGGGGAGAGAGTTATGGAGGCAAAAAGTCGAAGTTTATTATTTTGTTTATTATAATGTTTTTGTTTTGTGCTCCCTGCAGAAAATTTTGAATAATTCTGGGTTCAGATATTTTGTAGAACCAAACTGATGATCCAGTTCTTGGTTCTCATCTATGACCCTCCAAACCAGACCATGGCAGCACTAGTTATAGGCGGGGCGCTGTGGTGCAAGTTACAGATTTACAGTAACACTTACATAACACGAGTCCCCTCTGTCACCACACATGGCTATTGACAATTGATGATACCTTGGCCATTAGGCCTTGAGATTGATGATAGAAGAAGAGAAGCAGTGTATGCCAGCTTAGGTAAGTGGTCTGGACTGCTATGACAGACCTAGGATTGTTATCAATAGCATGATACAGCAGTCACAGGGCATGTAGGACAATCTAGGTGAATTTTCAAAGAAAACTAGTAGGTACAAAATAATACATAGAGCTAGTATTACTACATTCAACTCGGAGATGGCAAAATAAAAATTCTTATCAATGTACTTATTGAGGAAAAATGATTGAGCAAACTTGATGTCAGACGAGTGTCAGCAACAGGACCAAATTGGGGCATAATATGAATGAAGGAGTGAAGTTGATCTAGAGGAAGGATGTCTCCAAAAGGCATCACTCCTGCATGTGTGGCACATTTTAAAACATGCATCTGCATGGTGTATTCCAATACCTCTCCACATTGCTGAGTACCATGTCAAGACATTGGACATAGGTAAGGAAATGTGAAGCCCATAGGAGATTTCTGCCTGGTGGTGAAACTGGTAACATGATGAGGTGAACCTCAACAACAATGTGTCCTGGTAGATTGTGTTCCTCAGTATAAAAAACACTGAAGCATATGTTAAGTCACCTTGAAGCCCACTAGCAGGCCATTGTTCAGTTCCATCAACAGTAAATATGGCAGCATCATAGCGCCCTCACATTGAATGTAATCGGTGAATGCTGCTTGCAAGTCAGGCAAACAGAATTTCTTGGCAACATCGTCGATAGCTTGAATTGTAATGAGGGGTCAAAATTAAGATTGATGGCAGTGAGCCAGTGATGAACGTGTGGAGTGGTCTGGGTGCTGTGGTGGACGATGAAGCAAGCTGTGCCTTCTTGAAGAAATTTGTTATAACATGGCCTGTCCCCCAGAGATCACTAATGGTAGCCTGTAGATCATCTGCCTCATCAGTGCCCTCGACATCATTGATCCCATATCCAAGTCATCATCTCCATATCCAGTGGTGGCAGTATCCATCTGAGACTGCAATTGCTATGCAATAGACGTTGCAGTATAAAAATGTCGACATTTTTTGATGTGATCTAGATATTAAAAGATTAGAGTCTGTTCGGACAGCGAATTTTCGCAAAATTCAAAATTCAAAATTGCTTTGTCATGTTACGAGCATCCGTCACATCACGCTGATAACAGGTATTGTCGTACACCATCCAGCAGAATGCACCGCAACCCCGATCAAGACCCAACAGACATGAATGATGCAGGATCTGATGCAGGCGACACATTGAAGTTAATAGATGTCAATATGGAGGAAGATGATGAGTTGGATGTGCTGGAGGGGTTGTTCTATCCTGCAGCTTGAGCAGTCTCCATGATTGTCATTGACGCAGCTAATCAGGCATTTGAAACATGTTCAAAGGCCCACCTTGAGAAGATACCGTATCACACCTCAGCTCTGTCGGGAATCGCATGGGTCAATGAACTTCTTGCCGGGCATCCAGACCGCATTCGATGTGAACTCGGTACATGCCAGCACATTTTCTATGTTCTGTTAAATCTACTTCATACTGCTCTAATGACACAATATCAAAGTATGTCATTCATTCCTATCATACTACATACACTTGTTGCTGAAAGTCTGCAAAGGTACTTCAAATGCATTCTCATTGCATTCTCATGCCCCCTATCTATACAACATACATTCAGTTACCTGATGCCACAAACCCGATACCCCCCGAAGTCTCTCACAACCCCAAGTTCTATCCATACTTTGCTGACACCATTGGCGCTATTGATGGCACACATATAATGTGTCACCCATCGGCCGAGCAGCGTCATGGAGCTTGCAATCGTAAAGGCACTTTGACGCAAAATTGTCTTGCTGCATGCTCATTCAATATGTTTTTTTTCTACATGCTAAGCAGTTGGGAGGGATCAGCAGCAGATGCGCGTGTTTATCATGCTGCTCGCGTGACAGATCTCAGGATCCCTCTGGGAAAATACTACCTTGCCGATGCTGGATTTGCATCCTGCAACGAGCTTCTGGTCCCATATCATGGAGTGCGCTACCATTTGGCTGAATGGGGCCGGGCAAATTTAGTGTATGTCATGCTAATGGTTATCTACTATGTACTAACTTTGTTTTAAAGGCCCTGTAACCACAAAGAGCTCCTCAACTTACAACAATGTCATCCGTGTTCATGATCCGAATGACTTAGAAGACTATCACGACCTCGATCTCAATCCAGGGGCACATGACAGTCCTCCTAACGAAGAAGCACGTGTTCAAGCGCAGACATGGCGTGATACAATTGCATATCAGATGTGGGATGATTATAACAGAGAATGACGACAGCGCAGAGGTTTTCCAATTATCCAAGAAGTTTTGTAGTCCAATACTAGTACCTATTCAGTTTTTGTTCCGGTAGCTACACAGTATAGAAGCACATGCAGTCCCATCAGTGACTCAAAGCTACATCGTTTTCATGCAAAGTCTATTCCACAAACAAGTGGTCTTCACACTGATACATTGACAAGTAATAAAGTTTGATAAAGTTTGAAAGAGACGTGTAAATGTAAACTCAAACTAATTGAAGTACTGTGATAAGAACAACTTCCGGAGCTCATCCTTCTGAATGGAAAGGTACATATCAGCGATCACAACATGTTAGTTATATGATCATTCACCTCTACAGTACGCATTTCTATGTCTTTTATGTGTCTTATTGTGCCTTCATACTCATAGTGTTATTCCTGATACTTTACTTATTATTTACATGACTTCCTGACCTCCCTAGGACGTCCCTAGGTCGAGTTATTACTTACTCTTTGATTGTGGCTTGTCTGTTTACATTTGTTTGCCATACATCGCCCATATCCCATATCCCAGAGTCCAGTGCTCCCTGCCTCTTTGGCAACTTACTCTGGACTCTAATCTGATCTCTTCTGTCTCAGTAGCCTCTAGAAGCGGCCCACTTCACTCCCATCTTAACACAACATCACCTTGAATGTGTGTCATAGCCGCTACCATCTCCGAATCAGTCAGACCCTCCTCCTGTTGCACACGCATGATTGCCCTTTGCTTGTGTACCGGGATAGGATCCACTGAGTGAGCAACGACATGCATCATGCATTCTTGCATGTGCGAGGTGTGTTCTTGCATTGCACTTGTCGCACTGTTGAAGGCTGACCTAAGACCATGAATTTCAGTGCTTATGTGGCCAAATGCCTCTGGAAAAGAGACGCCACTGCGGCACTGCGATTTCATCGATTTCGATGAAACTGATGTGCCGCTCACACCAGTTTTCGTGGAGTCAGGAGGGCGGCCGATGATCCTTGGGCTATCATCACCATCAGCAGCTCTACGTTTGCCCAGTGCCCTTGAGGTGGTGGGCATAGAGGACATGCTAGTGGTGGGGGACTCTGGAATATTTGTACCAGCGAACAAGGGTGGTTGGCGTGCAGGATCAAATATGATTGAAGAGATTGGTGTGTCTGGCACCGGTGAGACATTTGGGTTGGCGTGCTCGATAGCGTCGAGTGCTCTCTCCGAGTTCTGCCAGACTCCAAGTCAGCGATTCCAAATTCACTAGAACTAGTACTTACATAGTTTGGCAGGGTAGCTATACTAGTCATGGAGGCGGTACTGCCGCCTTGGTCGCTGACTGCCACTGCGGGCCACATGGTAGCATGGTGCGTGATATCCCCTCTTCCCATTGACGGCAAAATATCCTTTAAGGCATCATAATGCAGCCATCCTTTGTTCTTGTACTGCTTTGCGTGAGGGATACTCTAAACTCAAAAATATATCAGCGTGTAAGTTGCCATAACGATGATTAGATACCTTCACTAGGTCTGTCCAGACAGACTCAGGTGCCTCCGTGATATTAGCACCATGCTCCAGACTGAAATCGATCCCGGAATAATTTGCTAGCCTGTCAACAACATTGAAAGTCGCGCAAATCTGAAGGCTCATCAGTAAGTACAATCGCACATGATCTAAGATCTTACTTGAGACCATTTTGACAAGTTTCGGAATGTACCAGTTGTCAAGGATGTTTTTGCTCTTGGCGCACCCCAACACCCACTGTGTGCAATAATTTGATGTTTGTGATTGTGAAATGTTTTGAGAGAATCAAGGATCTTTTGACATTGGTTTGAACTGATTGTTACTGTTTGAGATAAGTAATGGAAGTCCATTAGCGCACAGACAGCAATGATGACGCCTGGAGGTGCAGCATCCGCAATTACATTACAGCAACAAAGTAATGCTGCATGTCACGCTGTGCTCTTCCGGTGACTTGCTTGAGCGTCAAGATACCCTGTTTGAAATGTCTGAATGTCATGAGTGGTTGTAAGACAGAGAAACAAAAGTCAAGCTCCTCCATGCCGATGATTCTGATACACCACTGTACATCATGATCATAGAATTCGTGAGGCCAATGGTGTAATGTGTCCGGAGTCAGAAACCAAGTTGGATCTGTGAATGGCCAGTTGCACCAGAACGGATCAACAACACCACTGAGGCAGTAGGGCTCACAGGCAGCAAAGAAGTCTTCAAAATTTTGAGGGTCGCACGTAGATTTGATACTCTTGAGCTGTGTGAGGGTAGTTTTTGCTGTGTGTGGGGGTGTTGAAAGGTGTCACCGAATTGCTTATATGAAGCCATGGTGAGTGGCAAGGTCTTTCCTCAAACACAGGTCGATGATAGGAACATCTGGCATCCAGTGCATAAGCACCGGAGCGGTAGTGAAGGCTTTCTGAGGGTTTTAAAAGATTTCCAGCAATCCTGGGAGAAATTCCAGGGAGCATCCTTGCGAGTGAGCTGTGTAAGCGAAACTATGATGTCCGAGTAGTTGAAAATGAAGCGACAATAGAAATTGGCGAATCCAAGGAATGATTGAATATCCTTAACTTTCCGGGGCTCTGGCCAGTCACAGATAGTCTGGACTTTGTCAGAGGACATGGTAAGGCTGGCCAGAGATAGGGGGTAGCCGAGGTATTCTACAGAGTCGGAATGGAATTCACACTTCTCCAGTTTAGCATATAGGTGATGCTTCCGGAGGCATCAGAGGACTTCAAGGATGTGTTGCTTATGGGATGCAAGGTCTTGGGAATATATGAGGATGTTGTTGAGGTACACAATAACACATATGTCAAGCATATTGGCGAAGATGGTATTGACAAAGTGTTGGAAAGCTGCTGGAGCATTGGTGAGACCCTTGGGCATAACCAACCATTCATATGAGCCATAGCGTGTTCAGAAAGCAGTTTTCCACTCATCTCCTTCTGTTATCTGGACTAGGTGATAAGTGGAATGGAGGTCGATTTTAGTGTAGACTTTTGCGTGGCTCGGAGAATCAAGAAGGTCAGAAATGAGGGGAAGTGGGTAGTGATCTTTCTTTGTGATTTTGTTGAGGCCTCGGAAATCTATGCAGAGATGTAGGGAGCTGTCCTTCTTTTTGATGAACAGGACAGGCTCCATGCGAAGAGGATGAGGAATGAAGAAGTCTGGTTGCAATATTCTCATCAAGGAATTTGCAAAGAGCTGCAAGCTTGACTGGAGAAAGGGAATAGATGGTTCCAAGGGGTGGAGCTGCTCCTTCCTCCAAATCGATCTTCAGATCATAGGGACGATGAGGTGGGAGCTGTCCGGCTTTGCCCTTATCAAACACATCTGCGTACTCGTGATATTCTGAAGGAATTCTGGATAGGTCTGGAGGTTCAGAGGAGAGTGTAGCGGAGCGGAGATTGACACCGGAGGGACGAACAAAAATGCTGAACTGGACCGGTCCCTCTAACTTACAGGCCCGGCAAAAGGCAACTGCATTGATTAGGGAAATGTTTGGAACAGTGTTATCAGCAGAGTTATGGATGGGATTTCTGCCAGAGGCGGCGGAAGTGAGGTCAGAGGGGTTGAAGGCACTCCATGAGGAATCGGACGGAAATCAATGCTGTCCTTTACCTAGTCAATCAACAGATTGTGTCGGGTGAGCCAGCTATATCCTAGAACGATGGAACAGGATGAGTCCAACTGAGTAACATAAAATGTTTCGGAGGTAACCACACCAGTCGGAAACTGGATCGGTAAATCTACAGCCTCAGTGATAGTGGCATTTGAAGTACCATCAAACAGATGGAGTGGAAGTGGAGAGATTGCATAAGTAGGAATGTTATTTTCTCGGATTAGGTGGTTTTCTACAAAACAGTGAGAAAAACCACAATCTACAAGGGCTGGAAATGGAGAGATATTGGCAAAGGTAGAGATGGAAACATTTGGCATAAGAGAGTTCAGATTGGAAAGGGACACAGCATTGAGACGTAGCTCCATTGCATGGGTTGAGTCAATGCAACCCTCATCCCGCGCGGAGTCAGGAGGGTTGCAGACTAATTTTTTGTCTCTTCCAGGATCTCCTGTTTGGCTTCAGGAGTCACTATGCTAGCATGACCTTTAGCCGCATGGGAAGTGGACTTGAGACAGTCCCGGGCAGTATGACCGGGTCCGCCACAGAAGAGGCAGAGCTTCTTCTCCATGCGCCTCTGGTGTTCATCCAAAATGAGTTTGCTGTCTTTTCTGAGCTTGGACGTCAAGTTCAGAAGTTTGGCAGAGGAGGAAGCCAAAGCAGATCTGTATTTTCCACCAGAATAATCTTTCTGGTCGGAGGTCGAAGCTGGCTGCTTGGCAGGAGGGGTGGATGCAGAGGGTTTGGTTTCACAGGAGACTTTTCCCTTGCGTTCCCAGTATCGAGCATCAATAGTCTGGGCCAGAGTTTTTATTGAGATAGTGTAGTGGGTTTTCCTTGATGACTGATTTCGTCTTTGATGCGAGCCAGAAGTCTGTTGTAGAACTGACAGCGCAAAGCTCCATTGCCCCAACCTCGGACTTGGGAAGCTAGCTGTTGGAACTCTATAACATACTTGTTGATGCGCTGTCCATCGTGCATATAGAGTTGTTCCAGCTGCATTTCTTCATCTCCGACCAGATCATGAGGTCCGAAGTTAGTTTGGAGTTCTAACATGAACTCGGAGTAGTCATCCATTTAGTCCAGACGATCGATGAGAGATCATCCAAAAGGAGGTCTGGTTCAAACCATTCAAGGGCCATACCCTTGAGGTATGATTGCATGAAGTTGACCTTGGTTTGGCCGGTGCGGAAAGACCTTGGCTTAGCTTGGAAGTTAAGCTCACATTGAACAAAGAACACCTGGAGCTTCCAGGGCTCAGTGCTGTCGAAGGTGTCAGGTTCTTGGATTTTGACTTTAGAGTCGTCGGAGGTGGAGGATTGGCGGTTGTTACACACCAGGTTATTGATTGCCTGAGAAAGGCAGAGGAAGACCAAGTCCTGTGGACCAAGACCTTCGTTTTCATCGTCAGTCAGGTCTTCAGGAGGTCCATCGTCCGGATCACCTCCTTCATTGTCTGGTGGGTTTCCACCTGGAGTATCTTTGTTGTCCGGGATGGCTCCTGCCGGTGTACGAGTAGGGGTTTCTGGGTGCAGATGATTCATGAGTTGAGAGATGCTGGATGCAGCATCTTGCGTGCCGGTGCGGCATTGCGAGAAGCTAGTGAATGCATCGACTATGGGAGTAGAGTCACGTTGGGTAGTTACTAAGCTCGCTGCACGGAGATTGTTCTGAGTATGTGTATGTGCCATGAATTAGGTGTAAGTATACTCGGTAAGGTGTGTGTTTGAATATACTGTTAAGAATGTGCTCAAGGGTTGAATCCGAAGGGCTTGGCTTCAGCTCATGCACTGTGCCCCTTACCCGAGTACATGCCCCTAACTTCCGAGGGCTAATGGACCACGTCCGGAGTCCGATGCGTGGGAAATCTGGCGGACGTTTGGGAACGAGTGATAAGACTAATCCGGACAAAGTCCAAACTAGAAAGGAAACAATGGAGGACTACCAAAGGTAGAGGTGGAGGTGGTAAGTCAATAGGAGTCGATCCTAAGACTATTGGAGATGACGAGGGAAGACTGAATTTGGACAGAGGAGGGAATGAGCAGAATCTAAGATAATATTCAAACTGAGGAAGTACAGAGACTTTACAGGGTTTATATACTACAGAGGACATAACAGAGAATCAGTCAGCGCAGTGCGAGGCTATGTGAGGCTATGGACGGAGCATGTGGAACAACTAACAATAGTCTATCAGAACTCAATAAAATGAAGACAGAAATTAGGAAGGTACAGAAATTAAGCATAGTCTGGTTATAGGTATAACTGGATGACCAGATGCAGGGGCTAACTGAGAATGGACACACCAAAGGGAAAAGATCCAGAAGATAGAAGCTGACTGGATCCGGATGTTTGGAGATGATTGCGTGATAGGTCCGGGTCCGGAACACGGGATATGACATTAGGCCTAGGGAGGAATTCCCTAGGCCGGAGCTCTGCTCCTCCGCTCATCCCCAATCCTCCATTCCTCTGAGTTTCCGGAAGTCCCTCCGGAACTTTCCCACAGTCCTCCGGACCTACTCTGCTTTGGACTTTGTCCTTGCAGCCTTTCCTCTGTTTGCAAAGGCTGCAAGGACAAAGTCCTAAGTAGCCATTACACGTATTCATATCAGGGTGAAACCTCATTGTAATTTCCAGAAGTTCCTCCAGAACTTTCCCACACTCATCCAGAAGTTTTTCGCACTTGTCCGGAAAGTCCTTCTGAACTTTTCCACGCTTTGGATGTCCTTCAGACATCCTACTCGGGTAAGGGGCGCAGCACACAGGCTGAAGCCAAGCCCCTCAGAATCAGTCCTACCCTTTGTGCACGGTCTTCACAGACACCTAGTTCAGATGAATTGCCCATGATCTCTCCCACCCTCCTGGTCAGAGCTGCCACTAGCTCAGTTGTCTTGCTTTTGAGGTTGTCTATTATGAAGAAGAAAAAATGAACCAAAGTTCTCGTGATCTGTGCTGATGCCTTGTTTGGTCGAATTAAGCATGATGTAATTAGACAATCAGACGATATGAAGGCAAATTTATTGTGACATAATAACCTAATATGGTCTGATTAACTTGGGCCCTTTAGAGCCATTTGCAGAACACCAGGCCAAAATTGTGGCGAGGAGTATTTCAAATGACAAAGATGTATTGAATGGATTTGTGAGGCCGTCTAGCCAAGCTGACTCACTCAGTATGAGAATAGTTGGATTGTTCACTATTCTTGTACTGGATACAAACATTATTTTGTCTTCCTTACAGTACAAGAATAGTGATGAAGACAATTGTTAAAAACATGCTCAAGGGTCGAATCTGAAGAGCTTGGCTTCAGCTTGTGCGCTGCGCCCCTTATCTGAGTATGTGCCCCTAACTTCCGAGGGCTAGTGGATGACATCTGGAGTCTGGAGTCCAATGTGTGGGAATTCCGGCGGATGTTCAGGAATGAGTGATAAGACTAATCCAGATGATGTCTGAACTAGAAAGGAAACAGCGGAGGTGTCAAGTCTATAGGAGTCGATCCTATGACTATCGGAGGTCGACGAGAAGAGAGACTCAAGTTGGATGGAGGAGGGAATGAGCAGAGTCTAAGATAATATTCGAACTCCAGAACTACAGAGACTGTACAGGGTTTATATACTACTGAGGACATAACAGAGCAACAGTCAGTGCAGTGCAAGGCTATGCAAGGCTATGGACAGAACATGTGGGACGACTATCACTAGTCTATCGGAACTTAGTCAAATAAAGACGGAAATGAATAAGGGACAGAAAATAAAGCATACTAACTGATAAGAGAAATACTAAAGGGAAAAGGCACAGAAGATAGGAGCTAACCGGATCCGGAAGTCCAGAAGTCCGGAGATGATTGCATGATTGGTCCGGGTCTGGAATGCGGGATATGACAACAATACTCTCTTCATGTGCGCTCTGTGTCCCAGTGCGAGAATAGTCAGACTACCATCCTGTACTGATTGTGCAAACATCTGCCACTAAGAGGACCAGTAAAGCTGGATGGTGTGCTTCTGGAAGTGTGAAGAGTCCCTCAGCTGCTGCTCTGTCAGCATCCGCTCTCAAGCACTCTGCTACTGCAACCATGAAAACATAGTGCAAGAACAGAGAAATGGTTCACTATTCTTATACTGGGCAAGCTCACTCGCCCAGTGCAAGAATAGTCAGACTATTCACTATTCTTGTACTGGATGCCAACATCATCTTATCTTCCTTACAGTACAAGATCACAACAGACTGAAATATTGAGCAATGAGGATTATTCCTTTGTTGCAGCAGTCAAATTCTAATCTTTGAACATTATTGCCCTTTATATCACTCTTACACGATCACATGACTTAGATTTTGGGCAAAAAGTTATGAGTCACATGACCAAAGAATTCCCATCAAGGGCAATACATTTGCACTGCTTCATCTAATCTAAAGTATACAAGTGTGAAAATTTAAAAATGACACAAAACTAAGGTAAATGATGCAAGACATGGATGGAGGGGCCCTCTCCATTCAACCCTTGCACCCTACAGTACAAAATATAGGTAAAAATATGTAGTAATTGATAATCTAGTATAGTGAAAGTGAGTATGAGACTGAATATTAAATTAGTGCTTAGCAGATTAGACCAATGAAGGAGTAAATCCCTGGAGACATGGATAGCCAAGAACAAATCCCCCAAATCCCAAAGTTCAAGGCATCAATCTCTGGGGACATGGATAGCTAAGAACACATCCCCCAGATCTCAAAGTGTCAGGCACCAATCCCTGGGGACATGGATAGCCAGGAACATATCCCTCAGATCTCAAAGTAAGAGGTGCCAGTCTCCAGAGACATGGATAGCCAAGAAACAATTCAAACAAAGGACAGGAAACTGACCTTGAGGTGCCAGCTATCAAGTGCAGCTGTGAATAACAAATGGCAAGTTAGTACTGAAACAAAGGAAAGGAAACTGACCTTGAGGCACACTATCAAGCACAGCTGTGAATAAAAAATGGCAAGTTAGTACTACAAAGCACAAGTAAAACAAAACATACAGTAAAGGAGTAACTTGAGACTTTGACAAAATTTCAGATGTGTGACAAATAGTTACAAATACAATTTTGTCATCATTGTAACTGTCACTTTGGTTGTGTGTCATATCCCGTATTCCGGACCTACATCCGACAATATTCCCACGCCTCATCCGGACCTTCGGACGCCCTATCCATGTCTCCAGTCCTCTACCCATCGGGATCCCTGCACCTCTGCACATCCACATCCGCGCATCCATGTCCAGATCCCTTTACCTCCGTACATCACACCTCCATACCTCCGCAGCTAGCCTGCATCATTCATCCTTTGTCCTATTGCCCTAATATCATATCCCGTATATCCACGCTTCTTGTCCGGACATCCGGTCCGGTCCGGTCCGATCCGATATACGATAAGCTTCCTAATTCATTTCCTGTGCATATAACGTTGACACAGCCTATTCCTCTATTCGGTATTCCTTGTCCTCGGTATCTCGGTTATACTTACTACCGGTACGCTTACTGATCCGTTAACCTATGCTTCATTTCCAACTCACGCTTGATAACTTTGCTTATGCTTCATACATAGCCTCGGACACTTGCTTACTGATCTTTCCGTTATTTCCTTAGTATATAAACTCTTGTATATGTCCTGTAGTTCCTCAGTCTGAATATCATATTAGTCCTCGCACTAGATCTCACTCTAAGTCCTCACATCAGTTCTAGTCTATCGACTTAGTCAATATCCATCTCGGGCCTAGGGAGAAATTCCCTAGGCCAGAGCTCCGCTTATCCGCTCATCCGATCCTCCGAAGTTTCCGGACGTTCGTCCGAAACTTTCCCGCGGTCCTCCGGACCTATTCTGCTTCGGACTTTGTCCTTGCAGCCTTTCCTCTGTTTGCTTCTACTTAGGACTTGTCCTAAGTAGCCATTACACGTATCCGTATCAGGACGAAACCTCATCGTAATTCCGGAAGTTCCTCCGGAACTTTCCCGCACTCGTCCGGAAGTTACTTGCACTCGTCCGGAAAGTCCTTCCGAACTTTCCCGCGCTTCGGACGTCCTTCGGACGTCCTTGGACTTTCTTCGGACATCATTCTGAAATTAAGGGCACATACTCGGGTAAGGGGCGCAGTGCACGAGCTGAAGCCAAGCCCCTCGGAATCAGTCCTACCCTTTGTGCACGGTCTTAACATTGTGTATACATAGTCTTATGTCATCATTCTAATCATTTTGGCAAAGTCCTCGCTTTCGACTTTCATCATAGATGAACTCAACAGTTTGTACTGTCGAGATCATTGTTCCCTATTGAGCTTGATGGTTTGTACCATTGAGCTCATCGCTCCCCAATCTTTCTGAGCCCGATAGTTTGTACTATCAAGCTCATCCTAACATTGAGTGGTCCCCGCGCCTAACATTGAGTGCGCCCCCGCCGCCTCATTTTAGGTGGGTGACTTAATCTCAAATTAGAATGCTAATGTAATATTATTTGAAGCTGTTTGTCTCGCCATCTCAAATTTCGTCAGAGTCTCAAGTCACTCCTTTACTATAGTCTGCTACTACAACTGTTTTGTATAGTTGTAGTAGTATCATCTTACCCCTGATTTTTCAAGCTCAATGGTTTTGTACCGTCGAGATCATCATTCCCCGATCTCTTCGAGTTCAATAGTTTGTACTATCAAGCTCACTCTCAATACACTCTACATACAACCCAGTTCCAATGTTACTCCTTCGACAGATTCATAGCCGTTTGGATGGGCAAGCTCTGCTTGCGTGTCCACCCAGTCAACTTGACGCCCGACAATGCAGAGACATGTTCGGATTTGGATAATTCTTGAGAACACCCTCTGCTAGACCATACGTAGGTGCACACATGAACAACCAATTGGTCACCCACTTAAGCGCAAGCCTGGGTAAAGAACAATATGGCCAATTGATCAATGTACACTTGGTTCTGATCACTTCGAGCTCAGTCAATATTTCTTCAAGCTTGACAGTTTGTACTGTTGAGCTCAAACCTGATGCAGTACCTGTCTCAAAAAAGGGATGCAATTGACACACCACGAAGGTGTTAGTTGTCCTTGATAACATCAAGTCCCAGATCTAGAAATGCTTTCACTTGTTGCTGCATTCTTGTTGCATTGATCATGTTGATTGTGAGCTACATTTACTTTGTAAAGCTATGCAAAACATCATTCGGCAGATTGATATTGTAATTGCACAAAAGAAGGCGATCAGATTGCAGATAGACATATTGGCAACCCAGTTCAGCAGTTATGAGCCATCTGATGATACACCTGTTGAGATCAATACTGGTAAGCGAGTGTGCAGATCATCGTGACAGTTCTTTGCTTATTTTTCAGTAGATACCCTTCCGCAAGATCCAGTGAACAAGTTAGATGAAATCATTCAAATCATTCTCTTCCTTGGCATTGCATGCAGAGTTATCATAGGGGTCAGCAGGAGTAGTTGTGATCTAATTATGAAGATCATTTCCATCATATTATTTCTCGCATTCCAGAGGCCAGATAACAGCCTCAGCTCCTCCCATACAAATATCCTAAAGCAGATCCAAATGACCTCAGAATGCGCCGAGGCCAAATTCCATCTCAAGGGAAAGACTGTCCCATATGCTGTCTGCAGTTGCCATTGTACCTATGCATCAACCTACACACCAGGCTCAACAACTCCAGTATATCCTGAATGGTACACCCATTGTCCTATGCTCACGACTGAATGTGGTGAGGCTTTGCTTGTTGGTGCTGATGGAAATTTCTGACCTAGGAGGACCTTCATGTACCACGATGTGAAAACAACTACCTTGCTGGGTGGCAAGAAAACGTCAGGTCAAGCTATGCCTAGCTGCTAAGGTAGACGACTTGCAAATTCAATGAACATCATGTGCCAAAGCGTTACTTAGAGTGACAAAGCTGAAATTTTCAAAATCAATTCAACAGGAGCAGAATGTATAAAAGTAGTTTATGCAAAATACAAGAAACACTAGTGTACAAATGATCCATAGAATAAATCAATGCTACATAGAGATGGTGAAAATATTTTGAATTTTGAGAGTTTTCTGCACAGTTGATTATATAATACCTACCAATACTGCTGCTATGAACGAAAATGGCCTCCATCTCAAGGTAATATGTTAATCAATGATCAATTATACAGTACATATCATACTAGTACATACAGTATCTGCTGCATACATTGTTTTGTCTACACTGCTCTACTCATGATTGTGTCTCTGCAGTGTTTGCCACTTCGGCATCGTCATCTCATAAGCATGTCACACTGTGGTCACATCATGTGATGTTTGTTGAATTCGCAAGTCATCTACCTTATGTCTAAACAGACGTGTTCGACCCTAAAGGGAATTGCTACTAGAATGATGATGGATGGATGTGTGCGACCCGAGAGTGCACTAAGTGCAGGAAAATAGTGGACAGGTATGCGCGAGGTATAGGAATGTATCTGAGGCTATCCGAAGCGTGGGAACGCGCAGCTGAAGGTGTGGAAAGTGCAGTGTAGAGACTGATATCTCTGTGGCCTCGTAGAGGTCTAAATTCCCAATGTCCCAATCACTTCCAAATATAGTGTGACTCATAGCTCATCCCAGCATACTTGGTGCTTTGTCGGCCGCTCGCGCGCACATGTGCTTTGGATGCGCATCAGTGTGTGCATCTTCGGTTCCATTTCTCGTCCTCCATCCATCCATTCCATGTCTGTCCAGTTTGTCGGTGCGTATTCCTATCATATTTCCATTATTCTGACATATCTCCGGTGCTTGCACACTCATTCTATATGTTGCATTATGGACCCTTATTACATGTTATCACATACTCACTTCATCTCCTGGTTTGCTTTAGCGCTTGACAACACTTATCTGTTACCGACATAGAATTTATATACTCCTGCCTTGCTGTATAATAATCATCTTTCTTCCTGCACATCATTGGACTCTAAGTCTAAATCTTTGCCACATCCGCCAACCGATGATAGGTATCTAAGTATACATGAGCGCTCGCCATTGCACCTCACTAGAACCTCTGTCTGTTTACCTTCTGACTCATTAAGAATTGCTTTGCTCCACCACACACACATGCGCATCGCATCCGCTCAGCACACACCGTCACACTTCGCCGCTCAGTAGCGCTTCACATCGCTCTCACTCGCTCACACATCACTCATTGTTGCATGCCTTACCAGGCTTGACCACACACCCGGTTCAGTGTTTCCCTCCTTTACATACTTAGAGGAACCTTCTCAGTAGCAATCCCCTTGGGCCAACATTAGCTCGCGCACAAAGGACTACTTGAGTTCATCTCATACCACCCTTATACCTACCCTTTACATTCCTCATCTACAGCGGGAAAGTGCATACAAGGTATAGGGAAGTCAAGGAACAAGGTTTCGAGAGAGTGAGAGCAAAGGTATATTGCAAGTTAAGGAATGTCTAGGTATAGAGAGGTATAAGGAACCTAATAGGGGCTAAGGGCCCGTTCGGCAACCGGTCATTTGCGTCTGTTTCGTTTGTTTTCATTTGTTTGCGTCCATTTTCATTTGAAACGGCAAAACATGTTCGGCAACATGTTTGTTTCGTTAAAGGCCTGTCACGCTGCTGCATAATGCGGCGTCGCACTAGTACTTGTTTGTTCTCTTGTCAACTGAATATCCCACTGTCCCTACTCTGTTTACTACTGTTACTACCCACCATGCGACCTAAGAAAATAGAACACTCTCTTTCGTCTGATACCAGGGAGCCTGAGAACACCAATCTACTGCAACCTCAAGAGCAGGCTGGTACTACCATGAAGATCCCACAGAACGCGAAGTGGAGTTCTGGGGATGATGCAACACTCATCGACTCTCTCAAGGCTTTTGCTGATGGAAACACGGCTGATAATGGAACCTTCAAGACTGCAGCATTTACAGCTGCTGCAAAGGCCCTCAAAGATAGTCACAAAGTCAGTGGAGGTGCTTCGAAAACTGCAAAGAGCTGCTCACGTCGTTGGAGCACTGTAAGTAGTATTTTTCCTTCATTTTCGTGCTGATATACTGTTTGTAGTTGAAGGCCAACTGTCTTATTGTCCAAAAACTGCGAGAGCTGTCTGGATTTGGATGGGACGAGATGAGAAAGATTGTCATTGCCAGTGACAAAGTGTGGGATGATTATCTTCAGGTGAGCTTTCACTCGTTGCTTATTTCTTGACTACATTACTGTTCAGGTCCATTCCAAAGCCAAGGTTTGGCGTTCAACACCATTCCCCCTCTATGATGACATCATTGTGCTCATGGATGGATGTCATGCAACTGGTGAAGGAGCTCTACATATTAATAGTATCAATGGGTACGAGACGAGCCCTCCATGGCCAAGCACACTTCTCCTTGATGACGAAGATGATATCTTTGTTGGTAAGGATCCACTCAGAGGGAATCATGAGTCTGAATCAGCTGACGAGAACAAGAAAGTGGTATGTACTTCAACTTGCTTGCTTCGTTGTCTGACATGTATTTATCCTAGTCTACACCTATTTCTGGGGAATCTTGTTGATATAGGGCAAGGTGGCCACAGCCACTGCAGCAGCTGAAAATGCAGCAGCTAGCACTGCAGCTCTCTTTCTGCGAGTGTGTGTTGCCTTAAGAGAGGTTTTAAGGGCCTTTCTTTTTTGTGATGATGAGGAGGTCATAGCTATAGAGCTCGAGTAGCAAACTGATGGTTATCATTCATTATCTGATGTAGTATCTACAGAGTTCGTGCGAGTGTGACAGTGTGTGACACCTGTGGGAGTGCCATTTCACTTCAATGTCCGTTTGTTTTAAAATGAAACGGACACAAACGACCGGTTGCCGAACGGGCCCTAAAGATTGCACACCACAAGAGACAACTTTGAAGGTAACCTATAAGGGGAGGTATACAGTATGAGGGAAGTGTTATAAGTAGTCCAAAGTATAGGCAACTTATACTGTCAAGAATCCCACTTGGAATAAGAAGGGATAGGAAATATAGTAAACATGTAAGGACATGTAATAAGGCTGTAACACATTTTACAAGCCTCGAGGTAAGGAATTTCACATACCAATGGGGTTTGGATGGACTATGGATGGACAAGAGACTTTCCTAATGCATTTCCGAGGTATCCAAAGCACGGGAATTGCGGGTCCAATGCAGCCAATGTGCGAGAAAGTGGGGGTTCAGCTTCGTGCAAGGTTAATTGTTGGACAAGGGATGGATAGGGATAAGGAAACTGATAGTGCTCTATACTCCTTGACACATATATCAAAATACCCTCTTTCCTGCCCAGCACAGGTCCAAGCATCACAACAATTTCAAGGATTATCTGTTCGGTCTCCTCTCTCATAGAGATATTGAGGCCGTGATGGATCAGGCATGCGACAATCTCATGGACTCCATCGATTCCCCCCATCCATCCTTCATCAAAACCCCCTTTGAAGCTCAATTTCTCTGTCAGTTTGATGGTCCTCAGCTGGTTTCACTTTTTGTTGATAGAGGAGAGGAGGGATGCTATGTCTTTGCTCTTCATGTGGATTTTTTTCAATCCGGAAGGTCTGAATATCTGTGGAGCTAGTACATCATGCAGAATTATCTCTATAGCACACTTAAATTTACCGTTGGATGTCAGATACAAGCCAGAGAATATGTATCTTGCGGGTATCATCCCAGGCCAAGGCAGCCGTCACAGGAGAACCTCAACCACTACATCCAACCCTGTCATATCCCAAGTTCCAGACCTGGACCTATCACACAATCATCTCTGGACTTCCAGATCCGGTCAGCTTCTATCTTCCAAATCTTTTCCCTTTGGTGTGTCCCTTCTCAGTTAGCCCCTGTTTCCAGTCATCCGGTTATACCTATAACCAACTATGCTTAATTTCTGTACCTTCTTAATTTCCATTTTCATTTTATTAAGTTCCAACACACTAGTGTTAGGCATTCCACATGCTCCGTCCATAGCCTCACACTGCACTGACTGATTCTGTGTTATGTCCTCCATAGTATATAAACTGGGTAAAGTCTCTGTATTTCCTCAGTTTGAATATTATCTTAGATTCTGCTCATTCCCTTCTCTGTCTGACTTGAGTCTCCTCTCATTGTCTCCAATAGTCTTAGGATCAACTCCTATTGACTTACCACCTCCACCTCTACCTTTGGTAGTCCTCTGCTGTTTCCTTTCTAGTTCGGACTTTGTCCGGATTAGTCTTATCACTTGTTCCTGAATGTCCGCTGGAATTCCTGTGTATCGGACTCCAGACTCCAGACATCGTTCGTTAGCCCTCGAAAGTTAGGGGCACATACTTGGGTAAGGGGCACAGCACACAAGCTGAAGCCAAGCCCTTCGGATTCAACCCTTGAGCATGTTCTTAACAGAACCTGACACCTTCGACAGCACTGAGTCCCGGAAGCTCCAGGTGTTCTTTGTTCAATGTGAGCTTAACTTCCAAGCTAAGCCAAGGTCTTTCCGCACCGGCCAAACCAAGGTCAACTTCATGCAATCATACCTCAAGGGTATGGCCCTTGAATGGTTTGAACCAGACCTCCTTTTGGATGATCTCTCATCGATCGTCTGGACTAAATGGATGACTACTCCGAGTTCATGTTAGAACTCCAAACTAACTTCGGACCTCATGATCTGGTCGGAGATGAAGAAATGCAGCTGGAACAACTCTATATGCACGATGGACAGCGCATCAACAAGTATGTTATAGAGTTCCAACAGCTAGCTTCCCAAGTCCGAGGTTGGGGCAATGGAGCTTTGCGCTGTCAGTTCTACAACAGACTTCTGGCTCGCATCAAAGACGAAATCAGTCATCAAGGAAAACCCACTACACTATCTCAATAAAAACTCTGGCCCAGACTATTGATGCTCGATACTGGGAACGCAAGGGAAAAGTCTCCTGTGAAACCAAACCCTCTGCATCCACCCCTCCTGCCAAGCAGCCAGCTTCGACCTCCGACCAGAAAGATTATTCTGGTGGAAAATACAGATCTGCTTTGGCTTCCTCCTCTGCCAAACTTCCGGACTTGACTTCCAAGCTCAGAAAAGATGGCAAACTCACCTTGGATGAATGCCAGAGGCGCTGTAGAAATACAACACAGAGTGGGGCTATACAAAGATGGCTCCAAACTGATATCTTTATGTTGTGATCTTGCACTGCCTAGTCTGCTATACTTGGTGAAACAAGTGTGTTCGACCCAGGGGTCTGCGGTCTGGGAATATTTTTGGGGGTCAGTGAGTGATGTGGGGTCAATAGTCCGAGCACGGGAAACAATGTCTGAAGGTATAAGAGACAGGACATAGGTAGGACGAGTACACGCGATATCCGATAATCTGATGCAAAGTCTGATAGTCTGATGTCTGATGTCTGATGTCTGATGATTTTCACGTTTGGTGCATATTGAGTCGGATATGATAGGGAATGATTTGGATAATGATTAGCATTGATACATGCATCGGAAATTAGACCTCTATGAGGCCACAGAAATGTTAGTCTCTACAGCGGCCTGGGCCCTGCAGTCATGATAGAGTTATGATTTGTTCAAACATGCCATTACTCACATCATGGTTGCAGTTCATACTATTTAGGGCAGCGCTGTGTTTGCTAAACAATGTCCCTCAATTCCTACCACCATGTCTAGTACTACTTGGAAGCAGACACAGTACGGCCACCAGCCAATGGTGGATGGTCTCACTGAAGTCCTTACTATCCTTCCTCGCCCACAAATGCTGGCTGGCATAGCAGGAATTCAAGATCGGTGGAAAGTAGCTGTTCTCGCAATGCTCGTTCATCAACTACACAATGACGGTGATCACATCAACCTCACCCACGTGTTTCATTCTCTTACTTCTACTCACTATCTCACTGGTGCTTCATCTCACAATTCCAGCCAACAAAGCTCTCGGAAACAGTGCATGGATAGTTGGCGGACTCGTTCTGAACACATCAAGATCATACTTAATTTGATTGTTGACCTGGTGCGTTGACCATTCTATTTACATTAAGTCATGCTGATATACACCTTACAGTGTACTGCACTTGATAGGTTAACGGGAGGATCTACTCTAGTGTTCCATCACCCTGGTGCTACTGCTCCAGGTGGTAACATGACTCCAGAGTCGCTGAAAGCCGATATCTACGTCAACCCAAGGGTGCTCGCCGAGGACATTAATTTACACCAGGCAGTTGCAGAGATGTCCCAGTTTTTTATCAAGTGCTTTGCAACTCCTCTTGCACATCGGTTTGTGGTCTCTCGCATGCTCAACAATTGGTCAACACCTTCTGCATCTAGTATGACTCCATTATGGCCACCATAAACACAGTCCAATCACCTTCCTCTCATCCCTATGCCTGCATCAAGAACCTCTTGTCATTTTCAAGTCTGTGGCCATGCCACTGGCAGGCTTGTGCAGGCCATTGGATTGAACATATCATTCCTATCATCGGTTCCACAGGGGTCTCCCCTTGTGTGGCTTGTGCAAGTGGTTCCTGTGACGCCAGTAGTTGGCACAGATCAATCAAGGCCTCAGATGACACCAGGTGCCAAAGGGACTGCCTGTGCCACAGGTTCTGGTTCTGTATGTCATTTTATTTTGATGTCAGCAATCACTCATGTGTTGTACTTAGTGGACCCTGAAACCTCTGGTCATTATTTGCGAATTTGACTCTGATGATGACTACCCAGATCCTGGACCCATCATGCCCATCAGGGTTAGTTCTTCATCTGCTCCTGTTAGAGCTAGTTGTTCATCTGTGGCAGCCGACAAGAAGCCGGCTTACATGCCATCTTGTCCAACACCAACCTCACAAGTCCAACTAGATGGAGTTCTGGTTTTATTTGGTCCTGAAACTGAAAAGGTAATTGAAGCACTCACATGTGGTCAGTATGGGTCCACTTCAAGGGTATCAAGGGCAATTCCAGTGAGTACAGCAGTATTTAGTATTTACACTTCTGATGTTTGTTCTATAGGCAAGGATAGGCGGTCAAAGATGGCAGAGATTATTAATGACAGAGCTGAATACAGCAGCCTTACGGAGGAAGAAAAGGAGGAGCTTGTCAAAGAGTTTGACGAGGTCAAAAAATGTACCACTAATCATCCACCCAATATCACCCCTCGTGTTAAGGTAACTGAGAGTGCAAAAAGCTTCCTGGCTGTCAAGGATGAAGTACCTTTTTTCACCTGTTATAGCTAGTACTTATCTAACACTACACCTGTAGCTTAATGTCGCAATGTGTTGGCATCGAGGCCTTCATTTTTATGGTCTGCAGTAGCTCAGACTTTCAAATGGCACCCAAGGCTTACTTTACCAGTACCAAGTGCGAGCAATTCATGCATGTTTACTTGAAGTGTGATGCTGCACACACAGCTACTGACTTTGAGAGTATGATGTTGTCAAAGGGGATTTTTAATTGTTTGTGTTTCTTTTCATATATACTTCACATTCTGATTTATGTTATAGCTGTACCATCTAAACATAAGGATCATTTATCAAGGGCCAAATCATCCATCCACACTGGCTTACGAACATCTCTTTGTAAGTACATAATTATTTCATATCTATTGCCATTCTAAGGGGTTACTAGGCGAAGTCACCAATGATGCATCGGCTACTGTTGAATTTACGAAATATGAGGCCTTAGTCATTTGCCACTATCACGTCAAGTTCATGGGATGGAACCACACTCAATGGGCCAATCCCTCAGACCTGAAGGGTGGTATTGAGGTACTCGAGAAGCTCACTGATGCCATCAAGGCTAAGATCTGCCACTTTGTGCAGATTAGTGTGGAGAAAGTTGAAGAAAGGAGAAGAAAGATAACAGATCTTGGAGCTTTACTGACTCCTGAAACAGAGCCCCCCATTCCACCTGTTATCTAGCTCAGATGCCTTACACTGTCAGGTCACATGACCTTCTCCGAGTCCTTTTTTGGCACTACCAGATTTGTCCTCGCATCGCTCATCAGCACCTAATAATACTTTAGTTGACACATCAGAGACCAAGTTTAATCCTTTTACTGATGATCTCATAGACCCTGCCCTTTGCACACCTTCAAGTGTCTCGTCATTGGTCACCCCCATTTCTCATTCAGACGAGTTGATTGCATCACCACCAGCTCCCATTGACAATCCTAACACTGTAGTAGAATCCACCCTTCATGCAACCAGCAGTATGTCGAAGTTCATTTATTTTTTGATGGTAGCTAAACGACATGATATCTAGATACTCGAGTTCCAATGACCAACATCACTCCTCCAACAATGATGTTGGAGTCCCCTACAGAACATCTTACTTCCAAGATCCACCAGGACAAACATCAAGTAGAGGTTAATGTGAATGAGGAACTGCAGCCACATGCCAAATGGGCGAGAAAATTGACCATGAAACAGGCAGCACTTGAGGAGGAGGCAAGAGCAAGGCCTGCAGCAAATACACGATAATTTGATTGGAACATTCAGATGGCTCGCTGAATTAGAGCTCGAGAAAGACTTGAAAGTGAATGCCATGGTCATTGGTGGGCTCCAGGATGTATAACAAATGTGAGAAGAGCAGATGGGAGGTATAGAGAGACGACTGCACTGTAGTGCCTGGGCTCAATGAGTTTGACATAGAAAGAAAAAAATGAATACCTGCATAGAATAAACATGGCTGCTGTTATCGAGTACTAGTAGGACCACGAGCACATGGCTACCTAGTCCCTGGGCTCAATGACTTCAGCATAGAGGTAATAAGAAGAAACACATACCTCCTGGCAGATGATGACAGTGGCCGGCTAAAGTTCAACATATTAAGTAACAGAGACTTAGTTGAGAATGAATAGCAGCAACTGTCAAGTTTTAGTATAGGATACACAAAGAACAGTGGGATAAATGAGAGAGACCATGCAAGTATTGAGCTCGTTGTTGACAATAATGACAGTGTGTGGAAGAAGACCACGGGAATACTATTGGGCATAGAGAAAACATCAATCAAACAGCAGCATCAAGTCAAGTGTATGACTTACAAAAAATGGCGGGATAAATAAGAGAGGGCATCCAAGTATCAAGCTCGTTGTTTACGACAATGATGGTGTGTGGGCGAAGACCATGGGAATACTTTTTGGCATAGAGCAAACATTAAACAAACAATAGTGTAGTAGGTAGTAAATAGCTTACCACTAAGGTCACAGTTTTTGCTGGTATGCACCAGCAGTGCTCTGTAGGAATGGAATCCTAGTTTAGTAAAGGGGACACCAAAGCCCCATGTGTCCTCTTTACTAAGAAGGAAATACAGGAAGTATAGGTGCAGCAGCAGGCTTGGATGTCGGTGATGAGTATGAAACCTCATAAGGCCAGTGACGTGCATTATCATTCAATATCCCTTCATCATGACCATCACTCACCCAACACAACTGACAGTCAGCAGCAAACAAAGCAAGAAGGATGGTCATTTTCAGCGATATCATAATGTAGATTAGTATTTATATTAACATCTCACAATAACAATTGATATGCAACCACCTCGTTAGGATGACATTAAGACTCGGTTGACATGCGTATTAATACTCAGTGAGTACCATTAAAATGGGCATTAATACTCAGTGGTTACCATTAAAATGGACATTAATACTTGGCATGTACCATTAAAATGCCTATTACGTCATCATGTCGATGTGCATTTAAATGGGTCAAAATGCAGGCTCCTTCCCAGCCCCACAGTTCGAGTGTGGAGGGGCGATATCTGATGGCATTGTTGGCACTGTTTCATAAGTCACATGATACAAGAAAAATTCAAACCCAGCATAACCTTATTCCCCCTCACACTCTCACTGGGGGCTGGAAGATAACATTTGTAAACAAAGATCAGCCACAGTGACCGTGACCGTGAAACTTCAAAAATATGAGTTTGCACCTAGCATAGGGTTACAAAATTTCACATATGATATGTATTTTTTGTCCCTGGCTATTGTTACACCCGTTGTTATACAGATGACAGCTCCTAATCTGCATGAGACTCCTGCATTATCTGAAATCTATCTAAAGACCCAGGAGAAATTCAGTGTCCACCCTTGTCTGTGGCAGCTGAAAGTAGCGCATGCTCTCCTCAAAGGTGACCAGGATGTCCTATGCATTGCAGGCACAGGGATGGGTAAGACCCTTGGCTGCTGGATTCCATTGCTGTTTCACATCAATAACATCCAGCTCATTGTCACTCCACTGAACCTACTGGGAAAACAAAATGCATTATCTCTTGCGAAGGCTAGCATCCAGGCCATTGCTATCAATGCAGAAACTGCTAGCGCTGCAAACTTCTTGGTTTGTATTACTTTGAAACCCTACGAAATGTTACCACTCACATGATATTAGGCAATTAAAGCCTTAAAATACCACGCTGTTGCAGTCAGTCCTGAACAAATCATGAAACCAAACGGCAATTTTGAAAAGCTTCTGAAGGACCCATTGTTCGCTTCTTACCTTGTAGGTATCATCATTGATGAAGCCCACTGTATCATGGAATGGGGCGAGTTCCGTCCAGAATACCAAGAATTGGGCCGCCTTCATTACATCTTACCAGCAACTGTATCAATCATGATCACTTCTGCTACCCTCACAAAAGCCTCCTTGACACATACCACCTGGCTTCTTCACATGCACGCTGACAAAATGGTCACCATATGTTGCTCAAGTGACCGCCCAAACATTAAAATAGGAGTCAAAAAAATTAAGTACGCACTCAATAGCTATTGTGATCTTGCTTTCCTCATCCTGATGGGCTGGAAGGATGGTAACCCTCCCCCCCCACCAAAGTTCTTAATATTTTTCGACAGCATTCCGGATGCTATCAATGCAATTCAATACCTGCACAAACGCTTACCTCCAGACATGCAAGATAAAATTAAGTGGTTCAACACGGACATGACAGGAGAGTACAAAGATACTGAGCTCACAAACCTCATATCAGGAGATACATGGGGCTACTGCACAACAGATTCCTTCAGAATGGTAAGCATGTTCCATCAGACTAGGATTCATAAATGAACTTACCAATCAGGGAATGGACATTCTCGATATCATGCTTATTATCCAATGGTGAGCAATGTGCAAGCTGATGACTCTTTGGCAGCAGTTTGGATGTGCAGTACGAGATAGAAGCCTTCAAGGCACGGCATTGCTATTTGTGGAGAAGGAGTACTTTGATGATGAACGACAAGCTAAAGCAGCAAGGAAAAAGATGCGGGAGACGAATTGGAAGAGAAAGGGTGATAGTTTACCTATTGCATCACTTTCAAAGCGGCATGCCATGAATACACTGAATTCTCGGGTGGCTGGTTCCCATGCACAGCCGACTGCCAGTGTTGGTGATCACAGTGATGGGTCTGATGGGTTTGATGAGGATACTCCTCCAATGGATAAGGGCCTGCAGGGATTAAAGGATTTAGTGAAGGGTGATGTGGAAGTACCAAAATATACAGGAAGGCAACAAAAATCAAGTCTTGATATGGCGATGGATTATTTGATTAATGCGGAGAAATGTGAGCTTGTGATTTGCCACCCAATTGAGTGCGATCTCATTAGCAGTACTCTTCAACTTCTCAAGGTCTGGTTTGGACACTGCAAAAGCATCAAGGCTCATATAACTTGGGTCCATACCTGCCACATGAACACGCCAGCAATCAAGATACTGACATGTGCCAGCATGGGCAATGAGTTGGTGCATCCACCTAAAACCAGGCTTTGAGCAATATATTCCTGTCTCCTTGGGTCATAATTGTGTTATGTCGTGCATTAGACTTGTTTCATCCTCTCCAGCTGCTAATGGCTGCAGGAAGGTTCTCCAAATAGCATCAGCACACACCATCTTCAAGTGGAACAATCCCGGAATGAAGACAACATGCTGGAAGCGGTTCCATGGGGTTGCCTCCACTGACCGTTGAAGCTGTGCGGCCTGCAATCATTCCCCTGTGCCCAGGTCACTGTGAATGAAGATGACATATTGCGAGATGTTGGGATTGTCAAGAATGTTGGTGTCGGTGGGATCATGTACACCACCTTGGGCAAGTAGTTCCATGACTGCACAAATATTCCCACTGATGGTTGAATTATTGATGTCCATTGCACATGCAGCTGTGATTGACATTTTGACTAATGGTATCTCCTCTACAGCGTCCAGCTCGGGAATCTTGGATTGAAATTGATGAAAATACTCTGGCCCATGTTCACATAAATCCAACAGGAACATCCGCATGTTGAATTGATTGCGCCGAGAGAGTTGTGGTGTGGAATTGTCCTTGGATTCTGGGTGGATGTGTAACAGATCTTTCCATGATCTTTTCGGAGGTAGTGTTGAGAGCTGCACATGGGAATTTAACACTGATTGTCTCCATAGCTCTTTAGAACATTTTAAGTCATCTGCAGTAACACCATGCTGCAATGGGAACAGCAAACCGGAGGTGAGATGCTTTAACGAGTCATTTGACTTCTCAGCAAGAGGAACTTGAGATTTCAGATCAACATCAAAGTTATCATATGCATACGAGGCAAGGAGTGATTTTCCTAGGGTTTGGAGAGTATTCTGTGACTCTGTTGACAATGATCGGATTGTGGCATTGATTGAGTCTGTAGATATTGAGATTCTGATGCATGCAAGTGTATTGATCACCTTCTGTATCAGCAAACTAGCAATTTCATCACAGGTGTCACAAGGTAACATAAGGTTTCACAAGGTGCCACAAGACACCACAGGTCTTCCAAACTTCACAGACACATAATCAAATACCACACTAAATTTTTTTTTTACTATCCTTAACCTACCATATGTTGTTGTAATTACTGAAAATATAGTTGAAATATATATTAATTTTTACTGTACAAGATTTATTGACTCTGAGTGAAAATTAAATAGGATATATATTGAGTAAATTAGTGTATGATTCTATTGCAACTATCTGAAGCTACTGTAGTCTTATTTATGTAGTAAATAGAATGGTAGTGTTGTAGTGATAATTGACTGGACTGACTTGGTAGAATTTTCGCATTTGGTCATGTGACATGTCTTTGGTATATATTGCTATTATTAATGTGGCTTAACAATGTTCTTGTGGCTTGGTGGTTATTATGATACACTTCTAATTGCTAAGGTCTTGGGTTCAATTCCTACAAAATGCAAATTATAATGTGCGAATAATATCACCTGATGTGACATGTGGTGTGACTTGTAACACAGCCCACTAGTTTGCTGATGTGGGGTGTGCACTATGCTTACTATCATGATGACTGCAGATCACCGCATAGTTTGTTTCGTCGTAGTATGTGCATCAAGATCTAAGTCGTCTACATCACCCCAATAGTCATCCTCTTCATCATATACCTCAGAGCTAGTCCGTTGCAAGCTGCCCATCATAATATCTCCATCAGCATCTTTCACGTCTTCGAATGAAGATGAACTATCAGCCCCTAGCAAAAGCCCAAGCAAATCCCATAGTGCAGGTGCACGAGACTGCATTTCAGTTCTCATTTCCTCGATGCTACACTCCTCCAGCTGTCATGTAGTGCATGTGAGGGTCCAAAATGCCAGCCCCTTTCTTCAGATGAGATTAATTTAGTCTCTGTGATGTATTGCTGTCTCAGAGCATTGTGGTTTGCAGTGGTTTGCGACTTGTTGTCTTGATGAGAAGAATGCTTAATCAAAGCTTCAATAATTTCATCAGAACAGACAAGAAGACCTTCAGCAAGATGATGTCCGTGATATTTTTGGCACCTTAGAATTGATATGATGAATTGAGAAGCACTCAGGTTGCACTCTTGTAGCGTTGCAATCACTGTGTCCATAGTATAACAACGGGTGTAACAATAGCCAGGGACAAAAAATACATATCATATTTGAAATTTTGTAACCCTATGCTAGGTGCAAACTCATATTTTTGAAGTTTCATGGTCACGGTCACTGTGGCTGACCTTTGTTTACAAATGTTATCTTCCAGCCCCCAGTGAGAGTGTGAGGGGGAATAAGGTTATGCTGGGTTTGAATTTTTCTTGTATCATGTGACTTATGAAACAGTGCCAACAATGCCATCAGATATCGCCCCTCCACACTCGAACTGTGGGGCTGGGAGGGAGCCTGGTCAAAATGCTGACTGTTTGAGGACATCTCAATCCTGGGATATCTGACCGTCCAACCTCATCCAACCATCTGACCGCATCCACGCCAGCATAATAATCATTGTTCCCACACATCAATCACAACACATAATATACTGTTAAAATATAATCATGTATTAAGCTTGCTGTTTCCCACACATTCTCGCTGTCAGCCACCTTGCGCACAATGTCAGGGATATTACTACATTTGGCCAAGCCGCTACTTAACAGCGCCGCTACATGCTTACCTCCCTGCACCGCACTCAATGACTATGCCAATACCATCAGCCTTGAGGTGCTGCAGTTGCTGCATCATCACCTCCCTACTGGCTCACCTCCAACATTCACCATGACACAAAGGGCAAGGGTGGGGAAAGAGACACAAAGGGCGGGGGCGGGGGCGGGGGGCGGGGTGTACAGTTCAAGGTGGCGTGTTTGGTGTTGTTTATTTGTAGATTGCATGCTGAGTCATATCCGGGGCGGATGCTGGATGGGGTCGGATGGTCGGATATCCTAGGATCGAAATATTCTGGACTGTTTGATCATAATGTATTAGTGAAACTCAAAGTAGATTTTGAAACTTGCTAAGGCTTCAAAAACACTTGCTAAAACTTCAGAAAACTCAGTAAAGTCTTCAGAAAACTTGGCCAGAAAGCCACCAAAACACACGGCACACAGCGGCATCAGAGTGGACTTGGAAATAACACTTGTCATTTTTGAGGCATGTAGATATAGCTATGTATTTAACAAGCAAGGGAAATTACATGAGATGCAATGAAACAGAAATCTACAGACGTGCACATATGTGAAATGGTTTGTCGGCAATTTTGCTGAATGCGTGACAGTGAGGGAGGGGGGATTCCGAAGCATTGAGCAAGACTCAGTAGACTGGGAAAGGAGGGAGGAGCTTGCAGAAGACACGGATCAATAGGAGGATCATTGTTAGAAGAGCCATTAGAGGGTTGGGGCTGGGGGGAGAATGTAGTGGGGCTGTGGCTGAGCAGAGGATGTGCTGTGTGATGGCAGATGGGGCTGTGGTTGGGGGGAGGATGTGCTGTGTGATGGGCGCCCATCCAGTGTAAGGCAAATATGGAAGAGGAGGATGTGATCAATGCATCAACCATAGTGACAACTTTTGGGAATGTCTCACTGGTCAATGAAAGCAGCGACACTGATTGTCCATGTCAATCAGATGAGTTCATAAGAAGAAGAAAAATGCACTAGAGTTCTTATTGAGCATGAAGAAATCAGCAAGCAAATCCTCTGATGCCAACCTCAGCTCCTTCAGGTTAAGCTTCTTGCCGAGTGCTAATGAGCTTGTCTCGGTCTCTTCACAGGCAATGACAATGACAGGGATGTTGTAGATTGGCATGGGGGTGTGGTTGAGTGCAGCTGCCATCAGGATGTTATAGGTTGGTGTGGGGGCATGATTGAGTGTAGCCACCATCAGGATGTTGTGGGTTGGTGTAGGGGTATGGTTGAGTGCAGCCACCATCAGGGTTGGTGTGGGGGCATGGTTGAGCGCAGTTGCCATCAACGAGCTTGTTGGAAGTCGACGACATCAGCAATGCTGAGGGTGGCAGAAATTCAAACTCCGATTCAAACTCCACTGAATCAGTTGGAGATCGGACAACTGATAAGATAATACCCCTCCCCACTGTGATCATGCCTTGTGTAGCCCTACATGATGACCTCCTCAATTCTATTGATAAAGCTACTTGATCATTAGCCAATTTGCAATACCAGAATGCACTCCTAGATGACTGGTCTGACTCCGAGTCTGATATGGACTGGGACACAGATTCAGACTCGGATGATGATGAAGATAGTATCAACATGCCTTTTAGCTCAATGTCCCCCCTATCCCCACTGTCACCTTTTGCCAGCACTGTGACTTCTTATTCTTCCTCAGAGTCTAGTGACAAATCCAGTGCTGATGTTGCTGCACATTACAATAGGCTCCAAGACACCATCACTGCACTTCATGATGAAGTCGAAAGGGCACGGGTACTCCACAAGCCAGATGAGCCACCTCCACGAGCACCTCAGCTTCATATGCTGGTTCATCACGAGGAACACCACCCTCATTTGTTTCGGCAGAAACTTTGTGTTAACCCAGAGATCTTCAATGATATCCTTGATCAGATCTCTGATCACCCTATCTTCCACAACCAGTCCAACAATCCTCAGCTCCCTGTTTCCGTCCAGCTTGCTATTTTTCTCAATAGTGCAGGCCACTATGGGAATGCCATTACTCTTGAGGATGTCGCTCAATGGGCAGGTGTGAGCATTGGGTCAGTTGTCAATTGCTCTCATCATGTGATGGTTGCGGTGCTCGATGCACATGATCAGTTTATCAGCTTCCCAGCAGCTGACTCTGAGGATGCTCACTTGGCTCAGGCATTTGCTGAGTCTCGAACCTGTCCAGAGTGGAGTGGAGGCTTTCTAGCCATTGATGGCTCAACTATGGACCTTTATGCCAAACCTGGCTTTTATGGTGAGGTGTTTTATGATAGGAAATCAAGTATTCCCTTGGTTGTCAAGTAATGTGTTTTTCTCTATTATCATCAATAAAACAATTAATTTAATTCTAGGCGGTCATTCTACCCCACAACCTCCTGATTATTGATTATTCCCTTGGTCAACCTGGGAGTGTTCATGATGCCTTTGCTTTTCGATCCACTTGCCTATATGAAGAGCATGCGGACCTTCTGCCTGATAGTCACTGGGTTTGGGCAGACAGTGCATATCTATTGGAGCCATGGTGTATAGCCCCTTTAAAGAAGCCCCGCAATGGACAGTTGACAAAGAACCAGAAGATATTCAATTATCACCTTTCTAAAGTATGATTTTTGCTTGGGTGGTTTTTCAGTGAATTTGAATTTATTTAGGTCCATGTATGTGTTGAACACATGTTTGCTGTTTTGAAGGGACAGTTACAATCTCTCTGAGAGCTCTGGCACAATCTTCAGTCAGAGAAAGACCTGGAGTTTGCTGTGCAGTGGATTAAGTGTTGTATCATCCTGCACAACATGATTATCCGCTTTGAAACCCATCATCTCCAGCAGGATGGATTATACAAGAATTCTCTGAAGTGGGCTCGTGTAGAGGGTGAAGACTTCATACCTCAAGAGCATGAAGATGCAGATGGTGATGAAATAGTTGGTGATAGATCTTATGAGGGAACTCCAGGCCAGGCTACTCACTTAAAGCTTATGGATCAGCTCTTTGACAGTCCTCATTCAAGGGCTCAACGTAGGAGGGGCTGAAGACCAAGAAAGCTCATATTGACCATGAATGTGTCCTACTAGTAAGATACTTGTACAACATATGTAACATATGTACCATCAAACACAACAACAATGAGAACAAAAATAAATAAAAATGAGAGCGGCAAAACAATGACATGATGATGATGACGACGACGACGAACAACTCACTCCACATGCAAGGCAGGAGGTTTGCTGCCCTGCATCATCTGATGGAACTGGATCTTGAGGCGTAATGTTTCCGCTTCCTTGTCGAGGACTAAGGAATGTGCCTCGTGCACTCAAATATCTGTCTCATGAAGGTGTATTTCAGTGTCCTTACTCTCCTGATGGTGTTGGTGATTGATGGCAGCTTGTGAGGACTTGTGCGCACGCGTGTCACGGAGCCACTCGTACTTCTTCGCATCACGATGGTAGTCAGACTTTGCATCAAGCTTCACGAAGAAGTGTTGATGCTTCACCTCGTGGCATGACACAGCACTGGACTGGATGCTCTCAATCTCGTCATTTACCTTGGCAACCTGTTCCTGAACATCCAACTTGGCTTTCTTCTTCTTCGAGCCTTCGGTGCTGGTCGGCAATGATGTCTGGGGGGTGGGACTTATAAAACTGTCGGATGATGTGTTTGTCATATCCCGTATTCCGGACCTACATCTGACAATGTTCCCACACCTCATCCAGACCTTCAGATGCCCTATCCATGTCTCCAGTCCTCTATCTGTCCGGATCCCTGCACCTCTGCACATCCACATCTGCACATCCAGATCCCTTTACCTCTATACCTCAGCTAGCCTGCATCATTCATCCTTTGTCCCATCACCCTAATGTCTATCCACGTGTCTCATCCGGACATCCGATCCGATCCGATCCGGTCTGATGTATAGATCCGCTTCCGATCCGATATACGATAAGCTTCTTAATTCATTCCTGTGCATATAACGTTAACACAGCCTATTTGTCATATCCCGCATTCCAGACCAACATCCGACGACGTTCCCATGCCTCATCCGGACCTCCGGACCTCCTGTCCATGTCTCCAGACCCAATTCTCTATCTGTCCGGATCCCTGTACTCCTGCATCTGATATCCGGACGCCAGATCTGATATCCACATATCCCTGTCAGGACGAAACTCCATCATAATTTCCGGAACTTTCCCGCACTCATCCAGAAGTTTCTCGCACTCGTCCGGAAAGTCCTTCCGAACTTTCCCACGCTCCTCCGGAAGTCCTTCGGACTTCACTGGACTTTCTCCGGACTTCATTCTGAAGTTAAGGGCACATACTCAGGTAAGGGGCGCAGCGCACGAGCTGAAGCCAAGCCCCTTGGAATCAGTCCTACCCTTTGTGCATGGTCTTAACACTATTCCTCTATTCGGTATTCCTTGTCCTCGGTATCTCGGCTATACTTACTACCGGTACGCTTACTGATCCGTTAACCTATGCTTCATTTCCGACTCGCGCTTGATAACTTTGCTTATGCTTCATACATAGCCTCGGACGCTTGCTTACTGATCTTTCCGTTATTTCCTTAGTATATAAACTCTTTTATATGTCCTGTAGTTCCTCAGTCTGAATATCATATCAGTCCTCGCACTAGATCTCACCCTAAGTCCTCATATCAGTTCTAGTCTTCCGACTTAGCCAATATCCATCTCAGGCCTAGGGAGAAATTCCCTAGGCCAGAGCTCCGCTTATCCAATCCTCCGCTCATCCACTTATCCGATCCTCCGAAGTTTCCGGACGTTCGTCCGAAACTTTCCTGCGGTCCTCCGGACCTATTCTGCTTTGGACTTTGTCCTTGCAGCCTTTCCTCTGTTTGCTTCTACTTAGGACTTGTCCTAAGTAGCCATTACACATATCTGTATCAGGACAAAACCTCATCGTAATTTCCAGAAGTTCCTCCGGAACTTTCCCGCGCTTCGGACGTCCTTTGGACATCCTTGGACTTTCTTTGGACATCATTCTGAAATTAAGGGCACATACTCGGGTAAGGGGCGCAGCGCACGAGCTGAAGCCAAGCCCCTTGGAATCAGTCCTACCCTTTGTGCATGGTCTTAACAGTGTTGCGAGTTGTTGAGGAAGGGGTTGACATGCTGCAGGACACCCCTGACGATGCGATAGAGGGTGTTTTTCTGTGATGCCCCCCACGACTAGAGGGTCGCTGTGCACTGAATGCCGCATGGCTGTCATAAAAGGGTGTCGACGATTTCTGCGGCACCTCAAAAGTACTGGGAATGTCGGGAGGAGGAGATGCTGCAAGTTGACGCTTTTTCCCAGTGGCTCTAGCATGGCTGTCAAGGGTCATGGGGTCATCTTCCAAGTGGCACAGTGCGTCCCCGAGGGGGGTGGACAAAGGACAACTCAGATCCATGTCATCGTCATCGTCATCAGGGTCATGCATATTACAGTCCATGTCGTTATGAGGAAAGGAGGGAGGAGCTTGCAGAAGACACAGATCAATAGGAGGATCATTGTTGGAAGAGCCGTTAGAGGGTTGGGGCTGGGGGGAGAATGTACCTTGGGGCTGTGGCTCAGCGGAGGATGCGCTGTGTGATGGCAGATGGGGCTGTGGTTGGGGGGAGGATGCACTGTGTGATGGCTGAGCACTAGCCTGAGTGGCAACCTCAAAATTCATTGAGGGACCAGCCCTGCCAGGGTCACCATGCAGCTGTATGAGTGCATAGAGATTACCCGCATGGTCAACCCCCGGCCTGGATGAATGTGATTTAATTGCGAAAGACAGGATTGAGTGCCATATGCTATCAAGATCATATACCATGGAAGTTCAGCATTGACTTCGTCTGTAAAGCTCAATTGGTCAATAATCAAGAAATAAGTGTGAAGGACTCACCCAATAAGTTGTTCGAGGTAGTTGCATCCAGTGGCACCACACCGGCACCCGTTGCACTGAACTTGGCCTTGCACTTCTTGTATTTATTTTTGAGACTTGAAATTTGATCAGCGTAAATAAGAACAAGAGAAAGAGACTTACGCCGTCGCTGTGATGCAATTGGCAACTGACACACGAAACTTCTTCAGATCCTGATGATATGTGGTCTTGTATTTGGGATGGGTCACAAAGATGAGCTTGGCGATAATGTCGTGTATTTCATTCTTGTCCTTGCCTGAGGGGGCATCGTCAACATTAGACATTGCTTTCTTACCATCGGAATAGAACAGGATGCGACAATAAGGTGGGTGAATAGTCAGATGATTGATAAGGATTGTAGTGAGAGCATGATCCCTTTCCCACTGGATAGCGAACTTGATTGCATCTTGATGATCAGGTTGTCATTGTGACGAGGAGGCCTGCGGATCCATTGGATTTGAGCGCACTCCTTGAGTGTTGGCTCTAAGTCATGCTGAGCGACGAGCAAGATGGCAAAGGGCAGGCATGGTGTTTCAAACTCTGAAAGCCTGACTTCGAATTGCAGTGCCATGCAGGCTGTGTTTTTTCGACTTTCCTGGTGCTTTAACCGCAAGTAGCCAGGCGCCAAAATCTACCCTGTATGGAAAGCCTAACAGCCACACTCCTTTAGTCAGTGTCACGCATCTACAAATGGTATGAGGACCTCATGCACCTCTGAGTCATCTGTTGAATATCAAGAACATCAATTGTATATTCTACTTCGACATATTGTAAGGACGGAGTGATTTCCAATATCCTGTGACTCCCATGTGCGCGCACCAAGTACTTGAGCTCCACAGGCACTCCAACATCTTGACGCTCCTTTTCCTTTGGATCTCCGCATCCTCCTTTTGCACCGGAATCTATCAGTCGAGAAAGGATTGGTACGGAATGTGTGTGTCTGCATCACCGGTCTTCATCGATGCCATCGCTGGTTCATAGAAGTGCAGATTCCTGAGACGGAGGAAAGACACTGTCTCCCTCAGATTACTTTCACTTTCAATCCCCCGGGTTCGAGCTGGATGGTCAATTGAAAGCAGTTTCCATTGCGCGCGGCTTATGCTACGATGTTCAACGGAAGCCAAGGGCTAACCTTACAGAAGGCGGTGCTCGACTTGTGCACTGATTCATTCGCACACGGTCAACTATACACTGCACTGTCAAGAGTGCGTGGTCACAGGGACATTCAAGTGTTACCGTCTGAAGGGTTCGGAACTCTTGTACTTATTAAGATAGAATTGCTCTGCCTCGTCTGCAACTTGTTGGTGACTGAATTGCGGAATCAGGTGACATGCACGAATGACTTCTGTTACTGGTACAATGACTGCATGAGGTCCATGCTGCTGTGATGACCGAGTTAGACGGAAGCTCTGTAGATTATTGTCGAAGCTTTGCAGAGGGCGGAACCAGTGAATATACAGGAGTGGATGTGCAAATTTCCCCAAACAAGATGGCAGGTTAAATGCTGCCTTCACCTCACCAACATGTAGCCCTGGCACGGAGGTGAGTGAAAAATCTAGATAAGTTCGAAATGATGACTGACCTGATATGCCCTTCCCAGTGTACAGATCACGGTTTTCAATGAACAGTGCCGTGTCAAACCATGTGGCTGCTGGTGGTTTTCGTGGATCCCTTGAGGCCACTACTGGCAATGCGTGTATCTTAAAAAAAACTTCGAGCTGGTAATATGTGGTTATTTCTCGAAAGGCCGACAACTGGTATGCTGACGAATCACATTCTAGCACGAATGGGAAGCCTGAGTGGAGACCACGAAACGGTAAAAGGTAGTAAAGACAAAATAGTATTAATCAACTATCTAGTTGATAGGTTGGTCACATTTGTATCACATACATAATCAAAATTGACTCACAGAGCAGTATCATACACAACCACATGTTGTAAATGAGACGAGAAAACAAGGCGAGACAGAGGAACATCCATCAGTCACAGAGGCCGAGCAGCTGCAATAGAATACAAAGCTAGGGTACACAGAAAATGATTGGACATTGAAAATGGTGCCAGCATGGCGGCTAATCGCTGGACCGGTCAGAAAAATCTGTGACCACACAGGCAAGCAAGGTCAGATTCAGCATCCCCAAACTTGGTGTGTCCACACCGCTACGATTTAGAAGCAATATCAGAGGTGTTTGGAGTCCACAAGTTGTGACTACCATTTATGGTCCATGTCACAGGGGATAACAGAGCGTGGCTGTTAGCACACCAGCGGTTTGGGAGTTTTTCACTATGCAAGATTTGTTTTGAAATGTTAGTGATAAAGTTGGCATTCTTACTGCACATTTTGACATGGTAAAAATGCAAAAATTAGATGAGTGGCTAAATCCTGGGTGAAATTCTACATTTTGTGAATCATTTTGACATTGTAAAAATGTACAAAATACTCGAAGTTTTTTCCTTTCCGAAAATGTTGACTAAAATACGACCTATTTTATCACAGATAAACTCAAACTTTTGAAGCACAGCAAAATGTTCCGCAAAATATTACATAATGGTGAGTGTTTTGCCACTCTGGGAAATTTTGAATTTGCCCCTACATTTAAATGAGCCGGGAAAATGAAAAATTAAACCTATGGGGAATTGTAATGGGCATTCACTGGGCATTCACTGGGCGCTCGCTGAGCATTCATTGGGCACTGAGCATTCACCGTGCCAAAAAGTAGGTCTACATTATGTATGGTAAATAATGGTTTGAGTTCGACAAGAAGCTGAAAAAGGGCATTGAAACTATCACTGCTCAAATGGTCTCTGCTAAAAGGACATAGTGATGCAATCCTTTACCTATTGGAAAGACTGAGGAGTTTCGATGTGCGAATGTGACACCACGTCACGAAGTGACTTCAGAGACTCAGAGATTTGTTCATCAACATTGAACATGTTAACCTTGCTATAACAATAATGGCTGAAGTGCACGAAAATGTAAGTCGTCAGTAGCCTGATGAGATGCAAGAACTGATGCATTTTCTGCAGCAAGTTGACATTAATGAAGACAATAGTGTAAGTTATGCTACAGTTTGAGTGAGTAAACTAACTATACAATATTAGTCTTTACATGGGGAGGTGGAGGAGCAGGCTGGGGATGTCATGGTGGAGCAGTCTGAGGGCATTATGGAGGAGCAGGCTGGGGCAGAGGAGCAGGCTGGAGACCTTGAGTGTGCCGAAACATTTGCAGTAACACCATCCGCAATAGTAAGTCCGCTGCTACTCATCTCCATTAGCAAATTATGATATATCTAGGTGTTATGGGACTACGCACAAGAGATCGTGCAAGATGATATGGAATACGCGCAAATTCATCCACACGCGCCATGCGCCACTCACCCCCCCATCCAAATGTTGTGCCGCGATAAGTGCCTCCTAGCATTGATGGTGGAGGATAGGCACGAAGCGGTGATTTGGCTATGGCAGGAGTTGAACGAGATAGAGCACCTGTTGGGTTTGGAGCACATTTAGGGAGGAGGAGCCAGTGGGGTGGAAGAGAGCGGAAGCCACATAGATATCCATTGCCTACCTACATTTATGGATCGATTTCATGAACCTTCTTTTCTGGAATGCCATCCACCACTTGCTTGGCTTGGCCATACAGGTATTCTACCAGACAAACTGTGTTATGCCATGAAGCAGTAATAAATAAGTGATTTGAAGATGTATACCTACCTCCCGCCTGATACAAGTGCCCACCAATCTCCCACCCGAAAGGTTTGCCTGGATTAACCTGCCTGCCTCACCCACTAAGCATGAAAGATTTTATAATATTACTATATACATAATCCGCGCCTTGGAAGACTATTTGCTTGTCGGTGTAGTCAATGGGCAGATCGTAATGATGTGCTTGCCTTCATGTTAGAGGGAAGGATATAATGTAAGAATAAACAACACTCACAGGAGTCAAATTCGACTGGCTCAGACGAGACAGGAAGCCCATCTTCCTTACTGAGAAGGAGTGTTTGTATTTCGTTACAGGTTGTCTCTAGCCGAGTCCTGCGAGAGACGATGGAGGAGACCTTGTGCTTCACTTTCGCGAGGGTCTTGATTATCATAAATAGCTCATTGCGGATGGACTGTAACACATCACGAGACGTTGCAAGGGAAAGTTGGATGTGAGTGCTTTCTATCTGCAACTCTACCACATTCAAAGTGGCTTCAGCCCTTGAAGAGTGCTTCATCTCAATGGCCTGGAGGGCGTGGGTGATGTGTCTGTGAAATGAACAGTTACTACATGAATCATGTGATATGTGTATTGCTCACTGTGTATCGCTGACAGTGAGTTCACCATTCAGGTAGACCTTTCCCTTGTCTCGCTGGACTTCTGAACGCTAAACCCACAGTTTGTGGTGACCATCCGAATCAGATTCGTGATCAGTTAGGGTTATAGCGAATAGTTCAGCGGCGAGATCATCCACTGGCATCGACATGTTGGACTGATGCATTGGGTGCTGGTCTTGGAGATATTGAGGGAATGGTGCCTTGCGATCTGAGCTGGGCTGGAGCAAGGCTTGGTGAGTGAGATGGAGCAAAGAATCTTCACATTCACATCCAGATGACATTGCAATGTTGACAGCATGTGCTGAATGCACATATTTCATGGCGATGGGCAAGTTTTTGCCACCAGAATTTCTAGGCATACCATCCACTCCAACATCGCAGCACTGTGCGCATTTGCACAGAAAAGTTCGGCTAGGCATCTAAATAAAGTTTAGACGATGATGATCATGTCTGAAGCTGCCATTGATCTTGCCTCTTGAGAGGATGGGAATGTGGTGAGTAGGGCTGTTCACCGTACGCCGTACGACGGGACTTTACGGGGCCGTAATACGGTCACCGTACCCGTACCGTTGGTTGTTTCAACCTTGAGTTGACGGGACGGGGTACGGGTATAAAGGCCCCGTATTTTGCCGTATTTGTACGGTCGTATACGGCCGTATTACGGTGTAAGTTTCAGACTTATACATGCAGTAGCCGCATGTCTTATTTCGCAACAAGTCAATTCCGGACCTGATCCTCACACTATGGAGATCCTCAAAGTACTGCCAGTGGTATGTTTTCTACTATAATCTCTAATCAACCCCACTCTAACATGTTCTATGTCATGTCCAGATCATATATTCTTTGATTACTTTGCCCCGATCCAGGAGGAACCATGATACCGGTCAAGATATCTCCTGGCGCTGTTCCTTTCCTCCCATTGCTTGCTTTCCCCCCTCCCAGTTCCCGTATTTTTACTCGATGTCATCTGACGCTCCAGACACATGTGCACTCGCCGAGGATCAAGCTTTTCAGGTGGTTCTTGGCTGTGGAAAACGTCCCAAGAATCCTGACCGCATGAACGCCCTAATTCAGGCTGAACGTGAAGGTGATGATCAGCCTCTGCGTCGCCATCGCCGATCTCGTCGTTTACCCAAGAAGAGCGCTGGCATTATCAACAATGACAACTTTTTTCCATCTCTCCCAGTTGACCCTTCAGATGCCGATGACGGTGATTTCACAGGGGATGACTCTGACTCTAGCTCGGAGTCAGAGTCATTAGGCTCTAACAGTGATGTCCAGGAGATAACAAATGTGGAGGTAAGTTATTTCTCGTGTTTCTCTTCACTGGTCTTACTAATTATGTAGCTTGCTGCAATGCTGCCTACGAAAACTGTACCACAACGAGGGGGAAACGACACACGCCAACTCCGACAGAAAACGAAGCGCAAGGCCAACCGACCTTTGCCTGCCACCAGCGACTCCCAGGCATCCAAGCGTGCTCGCGTGGAGGAAGTAGATGACGAGGACAGTGGTAGCTTACAGCCATCGACGAGCTCAGCTCTTCCCCGACTATCGAAGGTGAGTTCTTTCCTGTTGTTTATAGCTATTCTAACTCGGGTCACTCCAAATCATTAGCAGGCCAGCAAGCGCAATCCAATCTATTATTTCTACGAGCTTGTGGAGATGAATTCCGACGGACAAGCAGGCGACGTTGGCGACAAACACTACAAATGCTATTTGGGCAACCGCAAGGTCCTTACCATCACGCGTGCGATGAAAAGCAGTTTGAATGGTATGTTACATTTTGACGGCATGTCTTGTTTCTTACTAGTTTCAGGTTTGATCGGTCATCTGAAGACTCATTTTCCACCAATGTATCGACTATATCTGCTCTTGAAGTCCCGTGGGACCCCACCTACCGACGACGAACTCACACGAAATGGTTGAAGGCCTTTCGCTCTGCTACCACACAAATGTCCACGACAAAGCGTCCCATGCTATCTACCGCACACGCAATATTCCGTGGACTCCAGGAGTCGATTCGAGATGACTTGGCAGAACTTCTGGATTCAGCTCCAGTGAAGCTGCGGTCTGCGCTAACAAGTGCTCATCGTAAGCTCAGTGATTATTACTTCAAGATTGACAAGTCGCCTTTCTACGTCTGGGCTTCAAGTATGTTACCTTTCATTGCGAGTTTGTTTGGCTAGCTAATCAACTATTCCATAAGTTCTTGACCCCCGCATCTCGTACAATGGGCTCCACAGCGACTGTGGAGATGATATCACCGCACAAATGCATATCGAGACGCAGAAGAGCAATCTGCATGCTCTTTATAAGAAGGAGTATGCTACAAGGGTGGCACAATCAATCCCTTCGTCATCTCCCACTGAAGCAGGCCCAGAGAACACTGGGCGCCAGTCTCCGACGAAGGTCAACTTCACAGCAAGGTACAAGAAGCGATCGAATGTGACGATAGATGAATTCGAGCACTACTTGAAGCTCCCGCAGGAGGATTTCGATACTTGTGACCCCATTCAGTGGTGGGCAGGTCGTCGTGCACAATTTCCCAACCTTTCTCGTCTCGCGCGTGATGTTCTTGCAATCCCTGGTGAGTGTATAGCCTATCTAAAACATTCATAGTATCTAATTATTGTCTTCGCGCTATTTGCAGGGTCTGCTGTTGCCGTTGAACATATTTTTTCTGGGGGTCGGGACACAGTCTCTATGCGGCGTGCAAGCCTCAAGCCTGAGACAATCAGGATGCTAATGTTGCTGAAGGCAAAGCTTCGTTTGGCTCGTGCTGCAGTCCAAGACCTCGTTTAATGTACCGTATGTACCGTATACGGCCGTAAAGCACACCGTACCGTACCGTCAGCATATTTTTTTTCATCCGTAATAGACGGTTATGTTTTAGCTTCATACGGCGGCACACCGTATACGGTACGGCCGTACGCCGTATACGGTATGGTGAACAGCCCTAGTGGTGAGTGTTAACAGGGACTACGTACTGGAAAAAAGAGTGAACTTTATAGAATTAAAAAGGCATTGGTATCCTTGCTGAAGTACAATGTTCACCCTGGAGACCCTTGTAGGTAGAAGACGTCCATTTCAGTTGAAGCTGCACAGCGCCTGCTAGCTGGGCGCTCACCTGGGAGAAACTCAGGCAATTACAACTGGAAGTAGTTAATTAGCACTGAAAATTCATGGGCAGTCACTGGGGACTTACGAATGGTAGTCTGCGCCAGATGAAGTCTGCAAATAATCAAGTCTGAAATGTTGCTGAACAGGCATAAATTACAATCTTTGTTTGAACTAAGGAAGTGCTTACAATTACTGCAGATGGCGAAGCCTTGGTTGGACCCGAGCATACTAGCTCGGGTTTTTATCAGGATAGCCTGATGTACATCCCTGTACCAACTCTATGTCACTTGTTATTTATTAAATCTGGTAACTACAACTACTACAGTACAAGTACAACTATCCATCCTAATGCAATTAATATAAAAGCAAATGAAATATACCAGTTATAAACGAACTCAAACATTGCTCAAATGTGTGTACATAGTCAGGAAAAGAGACAAATGATGTGAAAGGCACGCCTAATGTATCATATGTGAAATTATGTAATCGACTAATCCCACGATAGCGGGCATGCTCTCTTTGCACTGCTGGGCGGGTGCATAATGAGAGATATAGATAGAACGTGATGCATGGGCTTGAATGAAGAAATTTTGGGCCTATAAAGGAATAAGTATTGAGAACGAACGGCTGCGTCAAAAGAGTTTTAAAAGATCAAGACTGCAAACAAGCTTGTGCATGTGGCCAATGTAATGGGTGGGAGATATGATCGTTTGGACATATTGGGGATAACTTTTGCAAAACCTTGTGTTCTGAAGAGCAGAGCCTGTCCGTGCCATTGCGCGCCATCGAGTTCATGCTAAAAATGGAGATGTGAGGCAGTAGCCTCTGCAACACATCCGGCCTAAGAAGAGATACAAGCTGTGATTAGGTACTCGAATCATCCTTTGTCTGTACAATGTATATGAAATAATGACATGCACGAAGTATCATAAATGAATATAGCTCGTAAAGTAACACTAGAATATCGTTAGGCTAAGGACGCAAGATCACCCAGGCCAGCTATTGAACTGAGGATCTCATTGTTATCCTCAGGATCTAGCCTATGTTTCTTTCCAGTTGGTGTGACTTGTACCCGCACTGGCGTCATGTCCTGCAAGAGGCATAGGGACTTCATGTACATGCGACGTCCAGTTTTCTTGTCGCTTGGATGCAGTTTTTGCAGCACGGCTGCATCTTGAACAGGCCAGCCGGGTGCCTCAAGATACTTGTTGTAAATCTTGATGACAGAGTCATGTGAGTGCAGGACTCGCATACCCACCTCCTTCTTGTAAGCAGGCAGCTTCGACATTATGTTTTGCACGAAATCTATCATTTTCTGATGTCCCGCCGTCCATACAGGCTCTTTGGTAAAAAGGTGCTTGAATGTGATCCGGGGTTGCGCAAGTTCCTCCTGCTCTTCAGGGGGGAGTATGGAGTACCTATGTGAGAAGAACTGAGCAAGTTCAAGGATAACGTTGTCAAGTGGTTTGCAGTCGACAAATATATCTTGTGGAAAATATGCTCTCGCAATGAGCCAGCTCGATTTTGCGCATCCTCCAGACCCCACCAATGGATCAGCATCCAATACCTGTGTTATGAATTGCGTCTGGTGTAGGAATATAACACAGAGTGGGGCTATATGAAGATGGCTCCAAACTGATATCTTTATGTTGTGGTCATCCAACACCTAGTCTGCTATACTTGTGGAACAAGTGTGTTCAACCCAGGGGTCTGCGGTCTGGGAATAGTTTTGGGGGTAAGTGAGTGATGTGGGCATAATGTGAATATGTTCATCAGGTAATATGCAAGGTTCAAAGACACACACCGAGTAATGTGTCACGGATAGATTGCACAAGTTGTTGGGAACTCTGAAAGTCATTCAATTTCTCACCCACGATATCAAGGGCGAGGCAGTGAAGAGTGTGCGGAGTGACAGCCTTGTTGGGACACGCCCATTCAGTGCTTCCAAACTTGACAGTTTGAGTGTTTTGCTGAGGGATAGGGTGGATTACATCGTGAAATGCAATGCATCTTGTGATATTGTGAACTTTGTGTGATGTTAATAATTTATAGGTCTCACCTTCAGGTAGGACATCCTTTATCGACACCGCCAAGAGTCTTTGAACATCACGATCTTCTTATTGAGGATGTCAAATGCAGGGCACGTGTGAGTCCAACGGCCAACAGGCGGAAAACCTCTGGCAACAGGCTGGGGGATAATCAACGTCAGCTGGCTAGAGTCCTTGACGTCAGGATCCTCAGGGACTGCAACTTTGAACATGCGTGTGGTAGTTGGAAGGCCTAACACCGTCCTTGCAAGGTCAGCATCCTCGGCGCTGGCAGGCATCACAGATGTATTGACACCACGCATTTCAGGCGATGCTTGTGCGTAACGATAAAAAAAGTCAGCTAAGTATGGCTTGTCGTTGTAATCGAAGGAGCCTGTAATGATAACTCCCTCCCTATCCCATCTGAGAATGCGAGCGCAATTACAGATGATCAATACAGAGAATGCGTGAGTGCGATATTGAGCACCGAGCTGAGCGCCAGCATAGCTCGTTGTGTCAAAGCCCTTGTCGGTCTGAGAGACAATGGGCTTATCAATCCCAGAATGTTTGCTGAATGTGTTGTGTGCATCATTCCATTTGAATTCAATGTTCAATTCGAATTTGGAAATATCGCAGCCACGAGATGTTCTGTCGGCGTATACACATACATCCGGCTTGACGTTGAATGTGAACAACGAACAGTTCTGCGTATCTGAATGTTAAGATGGGAGTGAAGTGGGCCGCTTCTAGAGGCTACTGAGAGGCCAGAAGAGATCAGACTAGAGTCCAGAGTAAGTTGCCAATCTATTGAATGGTGTAGTAAAGTTGTACAGTACCTAGAGTCCAGAGTAAGTTGCCAAAGAGGCAGGGAGCACTGGACTCTGGGATATGGGCGACGTATGGTAAACAAATGTAAACAGACAAGCCACAATCAAAGGGTAAGTAATAACTCGACCTAGGGACGTCCTAGGGAGGTCAGGAAGTCATGTAAATAGTAAGTAAAGTGTCAGGAATAATGCTATGAGTATGAAGGCACAATAAGACACATAAAAGACATAGAAATGCATACTGTAGAGGTGAATGATCATATAACTAACAATAACATACTTCATTCCACGTGTGCGGTGTAGAGACCGACATCTCTGTGGCCTCATAGAGGTCTAATTTCCGATGCATGTTGAATGCTAATCATTACCTGAATCATTCCCTATCATATCCGACTCAATACACACCAAACCCAAAAACATCAGACATCAGACTTTGCACATTGCACATTGCACTATCAGACTTCGCATCGGACTATCAGATATCGTGCGCACTCGTCCTACCTATGTCCTGTGTCATTTTGCTAGCCCCACTAGGTGCGCAGTTACTTGTTTTCCCATTGCTAACATTGTAGACCACATTATTACATGTCCGCAGCACCTCATGTCTTATTACATAGGACATCAGACCCGAAGATATTGCGCTACTACTTTCACCTATATGGTTCCAGACTTCTATGTATCTACATAAATATTGGACTCCCCATAGCATTACCATCATCCAAGTAGAGGAGAGCTGTTCTCCGACGCTTAGGGGTCAAACCTGATATTTCGTAGTTCTTAGTTGACATTGCGAATATCATCGTTCCTTCACTGCCCATTATTATTGCGCATACCACTCGCTCTTCCGACGCTCGCTATAGCGTTACTATTAGTTTCCAATACCCCGAACCCGAACCTGATAACCCGAAACCCCAAAAACATCGGACCCGACGCTTTTGCATCGGACATTGTTTCCTGCGCTCGGACTATTGACCCCACATCACTCACTTACCCCCAAAACTATTCCCAGACCGCAGACCCCTGGGTCGAACACACTTGTTCCACAAGTATAGCAGACTAGGTGTTGGATGACCACAACATAAAGATATCAGTTTGGAGCCATCTTCATATAGCCCCACTGTGTTGTATTCCTACAGCGGCATGTTGTGCCTCTTCAAAATCAAGTGTCATCCGGTCCTGCCAATGAAAGTCACAACAGTCCAACATGCAATAAAAATGTCCCACTGTCATATCCCGTATTCCGGACCTACATCCGACAATATTCCCACGCCTCATCCGGACCTTCGGACACCCTATCCATGTCTCCAGTCCTCTATCCATCCGGATCCCTGCACCCCTGCACATCCACATCCACATACCTTTACCTCCATACCTCAATCCACGCGTCTCATCTGGACGTCCGGTCCGGTCCGATCCGATCCGATATACGATAAGCTTCCTAATTCAATTCCTGTGCATATAACGTTAACACAGCCTATTCCTCTATTCGGTATTCCTTGTCCTCGGTATCTCGGTTATACTTACTACCGGTATGCTTACTGATCTGTTAACCTATGCTTCATTTCCGACTTGCGCTTGATAACTTTGCGTATGCTTCATACATAGCCTCGGATGCTTGCTTACTGATCTTTCCGTTATTTCCTTAGTATATAAACTCTTGTATATGTCCTGTAGTTCCTCAGTCTGAATATCATATTAGTCCTCGCACTAGATCTCACTCTAAGTCCTCCTATCGGTTCTAGTCTTCCGCCTTAGTCAATATCCATCTCGGGCCTAGGGAGAAATTCCCTAGGCCAGAGCTTCCACTTATCCGCTCATCCGCTTATCTGCTCATCCGCTTATCCGCTCATCCGCTTATCCGCTCATCCGCTTATCCGCTCATCCGCTTATCCGCTCATCCGATCCTCCGAAGTTTCCGGATGTTTGTCCGAAACTTTCCCGCGGTCCTCCGGACCTATTCTGCTTCGGACTTTGTCCTTGCAGCCTTTCCTCTGTTTGCTTCTACTCAGGACGTGTCCTGAGTAGCCATTACATGTATCTGTATCAGGATGAAACCTCGTTGTAATTTCCGGAAGTTCCTCCAGAACTTTCCCGCACTCATCCAGAAGTTACTTGCACTCGTCCAGAACGTCCGTCCGAAGTTTCCCGTGCTTCGGATGTCCTTCGGACATCTTCGGACTTCCTCCAGACATCATTCTGAAATTAAGGGCACATACTCGGGTAAGGGGCGCAGCGCACGAGCTGAAGCCAAGCCCCTCGGAATCAGTCCTACCCTTTGTGCATGGTCTTAACACCCACCTGGATTGCTGTTACTTCCTTGCAGTGCTGCTGTTCTAATGAGGTAAGGGCCTGAACTTTCTCGCACTCAAGATCTGCATTCTTTTCGCGATACTGCCCAATGACAGATTGCATCTCGGATTCGCGTGAGTGAGCACCGATCTGGAGGCGAGTGAGACATGGTCATTTTTATGCAAATCTGATGCCTTACCTGCACATAGCGCTTTCGGAGAAAAAGCTCGTGGTGGCTATAACATAGCTCACATAAATCACTGTGCAGTCCGGATGACAAATCGATTTCCTTCAGAAGAACTTTAGCAGGCTAAATATATGTGAGCTAAGATACGAAAAAGGTATCAAAAGGCTGACACGCTGATCCTCCTCCTCTCTCATCCGTCAGCTAGCCCCCCAAGGGTTATACGCTGCCATTGCGGAGTCCTCATTGAATAAAGTAGGCTCGAATGGGTGAGCGTGGATCGTTGTAGAGCTAGTAGCAGGCTGGGGTGCAGGTGGATATGTGTGCGCGGGGTGAAGCTCCTGAAGCGGGTATGACTCACTAGTGAAACCGGTTGGGTCTTCGTCAGGATGCGAGGAAAGAAAAGCCATCAGGCGGTACATCCTGCAAGACTTGTTTGACACTAGCGTAATTTATCTGAAAATCACACTTACCTGAATGATGGATCCAACCAAACAGAGATAACAACAGATAGACCTCATATCCGGTATCACGGAGGTTCTCAGTGTTACTACCTTGTTAATTCATAAGTAGAGGCACGAAGTTCAAACTCATTCGGTCGATTAAATCAGTGTTCCATCAGACTAATGCTAAGTTTGCTTCTAACTATTTTTTCTTCGCAAGTTTTTGTCGCTCCTTAGCGGAGATATTTTTTAGTTGCATATGGACTAGATCTCCCACTGGCCAACACCCCATATAGTCATGCAATTCTGGAAAGTGAGTGACAGCCTCAATACCAAGTTAGATAGAAACAAGTGAAGACACTGAAGATGCACCTCTTTCTCAACAGAGTGCAATGCTGTAGGTGTTTGGTTTGTCTTGCTCTTGCTAGTATTGCAATGATTGTCGATCGATCGGTGAACATAATCCTAATGTCGGAATGAATACAATACCAGATCATGGAAAAAGAACCCACCTTGAACTTCTTGAAGTGACTAGGATCCCATTTGAGTGCCTTTTCTAAGTTATATCCTCCACAACCTCGGTGTCCTGCTTCACCCTCCGGTTTGAGGATTCTGGATCCATTCGAATCCGATGATAAGATGGAAAAATACATGGACATCTTTTCTGGCTTGCCATTCTGGTCTGCCAAAAAAGAGACCGACTTGGTAAGTTTGGGAGTAGGAGTGCGAGAGGGGATGGATGGGGTTACACGAAACGACATGGTTGTGAGGATGCACGATGGAGCATGGATACGTCCCCGGAGTGTATGAGTAGAAAATGCTATCTCTTCTTGTGGAGAGATCAAGACGAACGATGGTGTCAGATAAAGAATCTCTGTGTGATATGTCAATAATGGAATTGGCTGCGGAGGATCATCTGCCTGGTAAAATGCAGGGACAGGTGCAGATCTATGAACCATGATCACAGACTGATCAGTACACAGTTAGACAGTTAGAGCTAGGATTTAATGATGGATTGATTGCAAGAACCCGGGAGACTAGTACCCGCTAGGGAACAAAGTTACCAGGGAGATGTCGTCACATATCACCTATTGTTGTTGTGTTGTCGCCAAGTGTTTCGTTATTATATGACATGTCATCCGACTATCTAATTGTATGCATGATTACTATTAAGGCCTCAAAGACAAGTGAGACTGACCCTACATCGTAAGCCTATGTTTTTCCTACCCACCAAAAATTGCAAGGAATATCGCCTTGAAGGGCGTCTCGTCGGACACAAGAACACAATCAATTGTTTGGCAGTCTCAAGGAATGGCAGTCTGTTGGCAAGCGGTGGTAAGTTGTATGTGTGACAGTGCCATAGGATCGACTTACTAGAAAGTAGGCTCGGATGGCACGAGAATCTGGGACCTCAAACAGCAACTTCAGCTCCCATCCCCACGTCAAAATGTAGCCCTTCGAAATCCAGCCAATTCCATGACATGTGTATGCTGGATCACCCGCCAAGATGCAACACATGAGACATTATGCTATGGCACAAGATTAGGATTCATCGGTATTTGGCAACAACAGGGCGAAGGTATGGAGGACTTTAATGCCAAAGTGTCAAGAAGAATTGGCACAGGTAAAGAGATCACGTGTCTTACCTATGACCACGCTGGGGATGATACTCGTATTGCTACTGGGACATGGGACAAACATGTTCAAGTTTGGTCATTTGACTTCAAAGGACCGTTAATTCTGATCTTCAGCATCAAGCTCTCTACCACGATCCCGTGCACGATAAACTTCAATCACACTGCAAGTCGAGATTTGTTAGTCTTCGGAATGTATGACGGAGAGGTGTATGTCAATACACGATCCTCACGGATGATTCTGACATACCTTGTAGTCATGCGCTTTGGGGTACAGATGGAGCTATTATCGCTACAAACAATGCTGGACCCCTAATGTGAGGGATTTCATCGCAAAAGATCAGCATTCTTACCATTTAATCAAAGCGGGCATGCTTCTGTGGACATCACTCAAACACTATTTCTCATCGACAATGTCACTAATGGATTTAGCTTGCACCAACTGGACGATGCAGTATGCATCACAACCTATAATACTAACCCTGTCAAAACATTTTTGAAACAAGTAGTGTTTGGTGAAAAGACTGACATAGTAGTGGGTGGCAGTGACACAGGTGTCGTATATGTTTTCGACAAAAATGAGGGAAACCTCAAACAAGTGTCAAGGCATGCCAATAAGACAAGAGTGCAGGTGGTTACTGTGCGGCATTTTCATTCCTGGTTATTTAAGTGCCTGACAGACTGCAAGACCTATGACGGAACTTACCACAGTATAATTGTTGGGGCAATGTCTCAGGATGATACAGAGCTGATAATCTCTGTCTGGAGTCGCCAACGGAACAATCTTGAGACACCACGTCCATTTGGGAGGGCACTCAAAAACTTTGTGCGAGGAATTGTACAGTTGGTTATCACAATGGTTCTGATTGCATATGTTAGCCATGTCATACATCATATTTCACGATGGGCCACAATGTACTGACTTACCCTGATGATGCAGTTCGTTAAAATGAACACACCAATCTCATTAGAATCTCTGGGAAATATCTGGTGAAACTTGGCTTGACCACACGAGCCCACAAATGATGACATCCGTGTCTGGGTGGAGCAGTATATTAAACACCGAGGGGACATGGCAGGAAATTCAAATGAAGATAGGATACGTACTGGGCAAGGAAAGACCGGAATATTGAGGATTGAGATGGGGCATGACGAGGAGTCACAGGCCATGATTTTTCTTGGTACTTAGTACGGAGTCACTGTGATAGATATTTTCAATACAGGAAATCAAGAAGTTAAGTTATGCACGCAGGCGCAAATTACCAATTGATTTGAGCAGGCAAGATGCTGGGTTCGACTTTTCAGCATGCAGAGGTCACTTAAAATTAAATGACTTTTGTTCTCTCAACGTAAGAGAATATAGAATTTTTCCAAAACATAAGTTATACCAAACTCTGTAAAGTATACTAGCTGTTGCGCGCATGTACATGTCTGAAAGAAAGATAACTAAACATAGGTACAGGTATTATATAGTGGACGACTACATAATTAAACTCCGCCGGAGATGTTACCGAAGCGCCCATTGAGCGCCCATGTGTCACTGAGATGTTTACATAACCTGCTGAGTTTTAATTGTGAAGTCATTCTCTATATCATGGCGTTCTTGCCAAGATTGTGACTTTTCCAACTACTTTTACATATGAATACATGTATGATAGTATAGTACTTGTAATTATGTAGTGGGCATTGGCCAATCATTACATTCACTCGCGCACCCAGTGCGCTCCCGTATATGTCAGCACGGGACAATAGAATGTTGTGTCCTAACATCCGCGAATTTGCAAAATTTCCGCAATCACTGTAAGCCAGTCCACATTAAGTCATTCACTACAAATACTGACCTCTCGCGCCTTGATAGCTTCTTTCCGCTACCACCACCTCGATACGACATAGCTATTTTTTCAATAGACTTTGAGTAGACTTAGCGTAGACGTAGTATCAAATACAGTATGTGACATCTTAAGTTTAGTATAATGTTGCCTATAACTAAATGTGTAGATATACAGGAATAATGTCCAAATGCGCTGCGGCTACATTGAATGACGACACACCTACTGCGAAACGCATCAGAATCGATGAAGGTGAGTAGTAATATAATAATGTCCATCCATTATTCACATGTATCACAGGGATTCAGATAGCACCCCTAGCAGATGAGCGTGCATGGAGAATTTTGGAAGAATTCCTTACCACCGACATGACGTACCCACAGATGGAGGAGACCTTTCTATCGTATCTTGGTAATCAATACTATGAAGACGATTGGAAGGAATCTTGAGATGCGCTGTTCTCTGGTGACAGGGATGACAAGGCTGCCTTGGACAACCTTTGCATTGTAAAGGCGAAGCATATACTTCCGGCTTCCCGTGCGCACAAATCTCCTACTATGGACAGGCGATTGTCTCTGTCGCCTGTTCAACCTTCATGTAGACCACTCAAAGTAAGTAAAATATTTTGATACAATTGTATGTATATCTGCTAAACGCTAAACAGCAACCGAAGTTGAAAAACCCCTACCTCGATCTAGATGCAAAAGATGACGATGAAGAGGAGGAGGAGGAGGGGAACAACAACAACGGCCCCTCCGAGTCATGCAAGGTGATGCACTTGCCAGGATCTTCATCGGCTGCTAGGTTTGCTGCAGTCATTGATCACCTCGCAAATAAATTCGAGGACACACAGAACAACTCATCACAAAATCAACAGCAGTCTCTTCCCTCCTCAATATCTGGTTTGATCACTTCGGCTTCAGCTCAATCACAAGATGGGAGAATGTATCTTCTCCATGTCCAATGTAAGTTCTTCTAACACCATAATTTATCATCTACTATCACTAATCAATCACAGGCAATGTCACAGACTACATTGCTCAACATCTCCGGAAGGAGAACTTCTGTGTTGTGGTGTCAGCTTGGCTAGCAGGCCAGCTGTACATAGTGGTGGACAGCCCTAAAACCATCGCCGAATCTCTTTGTTCCTCACTTTACCTCGCCATCAAACAATGTCTGTATTTCGGATGAAGAGCATGGAGCAGTTGAGCAGTCGAGCAGAAAATTCCCTCACCCAGCGTGGGTGAGGTTTAAACATGATAAGTACAAGGGTGACATAGCCCAAGTACTCGATTCTGACTCGCCAAACGATTTCATTGTGGTCCTAGTTCCCCCATGGGAGTTCCCCTATCCTATGCCTCGGGGATCTCGGTCGCTCCTCGACCAGGGATGCAGTCTCCGATATCAAGCGTGGTGAGGAAGTTGTAGGATGCCAGTACAAAGGGGAGAGATACTATATGGGCCTCCTACTGAAGAATATTCACCGTGATCACCTAGAACGTGTTGTCTGCCCCCATGCTGACGACATACAACTCCACTTGCAATCGGTGTAGAGACTCATGCCTCTCATGGTGTGATATGGCACTTTTCACTAGGGAGTTCATTGCACGAACTTGCAGCACCATTCTGTGTGCTATCTGCAGCTATCCCTATATGAGGCGCAGCTTTCCCGCGCAATGCGCGCACCATTCCCACGCTTTACGATGTATATGCGCGCGCGCTTTCCCGCGCTTGATCGCCCTATAGCACCAGCCTTCCAGAAGCATCCATCCACTGTCCACCAAGCTCTCTAGTGTGTATGTTTCCATTTCTCTTATCTGTGTATCGTTCCACCTTTATTTTGGACCCTTACTTACATATAGCTTTACATACCTTACTCGGTAGCGCTTCGGCTCCGCATGACAGTGCTTAGGCGCCATATATAAGCGCCAGCATTACATACTATTAGGAACTTTCCAACTTAGACTCTACCTCCCACTTACCCATCTACTACCTAGCAGAATATAGTTGCAATCTATTCCTTGGCACCTCGCACTCACATCTCTTGTCTTGCATCATATCACCACTTAAGCAAACTCACACTTACTCTCACTTGTTTCCGCTCACACGCACGCGCACTTCCCGCGCCTCGCGCGTACCTTCGCTTTCCCGCGCCTCGCGCGCACCTGCGCGCTTTCTCGCGCTTCGCATCAGCCAACCAGTAGCGCCTTTGGCGTGCACTACTAGATCCTTGCTGCACTCGCTTCCCCTTTAGGGTCAAACGCACTTGTTGTCTCAAGTATAGCAGACTAGACAACTGTCATATCCCGCATTCCGGACCAACATCCGACGACATTCCCACGCCTCATCCGGACCTCCGGACCTCCTGTGCATGTCTCCAGACCCAATCCTCTATCCGTCCGGATCCCTGTACTCCTGCATCTGATATCTGGATGCCAGATCTGATATCCACATCTCTGGATCTCCGGATCTGACCTATCTGTCATGTCCGAACCCAAACCTTAAATCAGCGCCCATCCCCTTATGGTAATCACCTGTCTCCGGACTTCCGAACATCCGGATCCGACCCACGTCTATCTTCCGGATCCGACCCGCGTCTATCTTCCGTGCCTTATCCCTTTGTATGTTCCTTCTTGAGTTAGACTTCCTCATTTTCCGTACCTCGTTTCATTTCTGGCTTTATTTTCCTATGTCTTCATCTCCGTCTTCATTTACTATTTTCCGATAGACTAGTGTTTGACTTTTCTACATCCTCCGTCCACAGCCTCGCATAGCTTCGGACTGCGCTGACTGACTCTCCGTTAAGTCCTCTGTAGTATATAAACTCTGTAGAATCTTTGTACTTCCTCAGTCTGAATATCATACACATATTAGTCCTCGCACTAGTCTTCACACTAAGTCCTCGTAACAGTTCTAGTCCTCTGACTTAGTCATTATCCATCTCAGGCCTAGGGAGGAATTCCCTAGGCCGAAGCTCCACTCCTCCGCTCCTCCGCTCCTCCGACCCTCCGATCCACCATTCCTCCAATCCTCCAAGTTTCCGGAAGTTCCTCCGGAACTTTCCCGCGGTCCTCCGGACCTATTCTGCTTCGGACTTTGTCCTTGCAGCCTTTCCTCTGTTTCCTTCTACTCAGGACTTGTCCTGAGTAGCCATTACACATATCCCTGTCAGGATGAAACTCCATTGTAATTTCCAGAAGTTCCTCCGGAACTTTCCCGCACTCATCCGGAAGTTTCTCGCACTCGTCCGGAAAGTCCTTCCGAACTTTCCCACGCTCCTCCGGAAGTCCTTCGGACTTCACTGGACTTTCTCTGGACTTCATTCTGAAGTTAAGGGCACATACTCGGGTAAGGGGCGCAGCGCACGAGCTGAAGCCAAGCCCCTTGGAATCAGTCCTACCCTTTGTGCATGGTCTTAACAGCAACGCGCGACCTCACAACATTTACAGATACAGTCAGGAGCATCATTTGTTCCTCTCAGTATTGTTGTTTCTACATCGGGGTGGAACCAATCCTTCCTCAAGGCAACCGTGGTTGCATTTTCCATGCAGTTCTTGCGCGTGGGCGATTGGGCCAGGGTTGTTAAAGGAGACCTTGGCCCAAAAATCAGACAGGTCATCTCGACTGACCTTCCTACTGGTTCTGTCACACTAGAATTGATCTTAAGTGGCCACTGAAAGGAGATTGATGTCTGAATAGAGGACATAGAACGTATGTTCCAGGTCAGCGACACAGTTCGAGTGGTAGCAGGCCCATATTTAGGTGTGGAAGGGCACATCATTGAAATGGTAGATGATGTATTTCGTCTTTGTCAAGCCGTCTCAAAGGAAGAGGTGAGTGTCTCTTTTCAGTTGAACATTGCAAAATTATCTAACACACGGGTATAGGTGGAAGTTTTGAAGTACTACCTAGACCGCCACCCTCTGAGTCACACGATGCAAGGATGGCTGCCAATGCAGCAACTTTTTGAGCCTCCCCCCGATATTGAATCCATCCAAATAGGGGATCACATAGAAGTACTTGTGGGACAGCACATAGGGAAATCTGGTATCGTACGCTGGTTTCCCAAGGCATCAAACGATCTATGGTTTCAAGATGGATCATTAAGTATCCCAGTTCCCATTGCGGCTGTTCGGCGGATCCCCAACCTCCAAACACTGCGGTATACGAAAGACAGGGGTTATGATGTCAAGCCCGGAGATGTTGTGAGAGTCGCCCGTGGGCCAGAGCACCCAATGAAAGGGGTCGTGTGAAGTGTCGACTTTCTAAGCGCTCATTTGACTATACTTTCTGAGATTGACCGCTCACTAGTTAGTACTCGTTCTCCTCGGCCCATCTATGCATGTCTGACTTCTGACAGGTGAATGTTCCCATCAGATTCATCATCAAAATACACAACACCAGCTTGGATTCTTTTAAAAAGGACATCGGGCAAGAAGTTTTTATTGTTGGAGGTGACCATAAGGGCTACCAAGCTACATTGTATAGTTTCAACTCCAAGGATTGCATCCTTGCCTTGCATGGGCAGCAGCGCACCAAGATGGAACTCAAAGACATTGTTACCAGGTAAGCGACATGCATATATTTGCAGTGAATTAATTTCATAGGGTATTTAGGTACGGGATGAGGTTGAATGGTATTATGCTCGAAGGAGCCGATATGATATCTTTCTGCGAGATGCGGCAAAGATCGTACCTGGTAGCGCAACCTTGAAGTGTTACTCCCCCTCCTGAAAAGGTTTCCTCAAGCTCATCAGCTTCCATCATTGATCCTAGCATGCCATCTTCCACGTGGACCTCGTGGACTGCTAACCCTGAGGATCTTAACATGGCTGCTAACCCTTTGTCTAGCGTCAATTCCTCAAAGACTGCTGAACCCGACCCCTGGGCTGTTGATATCAATGACATGCTTGACACTAGAACGGAAGAACCTAAAGAGGGTGAGTCCTTCCGTAGAACCGTCAGAGCATTACCATTGATTTGATTATAGGCCCACTAGCTTGGTTAATGAACAAAGAATTCTCCCCTAAATTCACTACTTATCACGCAATGCTGAAAGTCTCGCCCTCCTTCATGGGAGGCAGGCTACACAATCGATTTGTGTTGACAGCCTGTCCTGACCCCTTCCTCGGTCAGAATGGACCCGCCCCTGAAGGCTATGTTGCAGTGTTCTGCTCATCGAATGGCACAGGCGCTGTAATTCAGCATTATCATATACCTGCCACAGATCTGAGTCCAGCCCCCCTGTGCAAAAAGAACCAACAGTGTATTATTCTGGACGGAAGCCATCGCGGTTCTATCTGCGATATAGCTAAGTGCTACCTCAAGAAGAACACCGTAGATATTACAATCACTCCATCAACGTTAATCAGTTTGTGTTTTGATCAGATTTGCCTTGTAGAGCAGTCACGCATGATTATGTAATACTATGTACTATCACCCTTAGCGTAGTCAGCCAATTAAAGATCGTTTATCGTTTACCAAGTGATATACTGAATGTCCGACGAATACTACTGTACCACCACTGCACTACTGTACCATTGTGTTATTTATTACCTTACAAAGTAATATACCAAATGGGTGACTTTCTGTAGACTTAAATAATGCGGTTTAGAATAGAATAGAATAAAAAATACCATTTAAGGAAACCCTGCCGCGATGCCACTGTTCATTTAGGACGACTTTCCCGCGCATTATTTTCTTCACCCTCTTACAAACTCTAAATCTGTAAGGGGGGGGGCCCCCCTTACAGATTATAATTGACGGATTATTTCGTTTTAGGCCACTAACGCCCTTGCTATCTGCTTACTCATCGCTTAGTAATCTACATCTGAGGTCCCCATCTCATGCATTTTCTCCATAGTGATAGTTGTTGCCTCATTCCACCATCTTGCAATATACAGGAACCACTACGGCCCAATTCTTAAGCTCCTTTGTGAAGTTTTTACACTGAATTTTTAAGATTAACAGCAGGAGACAGTGCAGTCACATATGACTGCAACCGCACAGGTTACAAGTCGTGCAATGCCGTCTTTACTCTCCCCATGTAAGTCAACTAATGAACACCATCCATCCTTTGAACTCCGGTAAAGTTATGTTTTGTTAAACACTTTGATTCAGTATGTGTACTAACGTTATTCTGACTACTTTCTACCAACTTCCAGGCTCACCCTTACACCTGCTGGCAGGGATTTTGGAGACATATAAAAGCATGGGTCACAGGACCACCAAGTAAGTATCCTTTTTATTCAAAAACTACAACAACAACGCTATGTCTGACATCCCCTCTCCCCAATCTATGATACCCCCCGGCACCAGCCTATCTTACCCAGAACTGTGCTACAATGATGCCGGCAACGCCTATGCACACAATAGCATCGGCACTTGGGTCCCTCATCCAGGAATTTGCAATGTATGTTCACTCTGTTCACTTCCATAGTCTCGAATACTCAAGTTCTTACAGGCTCTTACATCTCAATGGTCTTTTCACACAGAGTCTGGTACTTACGCACTCAGTCCAGCCAAGTTCATGTCTCCTCCACTGTCTAGTTCTCGTATTGGTATGCGCCAGGTGCCGAGTAACGATGTCATCGATCCTGTCCTCCTCCCCCTACCTGACTCCGGCAATCTGGACTTGACAGACGCCGTGACTATTGCAGAGGCGCGTGGCCACATTCCTGCAGCCAAAACGGCAGGTTCACAGCGCAAAGCCAAAGCCCCAAGGGGCAAAGGCAAGGGAAAGGAAAACATCCCATCCACTATCGCAAACAAGTGTTCCCGAGAGAATGGAGATGACGATGATGATGTGCGAGTGAGACGAGGCCGTCCTCAAGGCTCTAACAACTACTCTAATCTAGATGTCAATTCTCTCCTCGACATGGTCCAAGACAAGCTCCCTCTTGGTCAACGTGGGTGGAAGACCATTCACCTCAAGTACTGCCAATGGGCTAAGGTGAACCACCGGCCTTCACACAAAATTAGTTCACTCAAGACGAAGTACAAACAGGTAAGCTTTGAATTGTCTATTACTGATAGACTACTCACATACCTGCAGTTGGTGAAGACCACAAAGCTGACTGGAGATGGTGTTTGCCCTCCACAAGTTACATGTGCCCATCACATCAACCATCTTATCAATGAGCATGCCAGAACACATGACCTGAACGACTCGGACTACAATACTCTTGAGAATGACGACGATGACATTGATGACGACAATCACTCCATCGCATCAGACCAGGATGAGCCATATCGTGCCTCCCCCCCAATTCAACACACAGCTATTGCACGCTCTACTGCTCGCACAGATGCGCCTATTCCACATCACAATGCTCGAGGAGCTGCAGCCACTGATCTTCTCACTCGCCTTTCCAGTGCTTTTGACCCAGCTGCCCAGCGCGACCATGATGAAGAACGGGCCAAATGCAGCCTTGCTACCACGCAACTGCTCACCCAAGGCCAGCAGCTGCATGATTCACAAGCCACACTAGAAACTATGCACGGTCAACTCTTCGACTTGCACAATTGCATGTACGATGTCAAACATGAATGAGACCGGGCAGAGCTTCGCATCGAAATGATGGAGATGAATGGATCCACACGCCGTCACCATATTCAGATGCCGAAACGGAAGAACCTGCATCAGGAGTGGTTCCCAGAGGGTGGGGGATCCATGAAGTGGATTACTGACGAGGGTGAAAGCACTGCATCTGAGGCACCCAAGCCGCCTCGCCTTCAAAGGTGTGGCCCTTCCAAATGTCTCAAGTATGCTGATTGTCCATACTTCGAGGACTTAGCTGATGAGCCTTACAAGGCCGTTCAAAGGGAAGGGTCACAAGAGGTTTGATCGTGCTATGGTACTTACCTAGTTTCTTGTTGTATTTACTAGGGTACCAATGTAAAAGGAAGGGTCACAAGAGGTTTGATCGTGCTATGGTACTTATGTAGTTTTCTGTTGTGCTTAGGGTACCAATGTACCATGCTGTCTGTCCTCATTCCGTCTCATCTGTCTCATCTCCTGCATCAACATCAACATTGCATTCCTCATCTGACGCAGCGCTCGGTTTGTCTCGGACGTCTTTTTCCTATCCTCTCGTCCATCATCATCTCCTGCATCAACATCGACATAGCATCCCTCATCTGACGCACGACTCTGAACGCACTGACATGTTCATTACAAGTATTACAAGTTGTATCTACTGGTATTCTAATGTGACATGGAAGCACGAGACTCAATCCTTCTTCCTCTGCTCTGAAAACAACATGTTTTCGAAGTCTTGCCACACATCCAGATCATCCTCAGTAGCCTGCCAATGCTTCATATACACAGTTCATATCTGGTTGATACCGACACATATGGCATGCAGGTTGTGCAGCCGAAGACATATTTCGATAAGGTCACTGCGAGCTTCTTGGTTGGAGATGTCGAGTGGGATGCATAGCCTTCCAAAGGCCCCTTGGATGGCTCGCATGCCCCATTCTGCTGTTTGACGGTAAGATAGTAGTTCTCGGTTAAATATCATATGCTCCTCGATTTCAGCAGCTGAGCCATGTAAAACTTGGCCATGTTTCAGAGGCGCACGAATGCGCCCGTCTGTTAAGACCATGCACAAAGGGTAGGACTGATTCCAAGGGGCTTGGCTTCAGCTCGTGCGCTGCGCCCCTTACCTGAGTATGTGCCCTTAACTTCAGAATGAAGTCCAGAGAAAGTCCAGTGAAGTCCGAAGGACTTCTGGGAAAGCGTGGGAAACTTCGGAAGGACTTTCCGGATGAGTGCGAGAAACTTCCGGATGAGTGCGGGAAAGTTCCGGAGGAACTTCTGGAAATTACAATGGAGTTTCATCCTGACAGGGATATGTGTAATGGCTACTCAGGACAAGTCCTGAGTAGAAGAAAACAGAGGAAAGGCTGCAAGGACAAAGTCCGAAGCAGAATAGGTCCGGAGGACTGCGGGAAAGTTCCGGAGGAACTTCCGGAAACTTGGAGGAATGGTGGATCAGAGGATCAGAGGAGCGGAGGAGCGGAGCTCCGGCCTAGGGAATTCCTCCCTAGGCCTGAGATGGATAATGACTAAGTCAGAGGACTAGAACTGTTACGAGGACTTAGTGTGAAGACTAGTGCGAGGACTAATATGTGTATGATATTCAGACTGAGGAAGTACAAAGATTCTACAGAGTTTATATACTACAGAGGACTTAACGGAGAGTCAGTCAGCGCAGTCCGAAGCTATGCGAGGCTGTGGACGGAAGATGTAGAAAAGTCAAACACTAGTCTATCGGAAAATAGTAAATGAAGACGGAGATGAAGACATAGGAAAATAAAGCCAGAAATGAAACGAGGTACGGAAAATGAGGAAGTCTAACTCAAGAAGGAACATACAAAGGGATAAGGCACGGAAGATAGACGCGGGTCGGATCCGGAAGATAGACGTGGGTCGGATCCGGATGTTCGGAAGTCCGGAGACAGGTGATTACCATAAGGGGATGGGCGCTGATTTAAGGTTTGGGTTCGGACATGACAGATAGGTCAGATCCGGAGATCCAGAGATGTGGATATCAGATCTGGCATCCAGATATCAGATGCAGGAGTACAGGGATCCGGACGGATAGAGGATTGGGTCTGGAGACATGCACAGGAGGTCCGGAGGTCCAGATGAGGCATGGGAACGTCGTCGGATGTTGGTCCAGAATGCGGGATATGACACTGTCAATGGATGTCAAACCATGAGGGAAGGCAGTATCTGCGACAAGGTAATAATTGGGAGGTGTGCTGACTTGAAGCTGAGTATAAATGTGAGATGCAAGACAAGAATCGTGCCAGCTTCCAGGGGCATTGGTCCTTGCTGCGATCATGACACCTTTCGACAATTGAGTATGAATGGTCGGAGAAAGATGAGAAAATGCACCTTCAGCAGAAAATGCTATGACTGAACTAACAAAGTGTTCGGAAAGCCACCCGTTGTAGGTGGCATTCTCAATGTCAACATCCTCAGAAGTCTGGACGGGGAGTTTGAGCCCATCGATACTTCCAAAAGCACCTTGCAGTTGCAGGTGACATGCGACCACAAGAGCACTACAACACTCAAACTCAGGGCCCTGTAGCCATCGAATGGTGGCATCAGCCATAGAATGAAGAGTCTGTAGCAGCATGGGAAGTCCTGAAGTGAGGTAGCGAGAAACAGTGGCTGGAATCAGCGCAAAGATCTGTTGCAGGCTGGTCTCGTGCATAGTAGAGTTTAGATAATGGAGTATGAGCCCAAGGGCTCCAGCAGCATTGAGTGAATGCTGATTCAGGCGCGGAATACCATGTGAATTGACATCAGTATGTGGGATAGGCTTGTTGTACCATTGACTGGCAAAACCGAATGTAAGGATTAGTCCAAATGTTTGAACGTCGATGCCCATAGTTGTAATGAAAGCATGATTGTTTTGACTCTGGTACAATGCTTGCCATGGTGTATTGTGATGTGGATCTGGGAGGAGTTGGGCATGACAAAGGTAAAGTTGTCCATAGTTATGAGTCTCAATATGATGGAGTCGAGCAAGCTCGACTCCAGCAATCACAGCGGCTGCTAACATTTTCGCATCTTCTTTGTCATCGAGAAAGGCCACCTCCTCTGTATCGTTTGTCAGAGCATAGTGTAGTAGGAGATCCTCCATTGGGGTGCTGAGAAAACTCTGATTATTTTATTCAAAGTGTGTTACAGTTTGGTTTTCTGTAAAGATTATCTTTGGCAGATATGTTTCAAGGTCCGTCATATTCTATTTTACATTATTTGGCCTACGGAAAGTCACCCAATGCCCGACGAATGCCTTCTGAATGCGCGAAGAATGCCCGCTGGATGCACGACCAGCGCCCATGTCATTTTCTCATGCATAAAACTTCTCATTTTCCTATCACATTTCGCCATAGGAAAAATTTGAGATTAAACTGCCATGGGAAATGCTTGACATTATATAATATTTTGCATTCCATTTTTTTGCGTCGAAAAGTTTCTATTTATCTTTTTTCACAACATTTCCATATTTGTATTGTCATTTTCTTGGCTGAAAAACCTGAAATATTCTCGAGGACTTAAAATGTTTGTCAAAATGTGTCACTTTGCACTGCCATTTTTCCATTCATCAAAATTTCCTGTTGAGCCGAAATCTAAATTCAAAGTAAAAATCCCTCATACATCAATCCCATTTTGATTCAAATCTTGCTTGCGTGAAAATTCCGAAACCGCCGATGTGTAGGCTTTCCATAACCCTGAGTCCCACTATTAAGGGTACTCAGAGTAGTTTTAGGATTTTCGGTAAAGCTTGCTAAGGCCCGCTAAAGCTCGGGTAGAGCTTACAGAAACACGGCACCATAATCCTCGGCGCACATCGGCACAACGTCGGACTTTCAAACGACACTTAGGATTTGCGAAGCATGCGATGGGGAAACTTGCACAAGTATCATAAAGAAATGTTCTTATATTTGACAGTTTCAACATTGAATACGATGGTAGTTACAATTTGAGCTTATACAGGATAGTCTTACCAGCAGCATCAAGACCAAACATCAAAATTAGTATCTCCTTCTCGCAAAAAAGACCAGCAAGGAGATGTGAGGAGGAGGGACTTGATGGAGATCTGCGTCCCTCCGCAGAGACGGGAGACACGACAGTTAAGTGGCCGGGGGGAGGAGGAGGAGGAGGAGGGACTTGACGAAGATCTGTGTCCCTCCACAGAGATGGGAGACACAACAGTCAAGCGGCCGGGGGGAGGAGGAGGGACTTGTCAGTGGTGTCAGAAGACTCCACCTCCAACATGATCGGTCTTCGACTTGCCAGCAAAAATGAGGTGCTGCTGGTCAGGTGGGTCTGCATCTGATAAGACTAAAATAGAACTAGATAAGAGCAAAAGTTAGTGAGCTCGAGAAAAGCACAAAATCACTTACCTTGCATGCATGACATCTGATAAGGTGATGACCATGATGGGCCTGAGGCCTGTGTTCTAAGTGCTGGGTGCTGAGGTGTGAGGTGAGATCGAGAACGACGCCAACTTACGACGTGAGATGAAACATCGGACTATTCCGAAATTTTAAACTCCACTGAAATCTACGTCACATATGCACACCAGATAGGGGTTTTGATACCCTTGATCCCCATCATGCCTCGTCAATCCAACCGTGCACAGATGCTGAATGATATTGACCAGACTGCCCTTGTGGTAGCCAGGGCAAGATATCAGCAAGTCATGGAAGATGATGACTCTATGGACTCTATCTCAAGTTTTGAATCTTTTGATCTTACCCATGACTCAGAGCTTGATATTTTCTTAAATGTCATGATTACCCCTCCCTCGCCTCTTTCTCCAGTCCTCTCTGGCTTATCTGACGACTCATCTGACTTTTCTGATGACTCATCTGATTCCGACAGCTATGTTCTTGCCCACTACAACCGCCTCCAAGATGCTATTTCAACTCTCCAGGATGAAGTTTTAAGGGCTCGTGTACTCCACAGGCCCAAGGAACCTCTCCCAAGGGCCCCGCAGCTCCACCTTCTTGTTCATTTTGGAGAACATCGCCCTCTTTTATTTCGTCATAAATTACGTGTGGACCCAGAAATCTTTGACAACATCCTCGATCTAATCTCTAACCATCCTATTTTTCACAACAACTCAAACAACCCCCAGCTTCCTGTTGCTATTCAACTTGCAATTTTTCTCAACCATGCTGGCCACTATGGCAATTCCATCTCTCTAGTGGATGTGTCTCAATGGGCAGGCGTTAGTGTTGGCTCTGTGGTTAACTGTACTAATCGTGTAATGGTTGCACTGCTTGACCAGCACAATGCCTTCATGGTCTTCCCTCCCCATGACTCAAAGGATTTTGAGCTTGCTCGGCAGTATAGTGCAAAGGCTACCACTTGCCCTGAGTGGAAGAATGGGATCCTAGCTGTTGATGGGACCACAGTTGATCTGTATGCAACTCCAGGCTTTTTCCATGAGGCTTTTTATGATAGGAAATCTAAGTATTCCCTTGGTTGTCAAGTGAGTTTATTGGTTTTTATTTTTTATGGTTAAGAAATTTAAAAAAATTCAAGGCAGTCATTATGCCCCATAATCTTCTTATAGTTGATTATGCTCTTGGTCACCCTGGAAGTGTCCATGATGCATATGCATTTAAATCCACTCGTATCTATCAAGAGCACGACACACTTCTGCCAGCTGATCACTGGGTCTGGGCAGACAGTGCTTACCCACTGAACACCTGGTGTATTCCCCCTTTCAAGAAGCCCCGCAATGGATGGCTAACAGCAAATCAGAGGACCTTCAATTATTATCTTTCCAAAGTTTGTATTTTTTTCTCCTGATTTTTCTTCATTTTAATTTTATTTAGGTCCGTGTCCGTGTTGAACATGCATTTGCTGCATTGAAAGGGCGGTTCCAATCTCTTCGAGATCTTCAACAGAATATCAATTCAGCAGAGGACCTGCAGGCAGCTGTCCATTGGATTCAGTGTTATTTGATACTTCACAACATGATAATCCATTTTGAAGAAAAGCACAATCTTACAGGGAACAGGGGCTCAGTGAAATGGGCTTGTCAGGAGGACAATAATATTGCTCATGGTGAAGATGAAGGACCAGATGGGAATGGGCAGGTGGGTGATAGGTTGTATGAAGGGACACCTGGTCACATTCATAGAGAGATGTTGAAAGATTTGTTATTGGACAGTCCTCACTCAGGGGCACAAAGGAGAGGAGAGTAGGAATAGTTGCAGATTCTATTGGCAAGCTAGTATACACAAAGATCAATGTAACAGAAAGTAACATGTGTAACATATGAGCAGTATGAACAGCAGGATAGCACACCCTCAAGACCCAGAAGGATTAGTAAGCTGAGCAAGTTCAATCTTGAGGCAGAGCGTTGTTGCCTCCTCAGCATGTGCATGTGCCAATGCATCATGCATCTTGGCCTCTGCCTCGCGGAGGCGGATCTCGGAGGCCTTTGCCTCCAAAGAACATTGATGGGCAGCAGCAGCTTTCACACATTCGTCGGCACGTTCAGTCTTGAGAAATCTGTGCTCACTTACCTGGCGCGCAAGATTATACTTCAGCATGTATCACTTGTTCTTCAGCTCCTCCCTCGTAATCCTATCCGACTGCGCATTCCCGATCTCATCCTTGATCATATCAACTTGGCTCTGAATATTGGACCGTGCCTTCTTCGTCTGCTTGTGTTTGCCCATGGAGGACACAGCTTTAGATGTCGGCGCTGCAGGCGCCGATGACGATGACAGTCTAGACTGCGAGGACGACCCTGAAGAGCGGCGAGAGATAGGCTTGGGTGATGCCATGCCCGGACGTTTCTTTGGATCAGCGAGCGCAAAGGAACTGCAACTGTCATGGTGGGAAGTTTGCGATTTCAGCGGTAGAATGAAGTCTGATTTTGGCGGGGGAGTGATAGAGGGGGATGGGGACGGGGACAGGGACAGCGATGGGGACGATGGAGGAGGTGGTCGCTTCGATCTTGCAGGCCTAGACTTAGGTGGACTATCCAGGATGATGACATTAGGTTCGTCCCAGTAATCAGGCATCACAGGGTGATTGCATGGTGGTAGGTCACCAAACGAAAAATCTGTCCCCTCCCCATCATTGGGAAGGGTAGAATAATCTAGCATGTTGATGTCCTCATCCTCGTCAAGAGGAGAGTCAGAGGGGGGAGGCGTGCTGTGAGATTGAGTATGATACTGGGGGCGCTGGGCATGCTCCTCGCAGTAGCCCATCTGATAGGGCTGAGGGGCGTGACTGAATCCATAGTGACTACTGGGAGGAGGATAAGTGCCGGGAGGAGGATAAGTGCCGGGAGGAGGATGAGCGCCGGGAGGAGGATGAGTGCCGGAAGAAGGATGAGCGCCAGGAGGATGAGTGCCAGAAGGATTATTAGCACTGGCAAGATTAGGCTGAGGATGAGTGCCAGGGGCATAGCCATACTGAGCGCTTCCAGAATTCGAGCCGTTAGAGTATGAGCTCCCAGCTGAATGTGAGATTGAAAAAAAATTGGCGGCGTGGTCCGTTCCCGGGCGTGATGAAACCGTTCGAGAGGACAATGCCGGATTCCCCCTCAAAATGATAGCAAGATTGTCGTACCACGGAAATTCTTTGAGTACCTGCACTGTGAAATTTGTCAGTTAGACTATCTTAAATATGAAAGGGATACATACCACGTAAATTCTGGGCAGCGTGTTCGTCCTGCAGCACAACACCAGCACCAGTGGCATGCAATCAATCGTGGCATTCACGATATTTTTTTTGAGACTTTAAATAGATGTTAGTACATAGGGGGAGGACTATCAGACAAACTTATGCCTGGATGTGATTGTTTGTAGAGTCTCGGAATTTATCCGGTGCATTTGCATAGTGGTCTGTATAGTCACCATCGTCCTCAAAGACATGCTTGGCAATGATAGCGCAGATTGAGACTTTATCTTTGGCCGAGGGGCGGCCATCATCAGGGTGTGATTGTTTTACTTCAGAGGGGAATAATATCCGACAATCAGCTGAGTGGTCACGGAGGTAGTCAACGACCTTCTGGGTGCGGAAGGGAGCAGATAGCCATTGTATCTGAAACTTGGGCTGATCTGGGCCGGTAGTACTTCGCGAACCTCAAGACTTGCCACCCCTTCCACAGGTGACAGGCCCTGACATTTGGTCCATGGAGATTCTGTCTTTTCGAAAGGGTGTCTGCAGCGCTTTGAGTCGTGCAGAACGACGAGGAGGTCGTGGTCGAGCAGCAGGCATAATTTTCCAAGTTCGCTACGATGCTGAGTGTGCTGCATGTTCTGGTGGCTGTTCTTGCAGGCCTTACCCGAGTTTTGTTGAACTCTAGCCGGAAGTTAGCGAGCTTTAGCGATAGGCCCGTGTCGTTAGGCCATTGTAATGGATTGAAATGCCGTAAAAAAAGTTCCGACAATTTTTTAGGGAATTTCCGACATAGTATGATACAGCTCGTTCGACTCGGAGACTATACTAAACAGGGATCTTAAAACGATGCTTGAACGACGATTTTAACTCTAGATTGGCAGATTGTGCATGTGACTCGGAGGCCTTGAGCGCTTGAGCCTCAAGGCCTCACAATCCGCGCTCCTCAGAAATTAAAAGAGATACGTTGTCATCGTAAGCACTGCGCTTTGAATTGATAATGGGTACCGAGTGACGATATTCGCTTCCCAACTCTCACCTCCACTACCAATGGCTCTAGAGGACGTTAGATCCCAGCAGCTGCAATCAGAAACGAAGGCAGATGACTCAATCAAAGTCGATGTTACCGATGAGGTAGATTTTGTCGCTTATTACGAGCAGGCTACTGGCCGTTTAGTAGTTGACCCCGAGTATGTGGTTGTTGCTCCTACTTATCCCGAGTCCATCGTTACTCATTCGTAACTCACTAGACAGGCGAAGGTCGAGTTTGGGGAGGTAATGGCCTCTAGGCTCAAGCTTAGCCCCGATGGGTTGAAGGTTCTCTGGCCTCAACCCGCTGACGACCCGAACGACCCGCAAAATGCTCGTCATTTCTCGCTATCGTGTCCCTTTTACTAACACTAAGCTATTCATTCGTAGTGGACCGATTTCCGCAAGACTGTGCACTTGATCATCATTACAATGTCTGCAGTGGTACCTGACTTCGACTCTGGAATTGGTATGTATTTCGCCCTCGCTCATTATCCATAGTAGTGTCATTATGAAATACTTTTATTTGCAGGAATCGCGTCGATATTTGGCCTCGCTCAAACTTATGACACGACCTCGGGTGTCATCAACGATTTGACGTCAAAGTGCGTGATGCATCAATCGTTACTTACATTCAATGACAATTCCCTGAAGCTGGAGCATCTTCCTTCTGGGTGAGATCACACCATTACATGAGAATAACCTCTTCTCATCTGTAGTCCAGGTTGGGGAGGCATCTTCTGGGTCATGCTCATGAGACGATATGGTCGGTTGCCAGTACTCTTCTGGAGTCAGGTATATATTTCTAGTGATTTGGCCGATATGAACCCTGAAAACTGGAGCGCAGCTTTTTGCGCTTGCATTCTTGGTTGCTGCCACACTGGCACCGAATCTAGCCACCTTTGCAGGTATTTACACATTAATTTGGTATTCATTGGACAATGTTAACTTTTGATGAAGGGATGCGTTGCCTGACTGCATTCTTTGGGCAGGTCGTCATTTTTTTTCATGACTGCGTTAAACTGACTACGGTCTTAGAACGTGTCCCCAGGTGACAGTATGATTAGTAGCAATTCTCGTGATAGCTTTGTCATTCACCAACTTCCAAGGGTCTTTATGTCGTGACGGATATCTTCCCCTTCCATCTTCAAGCACGGAAGCTGAACATCTGGACCTCAGGTTTTGTTATGTCAGAATGAATCCTTTTATTGGGAGAAACATTTCTCACTATCTCATAGATCGCCTTTCCTATCACCGTTTGTATTTGGCTTTCTTGTAGCGCGTGCGAGGTACGTCTTACATATACTGTCCTTGATTCAGAATATTCATCAATAGTTGGATAGCTGGAGATGGGCATATGCTATCGGATCTATTTACAGCGCCATCGTATTATTTCTCATTGCGTTTTTTATGGAAGAAACGTACGTTCTGATATACCGTTTCTTATGATAGTGGCGTTGACTTTTGCTGAACCAGTATGTATGATCGTCACCTGGCATTGAAGCCACTGCAAATTTCTACGGGACTGCGATATCGATTTGAAACTTTGATAGGTGTCACTGGGTACAAGATGGCAAAATACACACCGCGATGGCCGGAAGTTCTAGTGGCATCTTTGGATGTCGCTTGGCGTCCTCAGTTTTTCTTTGTAGTTCTCTTTGAGGTGAGACGCATTGCATTGCTGACCATACGTAGTACATTTGCTGACCTTTTCAAAAGGCATTGGTTTTCGGGTTCTCGATTGGTGTGAACGTGGGCATTTCCGTTTCGACCTACAGTAATAAACTTATCGAATTTTGTAGACGACAAATGTTGTCTTCATGGGATCTTCTCCTCCCGTCGGATTTGGCTTCAGCCAATATGCCGTGGCTGGGGCGTATGCGACTCCAATTGCAAGTTTTTTCCATCTATGAATTATGCATGATTACTGTTCTCAGCATGGAATTTTTAGGTCGCCGTCCTTCTTGGCGAGTTCATTGGACGTTACGTCAATGAATTCATTATGGATCTGCATATTCGCAAAAATGGTGGTTTCTTTGAGGCCGAGAGCCGCTTGTGGTATGCAAACTCAACTGATGGTCTAAGGTTAGAGCTGAGAATTTGTGTAGGACCTGTTACTTAGCCATGCCGCTTTATATCTGTGGCTTTTTGACGCTGGGCGCTGGGATACAAAATCTCAACGAAACCGCTCTCATCATGGGCTGGGGCATTGCATTTGTTGCAATCACCCTCAACACTGTTGCAGTGTGTAAGTCTCGGATCCAATTCTTTGAGTGTCGTGGGAAAACTCAAGGAATATTATTAGACGCATATTGTAATGACTGCTTCCCTCGCAGGGCAGTGAGTGACGCAATATTACTCATTTGCATTTCAGTAACACGTTCTTCCCCTCTAGGGTGAAGTCAGTGCCCTCTTAAACTTTGCAAGATCAGTGGGCGGTGAGTTACAACGACGCATGATTTGTCCAACGTTCACAATTGTAGCCTAGGTTTCGCAGTCGCATATTTCCAAGTCCCATGGGCTACAAAATCTGGAGCATTGATGGTGTTTGGTGTTGAAACAGCGCAAGTGATATCGCTTGACCCACTCGAAGAGTCTGACGGTTTTTATAGGCTTGTGATTGGCATGTTTTTCATCGCCGTTCCTATGACACAACTGAAGGGAAGCTACTTCCGAGTAAGTGTGGTTCTTTTCGTTTGTGTTACAGCATTGAATCTGTACATCAAATATTAGGCACGTTTTGCCTTATAATTGGCACTTGACAGCTTCTCGATTTCAGAACCAGAAGAATCATTTAGAGTTAGACGTATATGCTACTGGTTCCTTTGTTGTACATACATCCAAGTATGTACCTGCGGGCGTCTACAATGTTATGTTTTGGTGTATGCAGTAAATTGACTTACCTAATGATATTACGTACTGAGGTAGGAGTAAGTCCAGCACACGAACTCTTCAAATTCATCTCTTCAACTTCTCTTCCGTCATCATACTTGACTATGTTCTTACCGACCCTCGTCTCTCTTTTTTTCATATCTTCGGCAACAGTCCGAGCTTCTCCATGCGTCGCTTTTGATGCCAATTGGAACCTCCTTGCTTTCAACCTCAACGGCAAAGACTGGAACGCGGGCACCCAAGACACATGGTCCAGCAGTCAGTTTCTTGTCATTATGAGAATTAGAGGCCTGACATTCTGTTTATGCAGGCACTGCAGCCACAGACATCACAGCATCCAACCGACCGTCAGTAATTTTTGGCATCCATACATCACTCTTACATTTTACCCACACAGGCCATTTGATGCAGCTAACACTACATGCTACCTCTCGCAGGCAAGTCTGAGCATGCACAATTATAGCTTTTGAAGGCGGGCTAATTTCCCATTGATAGTATGCCAACGCGATCTATGCCATCAATGCCGATTCCAAGAATCCTTCCTCTCTTTACATCTACGATGCGGCTGCAAAATCATGGTCCATGCAAGCGGTCAATGCTGGTTCTTTCGACTACACGTCTTTCGGCGCTATTCTGGACCATGACACGAACGTCTTCTGTAAGTTTGTGCCGTTACTATGTAACGTGTCTTGTTGACATGCCACCACAGATGCGTTGTCACAGGGAAATCTCTTCTCCCTAGACATGGGTTTACTTAATGCGGCCAATAGTACACCATTAAGCTGGACTAACGATGAACAAGTGCCGTACCCTTCGGATTACGTTCCAGTCATGGCTCTTGCGCAAAATCACATTCACTTCCTAGACGTCCCCAACGTCCCTGCTGGGAGCGCAGATATCTTCGTCATTCATTGTGCGTACTATACGCTTATCATCATGGGGAGAGACACTGATAGTGGCACCAGACTCCTACTTCCAACCGCAGTCTCAAGCCTACCCGCTCCCAGATGGGAGCGCATTCCCTACCACTTACGGCCATGTTGCCTCATTCTTCCAGGCGGACAACACAGTAAGTCCTATACTTTTTTCTACTTGAAATACATTCTCATGTAGTTGATAGGTCCAGCAAGAGTTCGCATTCATTCCCGCAGATTCCTCTGCGACGTACGTTGTTAATGTTGAGGTACGGTCCCTCATTTTGACTCACTCATTCTCACTACTAATCAATCTTCAGACAAACACCACTCAGGCACTAGCGGCGCCCACCACCAAGGATTCCAAAGCGACATACTTTGCTGGTGTCACAGCTCTCGTGCAGCTCACAAGCAATGGCACCGTGTCTTACCTCCCTTACCTTGAGGGTAACACGAGTACGAACATCGCTGCAACATGGGCTACTGTGAGCAACCTCGCGGCAGCTGCCCCACCATCGTCATCATCCTCTTCGAGCTCCAGCGGATCGAGTGGCAACACTTCCGGCTCACACAGCACGACCGGTCCAAGCGCGACCGCATCTGGAGCCGCTTTGGGCGCAAGCGTGCAATACAGCGTATTCATCACTTGTGTTCTGTGTTTCGCTGCGTTCGTGGTATGAACACTACTATCCTTTTTCTGAACAGTGATGCTACAACTTCATACGGGACCTTTTACACGCATAGTTGGAGTACCCGCTGTGATCCAGCATAGGACTGATTTTTTTGGAAGTTAGACTATTTTGTGACCTCGCAATTCAGTGTTTATTTCCCAGCATAGTTTAATTCGCTCCTTGTGTTGTCTGACATCTCTTCCTCTATTATGGAGAAATTGTGTTTCCGTGTAATTGTTTCTTACAGTCTTGTTTCTAATGCTCCCAAGCGGTAAGAAACCTAACGCGACTGGTGCAAACGTCTTCGCAGAATACAACCCTTGCACTTGCCTCATGAAATTACTTACAAAGCGAAGTGCTTCTAAAATGCCAGCGGGAAGTTAGAGGGCAACATCAGATAATAATAATATTGTCACGCACTCGGAAATATCTCCCTCTCAGTTGCACCGTTGGCACAGCAATTAAAAACAATCCTATGACAATCCTGTCATGTGGTTAGAACTGGTTAGAATCTGTTCTGAGCTGCTCTGGCGTGTACATACGCTGCTTCAACACCAAATGTCTGAATTCCACCAGATTTTGTCGCCCATGGGACTTGGAAGTATGCTACGCTGAAGCCTGTGAATAGTCATGATGTGTGGGCAAACGTAGAGAAGCATTGCGAATGCCTACCACCGAGCACGCGCGCCAGGTTGAGCAAAGCACTAATTTCTCCCTGATGCCGCGGGAAACAATCACTGCAATATGCGTCTGAAACGAATTAACAACTAAACCAATAATCGCAATTGATAGTGCGGCTCACAGACGGCAACTGTATTCATCATGACTGCTATTTCTGCTATCCCCCACCCTATGATAAATGCAGCTTTGTTCAAATGCTGAATACCAGCTCCCAGTGTCAAGAAGCCGCAGATGAATAGTGGCATTGCTGCATAACATGCCCTGCAATATCATATGCATATCCTATCAGTAGCTGCTAGGTGATAACCAACATTCTGCACCAACCATAATCGACTCTCGGCCTCAAATATACCTTTATTCTTCCGGACAGTGAAGTTCATAATTCGCTCATTGAGAAATCGCCCGCCCAACTCTCCTAGAATCACCGCTAGCTAGTACGTCGTGAACACACTAGCGTCTGCTGGTAACAGTGAGGCTCACGATCGGAGTCGCATAGGCACCAGCAACCCCAAATTGGCTGAATCCAAAACCGACTGGAGGAGGGGAGCCCATAAAAACGACATTCGTCACCTAGCGTCCTTAAGTATCAAAGATTGCTTAAGCAACAAATAGCAGCTCACATTGATGCCAACTGCGAATCCAAAAACAAAGGCCTTGAGTGAATACCATTAAGGTTGAGACATTGCCAATTGCTTTATTTGCAAACTCACTTCAAAACATACAACCAAGATAAACTGAGGTCTCCATACAACGTTCAAACATGCCCATACAACCTCTGACCAGTGTGACCGATACTTGGCCATCTTGTACCCTGTGATGCCAATCAGGGTCTCGAGTCTATATTGTATGCCTGGCAATATTCGTTGTGGGTTGTGATCCATATGGCGGTCATACATCCTAATCATGAGGTAGCATTATACAAGATGTGTTATGAAACATAAACTTACGTCTCTTCCAAAAACAGACCAATTAGGAGTACAATGACGGCGCTGTACAGCGATCCAATCCCATAGGCCCATCGCCAGCTGCACGCACATCAGTAGCTGTTTATCTCGAGGGGAAGGGTAGACTTGCCTCGTACGTGCTACAAGAAAGCCAAAAACAAATGGCGATAAGAATGGGGATCTGTACTAAGTCGTGAGTGCAGTCAAATGCCGATGAACTCATTGAAAACATGCATGATGAATCCAAGAGTCCAAATATTCAATTTTTTAGCTTGGAGATGGAATGGGAATATGTCAGTGATAACATACAGGCCCTTGAATCAAGTTCAAACGACGATATCATGGATGAGGGCATGTAGGGCGTACCGTGACCTGAGGACATGTCCTACTTATCCGTAAGTATCATCGTCGCTAATTGAGAAACTTAGATAGGAGCATACCCAAAAAATGCTGTCAAACAGCGCATTGCTTTCAAATGAAAAATGTCGGCATCGAATTTGTTCACTGCACATGAAATTTTACCTGTGAAGGTTGCTAGGTCCGGCGAAAATGTAGCGCCAACGAGGAAGGCAAGGGCAAAAATCTAAGCACAGACTTAAGGATTCCAGCGCTATAAAATCATCTCACAAGATACGTGCCTGTGTCCAAAATAGCACAGGAAGGCGACCGTAACGTCGCATGAGTATGACCCAAAAGATCCCACCCCACCCTTGTGGGAAGAAGAATCAGTCAACCTGTGAGATTTCATCTCTCGAACAGCCGAATTAACCTAACAGGAAAATGCTCCAACTATTGGCTATTGTTAATATTTCCCCTCGCTAAAGAATGTCAGGCTACACACTTGGACGTGAGGTTATTGATAACACCTGTTGTTGTGTGATATGTCTGTGCCAATCCAAAGATTGAAGCAATCCCTAGCGATGTTGTCAGATACTACAACAAACATCGTAACGTGAACGCACCAATTCCCGAATCAAAGTCTGGTATGCTGGCTGCCAGAGTAATAACAAGAAGGTGCAGTGCTTTACGCCGATCACTCCACTACCTCAAGAGTTAGGTCACCTCAGAGCAACATGCCAGCCATATTCTCACATTCTGTGGGTCATTCGGATCGTTGGCAGGTTGGGGCCAGAGAATCGTAGAGCCGTCGGGGCTCAGTTTAAGCATCGAAGCCAGTGCCTCGCCAAACTCGACCTTAGCCAACCTAGAGTTAAAGGAAGGTGTGAGGTCAGTCCTTGACAAGCTAAGACTGCGATTGGGCCACATACTGAGGATCAATCACCAAACGACCGGCAGCCTGCTCGTAGTAAGAGGTGGGGTCGAATTTTTCTGCGACCTCGACATCAAATTTACCCAAGTGTTCTTCTAGCTGGGGCATCATGGCTCAGAGTCAGGGAAGTGGGACTGATAGCATGGTGTCCGCCTGAGGGGTTTATATACCATGTCAAGATTGTAATCAAGTTTCACATGTATCAGATAACTATTTTGGATGACTTGTCTGTTTTGCCAAGGCGCGATACTAGGTCCCAGGGAACCTTCAAATGTTCTGGAGATACCCGTGCCAAGCTGGGGCAAATTCCTGAATTTGCAGCTCCTAGGATCCGAGTAGGTGGTAGTACTAACCTAGTTCGAAAGAAGACAGCCACGCTATTTACAACTCAGGAACGCGTCGATGTCCACGTGACACAATTATTTCTTCCTCCATACCTGAAGAAATCATGGATGATACCTTCGTTGCTCTATCTACTCGTCTGCGTCGACGGATAGATGATGCATTCGACAGAGCTACTAGAAACACCTCAAGATCATCAAACCCGCCTCGAAAGAAGCGTAAGCTTGACGCAGCTCAGTCCAGTGGATTCGCCGCTGTAGAAGATGTATCACCAGGAGGATTCTTGATAGAGGACGCTGGCGGTTTTCTACTTGATGAATACGAAGACCGCACTCAGTCTCCATCTCCGGACCCCATCTCCATATCACTTTCATCTATCCCAGCTGCACTTCAACTTCTTGGACTTCCTCCGGATGACGAAGAAGTTCTTTCTGTATTTCGAAATGCTGCGTCAGGTTGGGGAGCAAGCTTGGAGGGATCGAGCGAAGTCAGCCGGAAGGACTGGCGATCAGTGTGTGCTGCCCTCCTAGAGGGAGAAGACGGGGAAGGGAGTGACGATGGCGGGCCTTCTGCTGCTCATTCCGAAACAGCAGCACGCAGTGACCAGGAGGAAGATAGTGGCCCGGAAAGTGATGAATATCACATGTCCGTCGATGGGGACATGAGTGAACCAGATGCATCTGATGAGGAATATCAAGATGAGCCAGCCGCTGTTTCTAGATCGCGCAAACCCCAAAAGGCATCCAAGTCGTTGCCCACCGACGCGGAGCTTGATGCTGGTCAATTGAGCGCGAAACAAAAGGCTGAATGTCGGGAGGACTTCGCAAGGTTCTTCCCTGATGTGCCTGATGCTGAGCTGGACCGTCAGAAAATCATGATCAAGGACGTTACGCGCGTTGCTAATCTGCTTAAGGAGAAGATAAAGACAGAGGAAGTAAGCATTCGAATTCTCTATCGGCGTCCCTTGTCGACAGAATCGCCCTTCAGATTATTGCAATGCTGGAGGTGTTCTCCACTTCCCCAGATAAATCCATGAGTCTTCAAGACTTTGAAAGAATGATGATAGCAACAAAGCTCATAAGGTATGGGCAATAATGAACAAAAGCCTAGTTACAAAATTCTACAACTGGAGTGGCATATTACAGTCCAAATGTGCTGGATATCATCGGAGTGACAAATCACCTAAGGTCCTGCCGTGCCATAGTTCACAGGAGGAGCAAAACCTTGATTGAGAGCCTGGTAATGCCCGTTGCCGGTGTCTGTTACATCATAGTCTCAGCCGCAGTGCACAGGATGGTAAACAATATACGTACAATGGAACCCCCCGTAACCATATTTCTCTTCAGCTTGCATCTTCTTGTAGATGAGCCAAAAGGCATGCTATGATAAGGAGTCAGCGTCTGTCTCTTCAAGGAGATAGGTAACCGGCGCACAATATGTCCGGGGAAATATCCCAAGCTATGCAGATGATCAGTCTGTGTCATGGTTACCGCATTGACCATGGGAAGCTTACATGGTCAAACATATGTTGATGAGCAAGTCACAGCTGCAGCCGGTGATAAAAGCAGCAGCAGCCGGCGGAAAGATGATAGCAACCTGTTCAGTGATTTAATTCCTTGTGTATGTTAAGCAAACATTGTACGAACCAGAATCAAAAGGACGTCAGAAGCTTTGACCATAGTGGCGCGCAAGCAAGAAGTTATGTTGATGCGGTTGGCAAGAAGCTGGGGCTTATATGTACGTGTGGGGCGCAGCCGCAGCGAACGTGAGGCCTTGAGGACCCCAGACTCTGCATGACCCCTGCGGCTTATAATTAGACGAACCGAAAGTTGCCGGAGTGATGTTCCTGAGGCCAGAATCCTGATCATATGCTCTTTGCACCACAAATTTAAACGGGACAGCGTTCGTTGAGTCAACGAGAGAACGAGGGATGAGTTATGCAATTTCTGCCCTATCCGGAGAGCCCAATGATCACTTAGTTTATAGACGGGATAGCTCGTGTACTAGAACGATAACTGCAGGAAAACGAACAACATTGTATGAAAGCCAGCTAGGGAAATGTGAAGGACGATTGAACGATAATATGATATGCGAGGATGATACTGCCATGAAGAAAACATTACTACTGTGTAAGCATGCATATGAAGCAAATTGTTAGCGATGGAGAATACGAGGACACAAACTAACCACATAAAGAACATAACAAAGAGGTAAAATCAATAGGATCACCTGTCCACGAACACACTGAAATGTGCACACGAGTAAGGTCATCAACTTCGTTCGAGGATGCTTTTTTGAAGAGTCACTGAACGCAATACCAGCGATCAAGTGCTTTCCGATGCTGCTGGTCGTCGTTCTGGCGCCCATGAGCCTTCTGCTTCTTCGCCAATGACAAAGACGATGTCTTCGTCGTCGTCATCCTCCCCAAATGTATCACCTTCTTCTTCTATCTCACCCTCCTGAACCTGAGCATAAGCGACCTGATCGTCCTGAGGCTCTATTCCCTCAGGTTCGATAGGATGGCACACAATGCTCCTTGAAGCATTGGGCAAGACGAACGGCTTCCACTGCTCCCTGGCCATTCGAACATATTCACCCTTGACCTCAAGCAAGCTGGACAGGCTGAGTACATCGCGCACGAGATCGACCTCTGTGGTAAGCTTTTTCACTCTGTTGAACGAAGCGATCAGTGAAATGGGTATCCATCCCTGATCATCCATCTGCGTAACATGGCAATACTTGTTAGAAATATGAGATTCCCATCAATTATCGAACTCACCCGCTGCCGAAGGAAGAAGTCCTGTGCCATGTTCTCAGAGCTCAGATAATACTCCAACTGGCCAAGAAGACACGACCGTGTTGGATCCAGAGGGAGCGGCAATGCCGACTGTGGCAAAGGGATGGGAGGCACGCCGTTTACAGGTATAGTCACTGGAACGGGAACGGGATATAATTCGTACTCGGGAGGTGTATAAGATGGAATCTGGACGTAACCGTTCATAGGTAGCGGCAAAGGATTGAACTGTGGAGGCGGCGTGACAGAAGATATGGAGGACCGTTGCTGGTGGTGGTAGCCCCCACGGCCAGCATGTCGCCCTTGGTAGCGACCACCAAATCCTCGAGCTCTTCGACCCCCGTAAGCGCCCCGTTCGTGCGGCCCATACGAACCAGCCCAAGAGCCTCGACGGGGTCGCCCACGTCCAAACTCTTTGACTTGGTCCCACAGTTCCCGCCCTTCAAATGCCTCCTGCCACGTGTGCTGAGTATGGATATCTTGTACTTCAAGCTGTAGCTCCTGTTCCTTCTGCAGCTGTATTTGTGCTTGCTCTCTCTGCCACTCGAGTTGTCGTTGCCTCTCCCGAACTTCTTTGGCGCGGCGAATGACATTAGTGGCATTATCTGTGCCACTCACGTCGCCGAATCCATATCCGTAGTCCTTTACTTCCCAGACGTCGCTCAACGCAGAATCGTCCACAGACTTCATCATTGAAGATCCATTCTGTCTTTTACTACTCGGCGGCGTAACAGGTTTCTCATTCTTGGATGGCTGCGCCACGGATGTCGCAGCAGGCGGATGTTGGTCAGGTAGAGGAGCGACTGGTTGCGCAGGTTCAGCGGGTGGAGGTAGGTGCTCAGATGACGTGCTCTGTGAATCCTCCAGTGGACTAGCCCCGTTCAGCCTGACAAACGCTGTCGTTCCAAACACCCACTTCTTACTAGGTGCTGAAACATCTTCCCCGACAGCAGTATTCGGTTGCTCGTCAGCCGTCTTACACCCTTCCTGGGGTGCATCATCGATGGCCTTCGCATTATCTGTAGCTTCCGCTACGGGACTCGTAGGAGGCTTCGAAAGGCTCTTGTTCGGATGTTTTTTATTTCCTTGACGGGGTGGCACCGGTTCGCCAGGTGGAATGCCGATGTAAAAGCCAGAGAAGTGTTCCGCCATTCGTCCAATGGATTTCTCGCCCTCCTTCCTCGCAGGCTCCTTTTCGTCCGGCGTCTGATGGACGTGATCATGAGTCGCGTCGATACTCCCAAAGACCATATTTCGTGAAATAATAACAGGAGGCAAATGTGAGTCATGCGAGCTCTCACACGAACGCTCGCTCTGCGTTAAACGGGTCTTTGGTAATGGCTCCGTTGTGCCTGGAAAGGGTGGATTGAAGAATGACAGATGCATCAGTGGAGGCACAATGTACTCGTCCTGCAGTAACGGGGTAGAAAAGCCCGGAACAGGGCGAGGGTGGATTGGAGGAACGAACCCGTCCCACGGAATGCGCGAATGACAGTATCCACATGTCGCTGTGTATGGAGGATATACTGGGTATGGCGGAGTACCAGCTCCAGAGGGAGGGCGCGAGCCCGCGTACGTAGGAGAGGTGTGTCCTGAAACGGGATTTGCGTAGTACGGGTGTCGAATGCCCGAAAGTAGCGGCGACAGCCGTGCAGAATGCAATGGTGCGTCAATAGTGGGTGGTATGGGCGGAGATCTGAAATAATGCGATGCAATGTCGGGAGGGTGAGAAAAAGTGTGATGGTGGTATGCAGTTCTCTCTGGGACCCTTGAACTCATGCGCGGTGGATTGTAGGGAACCTTTGGAGCCTCGTGACGAAGGTCGTACACTACAGTGAAATCGTCATCCGGTAGCCGCCTTCCTCGGATTGATAGCCGAGGACTCGAAGAGGAACTCTCAGCTCGACTTTCTACTCGGGAATAGGGCACCGAGTGGGAACCTGTAGAGTTCCCCTCAAATACGTTTCTGCTGTTCAGCCGAGACATTTGAGCTGATGTTGGTCTTGAATCACTTTGATGTCGGGTAGAATCGATGCTATCTGCCGAACATAAATGTGACGAGCACCATCATTCAGTCAGTACGGTCTAGATATATCGAAAAACCATTGTAAAGAATCGTAAGAGTAGGATGCTTAAGAAAGGCGAAGGCAGAGAGTCGACAAGGCAAATAACGTACTCTTTCTGGATAGATCAACTGAATTGGAGGAATTATGTGCGCCCGCGTGATTTTCCGATCTTCGGGACTTGTCGCCACCATCATTTCCTCCAAGGTCAACAGATGGAGATTTTGCGGCCTCTTGCCAATTAGAAACATCATTGTCATTAACTAGATGGATAGACTTGGAGGACGAGTGTCGAGAAAGGTGTGAAGGCATGCGCACGATAAAAGGATCATGGTCATCATGGTCTCCATCAAGAGAAATCGTCTGCGATGGACTCGAACGAGGTGTGGAAGTCGATGACACAGTATTGGGGACATCAACTGGATGCGGAGAAGTACCCATGACAATGGGCCTTAGCCTGGGAGGGACTAAAGGCGCTCCGACAGAAGATGTGACTATTGCGCGAGGTTGCCTCTGAGGTTGGTGGACATGCAGATGTGCATGGGCCATCTGCTCTTTCAAACGTTCGGTCCATACATTCACAGCAGGCACCGCCTTTGGCACGTTGTTGGCATTCGAATGCACATGGTTCGTTGATCCGTTGTGGTCCTTGACGGTATGCTGCGAAGATATCTCGGTAGGGAGTTCTGGAAAATCAGAAGCACCGGCCTGAGATCCGCTTGTCGCTTCGACAAAACTGAGCAATTTGGATAATTGGGATGTAGCGTTCGAAGGTGGCGAAGAACTTGAAGATGAAGATAGCCCAGACGCGCCAGAGACGGTTGGGAAGTCTCCAAGAGGGTTCCGAACAGCGTTAGGAGAGCGAGGAGTCTTTTTTACACTTTCAGCGTAAGAAAATGGAGGTTTAATCAATGGTGCAGGCGCTGACGAAACCATCTGCCTGCTTGCAAACGTGCCTGAAGTGACTTGACGCGAAATCGATGGTTAACAGTTAACTAATTGACTGGTTGGAGAAGTCGATGGTCTGAGAGATGCTTTACCGGTAACAGATGGGGGCTAAAACAGGTTGGGCGTGTTTGATGTAAAGTAGGGATATGGAAGATAGTAGGGGGAGGCGATGAAGGGGTCCAAGCACGCGCTCGTCTACATAATAATTTGACAATGGCCCCTACACCCATATCGGCACTTTCCGTTGAATGGCGTCGGCTACGACCGAGCCTCGACCCGAGTACGATCGAGCCTAATAGGCCTAAGCATTAAAGGCATCTGATTCATCCATCAATCACGATCACGATCTTTTACATAGGCTTCTTATCCAGTTGATAAACTGATAATATTAATGTTCCTCATGACCTCCTCAGGGGCGATATCCACCTCATGACCATCGCTGCCGTATCTTGGACAGCTGATACCTATTCTATCTTGCAATTGTATTACGCCCATGGTCACCGTCCCTATTCCACGCATAGGCGAATTCGCAAACGTCGGGTCGGATCTTTAAGCTTTACGTCCCAGTCGTATCATGAACGTTCCAGGTAGTGGTGGGCAATCTTTGTGATGACTTCTCTATTATTGTAATCGCCTTTGGAACTTCATCAGGATAAATATACTGCGCACAAGGCAATCCTTACCAGAGAGGAACGGCCCGTAGAAGCAATGCCACTAGCACGAAAAACTATTCATTCTTGGCGAATAACCACCCCCGCGCATACACGCTTCACTCATACAGTGCTTCCAAAAATGCCCAAGTAGCTTCTTCGATGTAATGAGGTTAGGATAACCGTTGCCTCGTGGTCCTCTTACTACTGCCTACGAATGGCGGGAGTGCATGAACCATTCGGGTTTCAAACGGATGTTTGCGGGGTGACCCACTTTCACCCAGGCTGCCGGGCATGGTATCCAGAGTCGATCCGATCACACAAGTACATTTAGTTGCCATCGGCACTTCCACCGAAAGCTCGTATGAGATATAGTAAACGCAGATCTGCACGGTCGTGAGCTTCATATCCGTGGTGCACACGAGTCTGATCCACGTCATTGAGCGTGTCTTAATGATAGAGGCTAGATGGCCGGCAGGGATCGATCTCGCTTGACATATCAAATACCCAGCTGTTAATTACCTGGGTCTCTCAGGTAATTTGCTATGTTCGGCGCAAGGAGCCATTTAGAAGACAGGACGTCGCGAAGCAAACGCACTACAAAAACACTCCGATGGGCCTGAGCAGCCTTGGGGGTTATACAGGCGGGGATTGTCCAACCTTTGAAGTGCATAGTTCACGGAGATTGCGTATTTGAGCATGGAATAGACAATGAAAGAATATAAAGCTGACGGAAAGTTGACGAGCAAAATAATAAGCAAAAGTGAATCACAGTGGAGAAAGTCAGCAGGGTGTCGACATGTCAAACTTGACAATGAATTCGTGTAGAGTGGGTATGTGAAGCAAAGTTTGGCTCTGCCCTAATCAGCAGATAGCCTTGGCGGATAACGGATAACCCCAGGTTGCGTATCATTTGTATCGCTGTGACACAAGCAACAGGGAACGATTGACGAAAGATGTCATCATGGTACAGACCTAGACCTATAAGGACAACTGATTTTCAGTAGAAAACTGCAGAGGACTAGTGCGAATATGTACGTCAGGTTTGGAACCGACGTAATTAGTCCACACTGTAATTAGTCACCAGTGGTGTTTGAGCGCGTGATCCGGAGGCCCATCTGACGAGTACAAGGCATTTGAGGGGCCACATTCATGATCCGATAACCAACTTGCGCAGTCATTCCAAGGCACGAGGCATTGCAAGCTTACACTGATTTCTTGGTGAGGAAAGATCTTCGTTCGGGGATTTCAAATCATACTCCCATGGAGTCTGAGCGCAAACCAATCGGCGTTACATACCTGCATGGATGCATCATTATCAAATAAAGCTTACTGTCATCGATACTCTGCAGGTAGGGGCCAGTGTCTCACCTAGCGGTGACCTCGGTCGCTCTCCCTCTTTTAACAAAAGGTAAGATGGCTGTACTGATGGTTCCGTGAGAGGGCAGCACTGCTAGCGAGCATGATGTCGAAAAAGTCTAGTAGCTGCATGTCCGAGTCGGATTTGGCCTTTCAAACTCCGTGATTTTGCTTGAGACACCTCCACTATGCATTAGAATCTATCGGTCTGCAGTTTTAAAAGCATTTATGAGTTTTGACAAGGTGCGAGATACTCAGAATTTTATAATATATATCTAGAGGTATTCTAATTAAATGCTGCTGAAACACACCAAATACTTATTTCAACGAGGAACAAAGGTGACTAAAATGGATATATACCGTTATGCTAGCGATTAGAATGACGCTCACATGAGCTCCCACTCGATCGCGCGAGACCATGCCCTTCTTCCTACCATTCATAGTAATACTTGAGCTAATCTGTACTCACCAACACTCACCGTGCTGCAAGATATAAAACAATGCTTAGGGCCACCTACATCCGTGGCCCAACCATTTTTCGATCCTTATTCGTCTTACCTTCACTACGCTTCCCACCCCTTCGCAATATGTCCCACAGACCCATTCAAACCTTGCTCAACGCCAACGAGGAGTGGGCACAAAGCGTAGTAAAGGACACACCCGACTTTTTTTCTCGGTCAGCCACCTGCCAGAATCCCAAGGTATGCCCATCGCTCTGTTTTTAGCCACGTTTTCAAATTTCATTTCAGATCCTTTGGATTGGCTGCTCTGACTCACGAGTACCGGAATCGATCATCACAGCATCTAAACCTGGTGATATCTTTGTGCACAGAAACGTTGCAAAGTACGTACGAAAAAAAATTCATCAAAATCCGTGTTATACTCATCCCGTCCCTGCAGCCAATTCCACCTCCATGATGACAGCGCCCTCTCAGTCCTCTCATTCGCTATCAAAGATGTTGGCGTTGAACACGGCGAGTTTCTTACTCCTCTTATGATGAGGCCGATCCTCTCTCTAACGAGTATATGCCTCCAACAGTCGTTCTCGTCGGTCACACCAACTGCGGAGGTGCCATGGCTTGCATGGAAGCAGCCAAAGTCGCAGCCACTAACCCCAGCGCATCCACCCCACTCACGCGCTGGTTAAGCCCCCTCACCGCACTCGTTCGATCTCTCGATCTTTCCGCGTGCTCTGCGAATGAAGCGCTGAACAAGGTCGTCGAAGCCAATATCATCAAGCAGGTCGACAATATCTGCAAGTCGGAACCTATCACCACTGCCTGGGCAGATCCCCATGCGAAGAAAGTTACTGTGCACGGATGGATGTACGATCTTGCTGAGGGACGCATCAAGGAGCTCGTCGTTCGCGACTCTCAGGCGTGACAAAAACAGATCACGACTTGTTTATATTTGATACCAGCGCAATCCCCAAGGCTTTGCGCCAAATTCATGGTTTTCGATGCATTCTTTGCTAGATTTTCTGAAAAATAGCTCTACACGTCGAAGGTGTTTCTAGGATTATGCATGTCTCTTGCACCCTCCCACACTAGTACTGTAGGTGAGCAATGTGTCAAATCATTTGGATTTTGGAATCGCGCCTTCGGAGCTCAATGATTGCGATTTCATTGCTGAGTATTGTGACCAAATTAAAAGTGCTGCGATGGCCAAAACTCAGGGTGCTTGAAGTGAGAAGCATATTGCCAGATAGGCATCCAAGCAATTTCTGAAAGTCTCGCTGCAGAGCCAGAAGGCAATGTTTGGTCCTGCGGAGGATCTTGTCCAACGCGCTTGTCTGACGCTCGAAATTGGTGCGCAGCATCTGAGTCGAGCTATCGCATCAATGCGGCATAATAATCTGATACAATCGCTTGGCCAATATCTGCGTAAATCAACATCCTCATCTCAATCTCGATTGCATAGATAGGACTACACTATAGATAGGGCGCGTTGAGGCCCGCATGGCTTGCACTGTCCCGACTCCACAGCGCACTACAAGAAGCCAAGTCTTTTAAGTATAGGAATTCCCCAACAATGGCCCCGCAAGAAGCCAGCCTTTTTGTCAACCTCGACAAAGAGCGTTGAGACTCTTCCATAATTAACATCCAACCTACAAGGACGTTGAAGATCCCGTCTCCTCTTATTTAGCGAGGGCACGTTGAGGCCGTCATGCAGTGATCGATACTTTCAGTACCTATTGAAGGGGTTGGTCAATGTGAGACGACAGAGCGCAGTTGTCTAACCTGTAGTGCGAAGCTTTGTATGGACCTTGGACAGGGATGTCAAGATACTCAGACTGCTCGGTGCTGAGCTCAGTCAACTTGACGTTGAGCTGAGCAAGGTGAGCACGAGCAACCTCCTCGTCCAGCTCCTTGGGCAGCATGTGAACGCCGAGGGGGAATTTCTCTGGGGTGGTCCAGAGAGCAATCTGGGCCAACACCTGGTTCGCGAAGGAACAGGACATGACGAAGGACGGGTGGCCGGTGGCACAACTGGTAATTCATCATAGGTTAATTACGGGATAGAAATTGAACTTAAAATCAACCAACCCCAAGTTTACGAGACGACCCTCAGCGAGGAGGATGATGTGACGACCGGAAGGCATTGTGAAGCGGTCAACCTGAGGCTTTACATTGACAGCCTGCTTGGCGTTGGCCTTCAACCATGCAACATCGATTTCAACATCGAAGTGACCGATGCTATCAAAGAGTGAGTTCTCATCACCAAAGTAATGGATACTGTACGCACTTGCAAACAATAGCATCCTCGGGCATAACCAAGAAGTGCTTGCCAGTGATGATATCACGGTTACCAGTGGTGGTAACAAAGACATTTGAACGCGGAGCGGCATCGTCCATGGTCGTCACCTCGTAACCAGCCATCGCAGCTTGCAGGGCGTTGATGGGGTCGATTTCCGTAACGATAACACGCGCGCCGTATGAACGCAGTGATTCAGCACACTACATGATCAACCATCAACGACAGCCGGGGGAAAGCGAAAATATTACTACTCACTCCCTTTCCGACATCACCGTAACCAGCAACAACGGCAACCTTGCCGGCAAGCATGACATCAGTGGCACGCTTGATACCATCAACAAGAGATTCCCGGCATCCGTAGTAGTTGTCGAACTTGGACTTCGTGACGGAGTCGTTGACGTTGATGGCTGGGACCTTCAACCTGCCCTCACGGAAAGCCTTGTACAGGTGGTGGACACCCGTAGTAGTCTCCTCAGAAACACCTTTGATGTCTTTATTCCGGCCAAGTCAGCGGTGCGTTACAACATGGATAAAAATACTTACCCTTCAGGTATTGGGGGAATTTTTCGTGGACAAGGGTGGTAAGATCACCACCGTCGTCAAGAATCATGTTCAATGACTTGCCACCAGGGAAGGCAGTAAGACTCTGTTCAATACACCATTGGTACTCCTCCTCAGTTTCTCCCTTCCAAGCGAAGACAGGGACTCCAGTTGCAGCGATGCTATAAAGTCATGATTAGAATGCTGATATTATGGAGTAAGATATACTCACGCAGCGGCAGCATGGTCCTGGGTCGAGAAGATATTCTACCACCGGAAGTGAGTATCTCGCGATGATCAGATAACGATAGGCACCTACGCAAGATGACCAGGTGACTTCAGCGCCGAGAGTAGTCAATGTCTCGATCAAAACGGCGGTTTGAATGGTCCTGCAGACCGTGAGGACTTCCGCAACGATCAATCGTCGTTCGAACTTACATGTGCAAGCATCCAGCAACACGAGCGCCAGAAAGAGGCTTAGAGGGTCCGTACTAAAGCAAGGAAATCAAAAAAGGGACTCGTTTGCGAGCTCGCACAAAGTACCTTTTCCCTGACGAACATCAATCCTGGCATTTCATTCTAAAAGATATGGGATCGGTCGACGATCGATCGCGAAAAGGCGAAACTCATACCTCAGCAATCTCAATCTCCTTGCGACCGAACGCTGCGAGAGAGACATCTACAGGGAATACTCGTTCGGATCGACAAAGTTGACACACAAATGATCATCATACCTGCTACTTTGAAGACCATGTTGAAATATTTCTGAGGAGATGATCGATGATGGGAGAAAGAAAATGAGTGAAACCAGATGAGCAACTGATTGCTGCGACTTTTATCTTAGAAAGCCACGTGCGCTTATCAAGAAGTTTCCATATAAGGCGTGTGGGAGTTTATCGCGACAAGAGTCCCACCCTCGACTCGTGACTAGCGAGCCGTCGACAGACATACATCTGGTCCCACCCTATCTGACGTCCTTCAAATCTTCTCTCACATTGTATGGGCATGACCTTCCCTGAACAATCCGACGATGTGATGGAGACTCAGAGAAAGAAGTGTCGACTATTGGAAATAGGTATCATAAATGTTCTACCGATACGTTCTTGAATAACTAACGACATGTGTTCTTCAAGTGCAATATACATGTGAACCAGAAGAGCTTCCTAGTGGAGAAGTTCAGCCTCGATGCTTCCCTATCCCTCGTATCTTTAGGATGTTCGTGTGAACACTACACCCCAGGAAGTTGACATTATTTTGACATGGCTATACTATTTCCAGATGTCCTAACCGTCCTGCCGTGGAAATCACGAAACTTATCAAGATCGACCTCAAGACAGGAGAGATTGAAATGCCGGACGAGTCTAGGTTTGTCATTAGGACAATGTACCGTGACCATCTATTCAGTCCAATACAGTGCCCTTCTTCCCAAGGGTAAACACTGGCGAGATATACGTCGATACGACACTGAAGCCGTAGCTGGATCGAGTGGTTGATCAATTTCAGGCTCTTGAAACCAGGCAAGACCTAACCTATGGGGTTTTTGTTCAAGTTCCCACCCCCATGTGGTCCCCCAAGACTCACCTTTGCGATTCATTTCTGGCACATGTCGCTGAGTGCTTAGTCCTTCGGGACTGCAGCTCTCCGAATGAGTTGGATTTTTGCATTCAGTATCATATGGATCTTAGCCGTGGCTATAATTGATTGACTGTGAGCAGCCGGCCTCTTCTTTGCTTCTATGGATACTTGAGGTCATCAATATTCGCCATGTTTCAGCTCCTGGTGTGTATCCAATTGTCTATCATTGTTTCTGTTCACTTTTGGCTACACTCTGACAAACTGGCTATGATGGTTACAGCATGTAAGCGCATGGGTATTACAGTTACTGCGTGCAACATTAGCACTGCCTGTAGTGCTTCTTGTGGCATTGTTGGCAGTAATAATAATTCCCTTCCCCAAGTTCCTATCAATTTATGTTGTTCTTTATATATTGTTGTGTAAATTGCAGTTGGAGGACAAGCGCGTGCCATTAGGTGCCATTCAATTGTTCCAGACATCAACCCGATATCCGAAGATCGGCGTCGATTAAGGGTAACCTGCCGTGTGCGATGAGCAGTCCCATGATCTGCACGACACAGGCACAGCTGAATATGTTGTATTGTGCCGGTCGCCCAGGAAAGCTTGGCCCTGATGTCCGCACTGTCGAACGTTAAGTACATAAATTCAAGTCACATAGCATTCGTGGGTACGTACTACGTGCGTCCCAGTTGTGTTGACTGGGCTTTCAATTTTCAGGAATCAGGATACTAGTTTCGTACCACTTTCCCAGCAAGCAATTACGATTGCCACTGACTAATTCCAGTGTCCACGCATATAAATAAGTTGTACTTCAAACTTGGCTACCATCCACTAGCACAATGCAGGACTCCCGACCTATGGCGGGCAGTGCCACTGCAATTCATCGATGATCGCATGCCGTGAACCTCCAGCTAAAGTCCGGCGTTTATAGCTGGCGATCAAAAAATGTTTTGATAATAGAGCGCTTAGCCTAGCAATGGTAGTCTTCGGAGGTATGATCAATGCTCCCGTACAGCCCGTCGCAGGTGTTGTGATTGAATCGTCGAGACGTGTTATGCTGTGAGTTTGCGGTTGTATCAGACATTGCTTCGCAACTACTAACAATTCTGTCGCGACACTCATCCTAAGGTCTTCAACCATCCCCTTGTTCTGGAGGCTCTGTCCGTTGCTTGACTTGCTGAGGCTCTAGTCATCCAATCTTCTCCTTGCCAGCGAAAGGTCGCGTGATTAACACTGCCTAGGCCTTGTAGATATGTTCCATACATTTAATCAGTTCGAAGGCATCCAGGGTGACCATTCCGTGGATATTAAGTGCGAGGCTATAGAAAATACGTCACTGAACCAACGTTCCCCCTCAAACTCTACCCGCACTTTCTCAAATACTCGACGTCGCACTGTGTCGTCCTCACCCGTTGCCCTTCGGCTTTATTCCTCTACTGATTCTCCCTCGAGACGAACGCACTTTCAATCCTCAAGCCTTCGACAGGCTCACTCAAAGAGGGATTCTCGCAAAGTGTCTGATCGACGCACGACCATGACCCATCCTTTTTCTTCGAGGGGAACGCCTAGTCGGATGCTTTACTCTCAATCGGATTCCCCTGGGCGAAGGTCTGTGGACAATGGGCAACGCGTCATGCAGTCACCGCCTCACACACTGCCAAGCCCTTTTATCCAAGTGAGTCACCTTTCTCCAGCCTCGCTGTCATGCTCACATAATGTACTTCTTGCCCTTCCAGTCTCATGGAAACATGGATATAGGCCCACAAGCGTCTGGTTCCAGCTTGGCTCCGACATCAAGCCTGTCTGGCGCCGTCGGGGACATGAACATTCCCCCACACTTATGGAATGCTGTAACCAGACCTCCTTACTCAAATACACCGACATCTTGGGTGCCTGGTGCTCACAATATGTCCAATATTCATTCCACTGTCCCCTACAATACCACTCCTACCATGGGTCTTGATACACCACACCTTAACCATCCATCCGCCACACCAAGGTCCCCGCCATTTGCGCAAACCTACCCAAATCAAATATCATTTCAACAAGACCGTGCTTCTCAAAACTCTCCCGCCGTTATGCTGGGCCGCCCAGGATCTCGGATGTCATATGATCGGTCTCGCCACCCTTCACAGGACGCCATGGAAGAAGAAAACAAACACCTTCGAAAGAAGGTGAAAGACCTTGAGCTAGAAAATGAAAAAGGCCGTCAGCGTATCAAGGAGCTTGAAGCAGAATTAGCGGGCCGCAGCATCGCTAACGCTTCAATTAGACACCCAGGGTCGTCCACGAGTACAGCTACCCCTGCATCTAGTACTCTGCCCACTCCTCTGGCCGTGCAGGCAGCCTGGAAAGCTCGGACAGAAGCTCGCATACGGCTGTTCTGTTCGTTGAATCGCGCTGGAAATGCGTTATGCTCCTGGCACGATTCGCGTCGAGAGCGTCGAATACACCCACCCCGTATGGCTCCTCCCGGTTATTTAAACTGTGGTTGCACATATGAAGAAGCGCTTTTTGAAGAAAGTTTGTCTCGTCATGATGTTGGCAGCTACCATCCTGGAGAGGCCGTACGTATGGACCCTGCCCTCCGTAACCCTCTCCTCAAATTACTGCAGGAGCGATATGGATACAGGGATGGTGACTTTGAAAGAAATCCGGTAACGGGGGATTGGGAAGACGGAGAGGGAAGCACCTTTTGGGAGCAGAAGGTGCTCTCGGGTGCCTCTAACTCTAGGAAAAGAGGTGACGATCGTCGGTAAGCCTTGGGCATTGTGAATATTTATGTTATGTGCATCTTCCCGCATCGACTTCTCTTTCAGATTGCATACTGTATTCCATATTCTTGCGTCTCACCTTTTAGTCTTGGCTACAATTGCTGGTTTGTCACTGACACTCAAACAACTTAATTATGTTTTTATATTATCAAACGTTGTACCCATAGACAACTTATAATTATGTATTTACATGGACTCACTATTAAAATTGACGAGTAATTCATCAGCCGTAAGTGCTGTTAAGTGTTACTAGCAGCTAGCTCGTGCCTAAACTCAGAGTCTGCGAGCCCGTTAGCACTCGACCCGTGTATGGTAAATTAGTATGTCGTCAAGAGACCATGCGCGCCTACTATCATAGGTGTGTTCTGGATCCGGACAGAGCCATACCTGCACGATTCAAGTTATAACTTAGACCAAAAGGTATGTAAGAGTCTTAGGCTAGTAAGCCTTATGTTGATTCTAAACTTCATGTTAGTTACCAGCAGTTCAGTCCACGCCTTCCATCAATGTGACCCTTCAAAGCTTCATTAAGTTTGATCAGGGACCTTGAATATAGTAATCGAAGCACGCCTCTGAGGGAATTTTGAACCTGGATTGAATCTTTAATCAAAAGGCCGCCGACGGTAAAACATTTTCTCGTTTCAATTGTATGGGCCATCACGGTGCTCGGGAGGTTCCCTATCACTTCCCATCAGATGCAATGCAGTTATTAACACGGTACTTTTGCATCCTAATTTGTCGAAGCGGTGCAGACGTAATGTCTCTTGACCTAAATAGGATACTTATGTAAAGGTAGCGAGCTCAAATTTTCGGATTACAGTTTCACTGTATCTAAAAATAGCAACCGATTAGTCGTTCACTGATGAAAGATCTCTTCCTCAACTTTCAATCATAAAACATGGCCGAAATACATGATCAGTTCGATACCATCCTTATTCTTGACTTCGGTTCGCAGGTTCGGGATATATCATATTCTAACTCAAATCGCCTCATGTATTGACCATGAGTGCTGGTTTAGTACAGTCACCTCATAACAAGGAGATGCCGCGAGTTGAACGTATACGCAGAGCTGATGCCGTGTACATCGAAGCTAGCAGATCTCAAGTTCAAGCCTAAAGGTTCGCTTATGTGGCGCAGCGGGAAACGCGTTTCTGACACAAACTTCAGGGATCATCCTCTCTGGATCTCCGTACTCTGTATACGATAACGACGCACCTCACGCTGACCCCGGTATTTACACTCTGGGCGTCCCTATCCTTGGTATCTGCTATGGCCTCCAGGTCCAGTTCTCTCAAATATCTCGATGTACACCAACTCACACGAGATCCAGGAGATCTGCTGGAATTACAAGGGACATGTAGCAAAATGCGATCATCGCGAATACGGGCTTGCAGAGGTTCAGATTAGCAGGTTCAACGAATCGGGAAACTCTGTCGATGCCCTGTTTGAAGGACTCGGCGATCAGATGCAGGTGCATTTTTTGTTTTGTTTGTCATAAGCTAAGTTGACCTTTGATAAGGTTTGGATGTCGCACGGCGATCAACTGTCTCTCATACCTCCTGACTTCCATGTCATTGGACGGACGAGCACCGCTCCCTATGCCGCCATTGCACATAACTCCAAACCTTTCTATGGCATTCAGTTCCATCCAGAGGTAACACATTCCCCTCAAGGAAGGCAGCTCATCGGTCGATTTGTGTTGAACATATGCCAATGCCAAGCGAATTGGACAATGGTGAGTCAATTGCTGTGTTGCATTATTGTCATACTCAATGTGATTGCAGGAGGAATTTATTGGCAAGGAAATCGCCCGCATCCGCGAGATATGTGGCCAGAAAGGCCGTGTGATTGGTGCGGTCAGCGGAGGTGTCGACAGTACCGTTGCAGCCAAGTTAATGCACGAGGCAATCGGCGACAGGTGTGCCTCCATGTCATTTTCATAACTTATGTCTTACTCGCGTATCAGGTTTCACGCCATCATGGTGGACAACGGCGTGCTTCGTCTAAACGAAGCACAACAAGTCAACGATATGTTGAATAAAGATCTGGGGGTCAACCTGACCGTAGTGGATGCTTCTGAGCTCTTCCTCTCCCGACTTGATGGTGTCGAGGATCCGGAGCAGAAACGCAAGATTATCGGGAATACTTTCATCAACGTCTTCGAGACAGAAGCAGCGAAGATTGAGGAAGCTTCCGAGAAGGAAGAGAATGGAGCAAAGGGCAAAATCGAATGGCTATTGCAAGGAACCCTATACCCAGATGTTATCGAGAGCATCAGCTTTAAGGGCCCTAGTGCGACCATAAAAACCCATCACAATGTCGGTGGGCTCCTCAAGGACATGAAATTGAAGCTAATCGAACCCCTACGCGAACTCTTCAAAGGTCTGGTTAACGGAATCCTATAATACCGATTGTACTCACCGTTTTGCGTAGATGAAGTTCGTGCGCTTGGGAGGCTCCTGTCGATACCAGCACCTCTGGTTCAACGTCATCCTTTCCCAGGTCCTGGTCTGGCTATTCGGATTTTGGGTCCTGTCACACGCGAACAAGTGAGAATCCTGCAACAAGCGGATCATATCTACATCGAAGAGATTCGCAAGGCGAACCTCTACAATCAAATCAGCCAGGCTATGGCGATCTTACTTCCTGTGAAGGCTGTTGGCGTGATGGGTGACAAGCGCACATACGAACAGGTTTGGAGGACAGTATTCTTTCTTGTTCGCTGTCTCAACGTATTTCGCAGGTAATTGCTCTGAGAGCGGTGACGTCGGAAGACTTCATGACTGCGGACTGGTGGGCTTTATCTTACTTTTGATCCTGTTCAATACCAACTTGATTTTGCAGGTATGCATTCCCTCCCGAGGTCTTGCGTCGGATATCGTCCCGCATCACAAACGAAGTGAGTGGGATCAATCGTGTCACTTATGATATATCTTCCAAGCCTCCTGCTGTAAGTCCTGTCGCTTCGTCTCACCAGAGTTAAGGTTCATTTCATTTTTAGACTGTGGAGTGGCTATGATTGCCGTGTCAACGCACAAAACAATACATACAATACATATGTTAGAAATATAGAAGGTACATACTAGAATCGTAGCGGCTCTTGGCTGTGCCAGTCCCCGACTCCGCATGAAGACACTAAGATAAGACTCGCAGATAATTGTACACGATATTCATATCATGAGCGCAAATATTACCGTCAAAGACTTTTGGCTGCAACGCATTTGACGACTGGAATGAGCGTGTTGACACGGGCGGTGGTACTGTATATCGCGTAGATTTTCTTGTGAACTCTGGCCAGTAAAATCTTCGAAATATTTCAGAAGTTCAGTTATTCGCTAGTGCAAAACGGGGAACACAATTCTCCGATAAAATTGTAAAACAATTGGCACATTCATTGTAGTCGAGTCAGAAGAATCTTCAATGATCCCTGCGTTATCAAGCATCACACCATCGAGAACGTTATTCTTGAAAGTGAAAGCTGCACGTACGCACACAGTCCTTTCGGTCTTCCTCGCAAAACAGAAAGACAACAAACATACTCAGCTAGGACATTATTCAAGAGGGCTGATAAATTGTGTTCTTGAATTTCCTCGTTATATTAGAACCATCTCGGTTAGTGATCAAAAAATGCAAGATGATATATAGCAGTGGGCATGACAATAACGAGGATATTGCTCCACATCACTGGGCTCATTGCAAAGAGGACATTGTCCTTCATCGAGGATGCAAGCCAAACAGCAGGCAAACTTTGCAAGAAAAACCCCTGAAAACACATGAGCTGACGAACCATCGAGTAGTATAAGAACAGGCGGAGCCAAGAATGAACCAAGACTCAAGTAAGCCGATATGGGTGTAAGGGAATGCGTCCATCAGAATCACCACGCGGAGAGTAGTCTGCAAAGAACTATAATAACTGCATTGCGCTGCGACTTGATGATCGTCAACGTTATACATACTCATGTGCATGATCATTGTGATGGCCTGTGCACCAGTCGTTTCTATCTGGACTCAGATCGGGTTAGCAAGATTCAGCATTAATATTGCGGATATAGGCTTTTCATAAATTTAAAAATCTCCAACTGTACAGCCTACAAATTCGATCGAGTTTCACCGAGATCATCGCACGAGCCCACAGCCAGCCATTTAGTAGTTTTCCAGTGCGGACAATGCGTGCATGCAGTGTACACACTATATCTTGCCTCGTGCACAACGATTCGGTAGCACCGAGTTTTAATTATGGAACTCCGCGAGGCATAAATATGGAAGCAATATTACATAATGTAAATTTATTTATATTTACTATCGGAATCGACGACCATCTCATCGGAGGAATGCGTACATGCCACCAGTGCTAGTGACCACACATCCTCAACCTCCGGTGAGAGGCCTGTGATGTGTTTTGTGACTCTCTACCATTTTGCAACTCTGGCCCAGCGATAACATGTACGGAATTCATCGTCACCAACCTAAGACATGAGCATCAGTACTTGGCACTGGTAGGGGCCCTGTGCTCCCTTTTGTCGAGAGTAGGACGCTCAGGTGACTCCGGGGATAGATTTGGATTAGATGTCATGCGCAGATCTGCAGCTGGCAGGTCATCGATCATTGAATATTAAATATTGATGGTTTGTCTGCTGGTCCGTGCTCCGCTGACTAAGCACTCTGAGCCGACTGCAATATCATTCTTGTCCGATTCCTAGTGCAACGTTTTTGTAACCTGCATAAAATTATATACCAGTATCCCAATGGCAAAGGCTTCCAGGCTCATGGCATTCACATTCCTCATCAGGTGCTGTATCGCCTGGTCATGGTCGCGTCAATCTCCGGATCGCTCTGCTAAGCATGATACTCAAGGTTTTTCATCTCAGATGCACGGTAGTTTTTGTGTCTCTTGTATTATTGTATATATAACGCTCTATTCACTAGCTGGGCTATCCCATGAAGAGATCGACCTGATTTCCAAACACACTGGCATCGGTGATCGCGATCTTTTGCATTCAATAGGGGATAGCAGTCTTATGATTTGCAGGTGCATTCGATGGATATATGCGTAAAAATGATTGCTTCCAAGACGCCGCAAGGCATGCGCAAAGTCGTTGCGAGGTATCTCACATGAGCGAGGATGAACGCATACAAGGTTTCTCGGTCTCGTGTGCACGATTTGAGACCTTCCTGATATTTTTAGTCGCTATCAGGCTCACCCTCTGTGAACTTGCTACAGCCCGCCACCATACGCCACCTCTCGAATGTTCTCCATTTAGCAACAATGTCGGATCACACATTCCACACCATGCAGTAGGTGATTGTGTCGAGTACGTCACTGTTGACATGCTTTAGGCGAACGCTCATTGATACATAGCGCACTCTCTCGGAGCGCTCAATTTTGGTCTAGCTACTCTGGGTACCTGCGAGAAATCCGTGAGGCTGGGTCATTTCTTGGCTGTTCTGCTAATAGTTGGGATCAGCCCAGCTGTGCTTCGCGTTTCGTCGATGGATGGAAATCGGTGCGTTCCAGCATAAATGGTAGCTGTCGATCTCACGTTTCACCCCTTAGATACTGCAAAGGATATCTATAGAAACATAACGATGGAGAAACTTGCTCTGATTCGATTTTTTCTCGAACAGCAAAGGGGATTCACAGCTGCACACCAGAATTGGGAGCGATCATCTACAGTTAATGAAATTCCCCAATAAGCACGACTGACCAGCTGATTTCTTCTCACAGGACCTGCGTGATCTTATCAGCGTGTTGAAATCGACTAGCGGTAATATACGCGACGTCGCAGATGTGACATCTACTTCCATAATTCAAAATGCGCAATCAGTAGGTGACCTTCTGATCTCTTAGATACAGTTATTGAAGAAGCCCTTGCAGCTGTTCACAAAGATGGAAACTACCCTGTCACTTATCAACCAGCGCAGTTTCGATGATCATATTCATTCATTGGACAAGGTAACCTATCTACAGCGTATCGATGAAAGCTGACATTCCCAGGTTGATCGGAGGATTGATGACCTGACATTAAGCGTATTGTTCTCATTCTCTGGGCGTTCGAAGTGTTCCTGAAGGAATACACAGCATTCAAAATCCTTGTCGTCGCTACTATCACTCGTCGAATCGCGTTTGACCGCTGAAATTGAAGCAATCGCATCATTGATGTCAGAGCAGAGCCTTGAATCTCGGGCAGTCGCGGTGCGGTCGTCTGAATACTTTCCTCAGCATTCTTCTGATTGAACCCCCAGGATCAAGTTCAGCAAAAATGGTCCGCGCTTGACGCGACTTTCTTTGCTATGCAAAATGTGACTGGTTTTTTTTTCCATTTTGGTCGCAGGTTGACATCATCTGCAATCTAGTCCTTTTACGACCTGCAGAGTGTGATCACAGGGCTTGCATTCTCTTTGGAGACCTCTCTTTCCCAAGTATTGCATGTACAAGAGATCCAGCGAGAGGTTGCAGAGTCTGTTTCACTTCTTGACAACAGGATTTCCCAGCTCACGGAAGTGACTCACCGTGAACTTGAAACAATCAATCAGACGGCCCTTGCCCTCATTGACACCTTTCAGCGCAAGTCAAAACACGAAACTTGGCTAATTAACCTGCAGTGGCTTCTGCGTTTTGTCGAACCCAGTTTGTGTTGCTATTAATTGTGCTCTTTTTTCTGACATACTACGTTAGCGTCATTGCTTGGCCTCAAGACTTTTCAAGCTGTAACCAGTCTCTTGGTATTCCTCTGGCGTCTTCTGGAAGTGGCACTGTCACTTCTCATGGTAACTCGAGGCTTGAAACTGTTGTTTTTATTTTTCTGATGTGACTACCGCAGACTAGTGTCGCAGTTTCCAGCATCAGAAGTCAACTGTCACTCAAGTTCCGTGGTTCAAAACAGGTACAACCGCAAGAAAGTTCATGGCGTCTCGACTCTCACCTGGAGACGAATGTGTCACCTGTCTCGAATGTTAGGCGTCTGCAACGGAATGACTGTCTGGACCCACGGATCATTCGGCGACTTACTGGACCTCGCATATCTCGCATACCCGATAGGATCTGTCGTCGAACCGATCCTTATTAAACATTGTTACAATTCTCTCTTACCACTTTATGTTTCTGTATACTGTTTGCGTTAATTCAGAAAGCACAATGGTTTCCATACATCCCTAAGGCCTTGAAGGATGCTGCGGGAAACGCATCAAGGGTGTGAACTTTCGTGGATGCTCGTTGATGTCGCCCAATCAATTCAATTTCATGTTTGTTATGTTAAGCTATTCTTATTTTGCTCGACAGTAGTCCCAACGAGTCACATATGCTGGTCGTTCGCGTGATACGCCCGATCGGCGAAGCCGAAGTCCGCCAATGATTCTGATAAGCGTATGAAAAATAAATATAATTATTTATCGTACCCCTCTGCCCCAATAGTATTTGTCATTGATATCCGGAACGCTAACCGGGTCTATCCTGCTTCTAGCGTCTAACTTCTACCAACTTTCAGCCTTTGTCGTATGTTGTGAGCTGTCATGCTTGCACACGGTGTCCCTAGGGAGTCCCATATATTTCCACCATCCAGGCACCATACTGGCCATATTGGCCCACATGACAAGACAATGGACACCTATGCATCCAAACATCAAAGACTTCTACAGCCCTCAATTACATCCATCATCAATGTCTCTGGTCGTGATAGAGGATCCAAATTATATGTAGCGCCAAAAGGTAACAAGGTACATCTTCTGGCATATTCATTACATTATATTCCACTCACTAGATTCAGGACTCTTGTGGACAACCTCAGGTCGGCCCATCTAGTTATCGTACAGCTATGCCCCATTCCAAAAATGCTCAACCACACCCTCCTGTGATTCCGCCTCGATTTCAGAAGCTGTATGCAGCACCGTGAGTCAGGCTGTTACCCCTCTTTGAAAGTGTTTTTATTTGTGTGCCATAGCACGGGTAAGCCAAATCCAAGCCTTGACTATTCAATTTCTCCCAAGCAGCCATGTATTCCTGTATCTTCCACATGCGGACGAATATCCCTCACCAATTCTTCCATTGTTGACTCGCCATTGTCGTCTCAGCAGAAGTCACAGTCACCTGCATCTGTGGGTCCACATTACACGTGCCTAAGAGCCACAGTTTTTCATGGGCGTTAGATTTTAGATATAAAGGCTGCGCTGTTCGCCGAGGGTATTCACATTGGCATCCAATCAAGTGCTCCACACCCGCAACCTCCCACTGAACCTCATCTTCACATCGATCAGGTACGATTCAAGTACTCCTTTGTATGAACGTACTAATCGGTCCTTATTAAGCATAAACCACAAACACTACCAACTCCCACAGAACCAATGTCTCATCATGACACTCAACCGCTGGGAGTCAAACTGGGTAACCATATGCAAACACTGAAAACACCATCTGAACCACCCAAGCGACCCCCGGGTTTGCAGTCGCCTGCTGGTCGAGGTGTCGCATTACCTGTACCATCGATTAACGTCAGCCTTCCTCCACCTTCCGAGGCAAAGGTAGCAATCAATCTCTTTAGGCTGACCGGACGGTTGATTTAGTTATTGATATTACAGAAATGGGCTCGTAAAGAACGGTCATCGGGACCTGAGTTCTCAGTCGCAGAACTCGAAGCTGTAACAATTAAACCAGAAACCCACGAACCTTCGATCTCATCTATTTCTTCAAGTAGCGTCAAGCTACCGTCCGTTCGGGACAGATTGCGATCGTCGAGCCCGAAACCTTCAATGGGAGACTCGACTGCTCCAACATCATCAAAGTTGGTTACGGTGGGCAGCGGTTTATCTCTAGTTCTGACAGTTGTATTGATCTGCTCGGCTAGCAGGATACAAAAAGTTCGTCAACTTCGGGTAAGGATGAGATGTGTAGGAAATGGTTTTTTGGTTTCTGTGACCGCGGCAGGTGGTGCTATTATGCCCATACAATAATACCCACCAATCTCACCTGCAAGCTTTGGCTGAATGGGGAGTGCAAACGGCGGCAGTGTCCTTTCGCTCACAAGCATCAAGTAAGTTTGATACCGTCACGATTTGAACGTAATGATGACCTACTCTCAGAGTTCCGACGGTCCTGTCAGTAATCAACTATCTGCTCAAAACGACGATCCTCAAGATGTTGCGCAAGTTGCCGATGGTCCCGTTAAAGATCAACCTCCCGTTCGAAATGGCAACGTTCGAGACAGCGTGCAAGTTCCCGACCATCTTGTTAAATATACACCGCCTGTTCAAACCGGTAACACTCGGGTTCCCGCTGGTCCTATTAAAGATCAACTACCTGTTCGAAATAATAACCTTTGCATGGAAGTTTCCGACCGTCCCGTTAACGACCAACGAAATGGCAAACCTCGAGAGGGCGGTAAAGTTCCTGAAGGTTCTGTTAAGAGTCAAGCACCTGCTCGAAACGGTGGCCCTCGAGGCACAATAGATCAAGGTATTTTATCTGCTTACCTTAGCATGGCTGGTCGAATGTAGCAAACTCATCCCAATACCCCCAGACTCAACTCGACGTCCATCTTCTGACACAACCAACAGTGCTCAGTGCTCCATGACACAAGTCCCACCCTCGGGAACAAAATCCCGTGGGTCAGAGCGACAGTCTCAGGCGGCTTCGACTAAGACCACACTAGAAAACACGGGACACAAGGCATCCAGCAACGTATGTGCATTCCTTCTCTGTCTCATTTCTGGCGCTCATCCCGTGAAGCCCGATGGTCACCAACCGAAGCAAGTTTGTCATAAGTGGTTGCAAGGTCACTGCCAGCGTCACCCTTGCCCTTTTTCGCACGAACGTCCCAACGATGTGAGTGCTTTGAGTTTGGTAATATACATCACTTTCTAACATATGGTATCAGAACACATCGCGAACTCAACTATCTGTTCGAAACGGCGATCCTCGAGATGTCGTGCAAGTTGCCGACAGTCCCGTTAAAGGTCAGCCTCCTGTTCGAAATGGCAACGTTCGAGACAGCGTGCAAGTTCCCGACTGTCATGTTAAATCCAAACCGCCTGTTCAAACCGGCAACGCTCGAGACAGCGTGCAAGTTCCCGCTGGTCCCGTTAAAGATCAACTACCTGTTCGAAATAATAACCTTTGTACGGAAGTTCCCGACCGTCCCGTTAACGATCAACCAAACGGCAAAACTCGAGAGGGCGGTAAAGTTCCTCAAGGTTCTGTTAAGAGTCAAGCACCTGTTCGAAATGGCAGCACTCGAGGCACAATAGGTATTTTATCTGCTTACCTTAGCATAGCTAGCCGAATGTAGCAAACTCATCCCGATACCCCCAGACTCAACTCGACCTCCATCTTCTGACACGACCAGCAGTGTTCAGTGCTCCATGACACAAGCTCCACCCTCGGGAACAAAATCCCGTGGGTCAGAACAACATTCTCAGGCGGCTTCGACTAATACCACACTAGAAAACACGAGTCACAAGACATCCAGCAACGTATGTACATTCCTCCTCTGTCTCATTTCTGGCGCTCATCCCGTGAAGCCCGATGGTCATCAACCGAAGAAAGTCTGTCATGACTGGTTGCAAGGTCGCTGCCGGCGTCTCGTATGCCGTTATCTGCACGAACATCTCAACAATGTGAGTACTTTAAGTTTGGTAACACACATCACTTCCTAACATATGGTATCAGAACGTATCGCAAACGAATGCTCCATCACCAGTTCGGAATGCTTGTGCCGATGGCGCACCAGCGTCTGGCAACTCCCCATCACGACACCCACCACCCAGCCTGCCACCCCCTACCACACGTCGAAATGAGGATCTTGTCATACCCGTGACAATCGCAGATCATATCACAGTGAAACTCCGTAGTGGTTTCGATGTACAGGATGTGACTACTGGATTTGAAACACGGTGGGTACACCTTGGAGACGTGTCACCGGATGTCAAGGAATCCCAACTCCGTTCCCTTTTGAAAGCATATCAAGTCGATGATTTATGTATTCCGGACGGAAAGGATGTCAAGCGGTTGACCGTCAAAGTGCAGTTTTCCACCGCAGCGCAAGCTATGGAGGCTTCGGTCGCCCTTCATGGACGCCAAATCCAGGGGAGGAGACTCACTGCGAAGCTGACTTTGAACACTACCGCATGTCGTACCACAGTGCTCAAAGACACCGCTGTCCGTATTACCTGGAGTGCGCCCCAGCGCGTCGGGTACGCAGGGTACGCAACCCTCAATGAGGCCAAGGCTGCGATTGCAGCCGCCACTGGATTGGTGATGAGGGACAATGTTCTCACAGCCGCCTTGTACGAAGGATTGCCCGCAGTTGGTGTTTACAACGTCATGTTTTCTCATCTTCCTCCCGATGCAGAGAGAAAGGATTTGGAGCAGTTCGGCAACGCAGAGTCTATCTTACTCGAACGCCCCAATTACGAGTCCCTCGAGAACGCTCGCCATGCAGTACTTCGGATATTGCAGTCATGCGGCAATGTGTCCAATTTCGATCTTGTTCTTCCTATCTGGAACGGTACCGTTCTCGTTTGGGCAACCTTTGAGACCCACGCAGACGCCAGTAATGCCAGGGATCATCTAGATGGCCAACATCCTCGTGCAATTGGAGGAAAAACTTACATATCCGCTCGGCACGTGCAGTCACTCCACTTCTCATTGCCGCTGGGCAAGTTCAAGATGCTGCAAGAAGACATTGCTCGCCTTCGGTGGACGTGGCGGACAAGGTTCATCCATGACGTGACTCTTGTTGACCGCCTGACATCGCCTAATGGGCCTGTTCATATTAGGATATCAGCCGAAAACGTGAGCAATCTTGGGATTGCCAAAGCAGAATTCGAACAACTTCAAAATGGTGAAGTCGTGACTCTCCAGAGGAAACCCATATGGGACAGATTCTTTTCCCAACCATCCGGTTACTTATTCCTTCGTGAGCTAGAGAGCCGATACACTGGAATTGGTTTACGAACTCGGATGGGCAAAATCTTACTTTTGGGCCCAATTGAACAGCGTCAGCTTGCTCGAAAAGATATCATGACGCGGTTCCAAGAATTACAGGCGCGAAAATGGTGGCGCATTCCTCTATCAGGCAGGGTAGTTGGTCCATTTATGGGCCCAGACCTTGTGACCCTCCAGAAAACCCTTGGTCCTGAAAACTGCTACGTCCAGTCCATCTCGAATCAGCGCAATCTGATCGTTCGAGGTAACGAGCAGGCTTACCGTATCGCCTGTGAAGCAGTTGAGAAGGTACAAAGCCGCTATGCAGACAGCTCCACACCATCCCCCGAATCTGTCTGTCCTGTTTGCTTCACTGAAGCATCAGTCCCAGCCATTCTCACCTGCGGACATACTTGGTGCACGTCTTGCCTCGAGAGTTACCTTGTGTCCGCAGTCGAAAACAAGACATTCCCTCTCACCTGCCTCGGCGCTGACGCCTCGTGTACGGAGCGCATCTCTACCGGCCTCGCCAAAGAGATCCTTTCCGGTGATGATTTCGCTGCCCTGTGTGAAGCGTCATTTTGGTCATACGTTCACGCGCGGGCGGACGAGTTCCACCACTGCCCAACACCAGACTGCTCTCAGGTATATCGTGCAACTTCTGGCGGCGTTGTTCTCCAATGCCCATCTTGTTTGGTTCGCATCTGTTCTGGTTGCCATACGGAGGCTCATGATGGGCTCACCTGTGACGAGCGGGACAAGGCAGAGGACAAGCTGTACCATGAATGGGCAGCTACCCATGATGTCAAAAACTGCCCTAGTTGCAGGACTCCAATAGAACGGAGCGAAGGTTGCAACCATATGACTTGCATCAGATGCCAAACCCACATCTGCTGGGAATGTTTGGCAACGTTCCCGAAGGGAGATGGTATCTATGAACACATGCGAGAAAAGCATGGTGGCATTGGGGTAGAATTTCTGTGATCACCCATTGGTTGATACGTTCTTTTTCATCTTATTTTATGCCTCTTCTCAAGGCTTGCGTCGCTTTCCGTTTGTTTCACCATCTGTGTATTATGAGTTGTACTTGTGTCAATATCCTTTGTAGGGTTCTGTCCTGTCTGTGGCATTTATGATTCTATTTATACAATGTAATAGATCTGTTGTATGCTCTGGTACTCCCATCCTCAATGATAACTGTAGACAACAAACTAAGTCCCATCAGCCACGTTATCGATGAAGAAAAATGCACAACAACTCACGCTATCATACGGCTGCGCTGGAGGCCGTCCATGATACGGCAAACTCGCAGGTAACTCTGGCCTCTCCGCCAAATACGGCACAAAGACACCATACTGATCTCTATATCCTTCCGTCTCGGTGGGATAATGCTGCAACTCTGGAGGATACGCCCTATTCTCTGGTGCATACACGACATACGAATTCGCCGTGAGGTAGTCCCCGCGTCGGTTCCAGAACCCCTTGCGTATGCGTCGCGTATAGTGCGCAGGCTCTGGGGACTGAGGAGGCGGTGCAGACGCAACTGGGTTAGGGCGCTCCATCGGCGGCGGTGGGAGAGGATTCGAGGACCGCGAAGTATTGCTATTGTTGTATGGCGTCAGATGGTTCGCTCTTTCGTACGATCGGCTCCTTTCCCTGCGTCTCTCCCGTTCACGTTCGATCTCTCGCGTACGGACACGATTACGCAAAGGTGAGGATTCTGGCGATTCCTCGTCTGAATCTGGAGGTGCAGATAGAGGATGAAAGAAGTCTTCTGAGCTCTCATGGCTAGCCGACGACATGGACTCTGGAATGGTCGATAAATGGGCCTGCGGAATTACAGGCTCTGTCCTACTCCGTGACAATGAATGAGGAGCAACAGATCTTTGTACAGAGTTAATGAGGGGGCTCAGTACACTACTCATATCCTCCGTAAACGTGGACAGCGAACCCATAGAGGACGGTGATGTCGTGGTTGGGAGTGAATGATGTCGCGAAAGGGGTTCCGGCACTGAAAGGCCACGGGAAGCGGTGCTCGCACTCGGTTGAGGCGCTGAAAAGGAGCGTGAGAGATGGTCGAGAGCCTCATCGGTATGTCTACGTGTCGCTGGATAGCGTGTAGGGGTCCGCACGGCATTGGATGAAGATGTCGTTTGAAAGTCTGGCCTAGTCATAAATGACTCTGGCTCTCTCGTGAACACGGGTGCCTGAAGAGGTTGTTGTCCGCGGGTTGCAGATGACGACATGACCGTCGATGAAGATGAAGATGGCGGTGCTGGAAAAGGGGGCACGTATTGTGGTCCGGTCGATGATGACCGACTTGAATAAATTGAATTTATACGACCGTGGGACGATGGTGGTGGCGGGGTTGCTGAAGAGATGGAATGTTGGCTCAAGCCTCCCTGTGAGCGGGACCCGAGGCTGTCTACGGAACCATGTCTCGAAGACGGATGACTGTAAAAATAGTCTCGCACAGGTGTGCTTGTGCTTGTAGTGTTATGGCTGTCCTGCGAACCTCTTTGTGATGGCCCATAACTGGTGGGGGTCAAATTACTCCGAATACTATCTTGCGAGCTCCGACGATTGTTGAAGTCTCTCGTCGGGGTAGCACGGTCTGTTCCCTCCGTTGACAACAGACTCGGAGGATTCCATATCCACGGAGTTTGTGGTGCGGTATCGCCTTGTACATCTCTTGTAGATTCTCGATCACGATCTGTTCTACAGTGTCCTTCAAGCTGGATCATCTCTCGAGGCCAAATCACGCACGCACCTTGCAGGGACCATATTTTCCAAACCAAGACCATTGTCGGTGAGCTGTGTCCTCCAGTAGCTGGGGCTTGCAGGACGGGGGACGCGCTTGTAAGGATTAAAGTTAGCAGGGACGTTCTGAGCCCACCCCATGCCGGGTGCCCAGTGAACACCTGGACCTGCACCATTCATATTGTAGGCAGGGTTATACTGCCAAAAGCCAGCTTTCCAATGTGGGTGAGTGTTGGCGCCAGGCGGCATGGGTGGTGGACCAGGAAAGTTTGGAGGAAGAGCGACGCCAGCTGGTGGGGGCCAGGTGCCTTGCCAACCCTGTGGCATGGGTTGTTGCTGCATGAGTTGTGGATTGGGGTGCCAGTGTCCTCCTGGTTGAGCCATGACGGGCCTTTGGTAGATAGTAGTAAGTTCAGATTTCAGTTACAAGGACGAAGAAGCGTACCAGATCTATACACACACTTGTGACGGACACTTGAATTAGAAAGGCAGAAGGGTATCGCAAAGAGGGAGTGATCTTGGCTGGTTTCTACAGCTTGAGGTCGACTATGACAAGTAGTAGTTGCAGTAGTCGCCGGCGATACAATGAAGAATGAACTTATAACGCAAATTGTACTGGGTATCACTAATTTTATCCGATGGAACGAGGACAACACCGTAAGATGTTTGCCAACACGGAGGTCAAACGAGCACTAGCACTGGCGAGCCTGCGGCAGAGACTGTGACGCGGTGGCTTAAGATGCACGACTCGGAACAAGGTTTCAAATTTACACAGCATGCATATGCCACCCGGATCTCTTTTAAGAATCCTCAAGCACGAGTTATCTACCAGTACTATTGGAAGCGCCTACTACTTATTACAATTACTAGGATATGGCAACATCAAAGGACGATGAGCTCGACTTGGAAACTTGGAAGCGAATTCACCAACGGAAGCAAATCAGGCTCAATTCGGTCATAACGGACCGTCCACCGGGATACGATCGAGTCGTTGCGGCGCTCCAAGTTTTTCTTCACTCTACCTAACTGATCGGAACAGTCCTAGGCTAGCGCTGATCGCTTATAACTTGTAGCCGATCTCGGGGAAACCCAACACCGGCACCACGGCTACAACACAGTTGACAGCCAGTGCCGACTTTATCGCACAATCCTGCAATGCAGCCCTTGCTGTGGTGCCCTCTAGATGTTAAGGTGCACCTAGATTGGACCCAAAAGGTTGAAAGTGCGAGGATTGATGCGACCTGTCCTCTCCCTTGGAAACTGCAGGTGCCCTTGCCATTTGCGAGAACAGTGGGAAGTATCATAAGAGTCAGGAGCAAATGCGCAGAGTGCCACAGCATGTAAATCCTTGGCATCGCTCTCATCTCTGCCTGCACTGACCTGCTGCGATTCCAAAACCCGTCCATCGATTTGAGAAGCAGTTGGGATCGAAAGGACTCCTTCTAATCGGTGCCGGACAAGTGTGCGGTATTTGCAATGTGAGATACCAAGACGGCGTCCTCTAATATGATATTCGACCAGCCTTTATCGAGACTCGAGAGTAAGACTGGATGTAGGTGATGATGGTCCTTATTCAAGAGCTAATAGTGATCAGCCGACTTGACGCCGATTCAGACGGCATTTCCCGCTCGCTTGCTCTTCAATCCCACACTTTGAACGCTCGACTTTTTACTGGTCTACGAGATCTCACGGACAAGTAAGCAAATGGTCATTGGCTCCTTTTTTTAGCCAACTGCCAGATGGTCCGAAAACCGATGAGCACGGCTTGATGAGTGTTTCGCGGACCGTGGCGCTTAACACCTCATCACCATAGCCGCTAGCGTTGACAACGCGTGTCTGCGGCACATCAATGACTCAGTATGCTACGTGACTATCCAGGTCATGGCATATATACACCGCGCTAAGTCGTACCAACCGAGAATCACATTACACTGACTGTGCAGAATCGTGATATTCCGTGACTCCGCAGAAGCGATCTGCCTATTGTCTCGGTATTCAAGCGTACACCATGAAACTCTCACGACTACTGACTCGATTTTTCGGATTACTAGATCTGCCTGAACTCCCCGAGTTTCTGACTCGTTGCAAGAATGTAAAAGGACAAGCCTGGGTGGAGAGCGGGGAGCAAATTGGCACCGTGTCGCCAACCCAAGATCATACGTGGAGACCCTGGCAAGATTGCGTACCGGGTTTCAAAATACACCATGTCACCACTCCAAGCCCCACCGCTCAGCTGATCAAATGATCTTGCCTTTCGATTCTCAATCGGACGAAATAGAATGATCACACCTAGGCGATGATGAGAAAGTGGACGAGCTCTTGAATTATCATGTTGAGTGACTGTATAAGAAATATACAACACACATAATCCGTCTGAATGATACACAGATGCGCACGAGCTACGAGTTTCATGGCCATAGACATAGGTGTAAGTCATGGATAGCTAACACGGCGATCACATTGTTGAGTTGGAAAGATGGTGCCAGGTCACTCAACTGAAGAGGCGTTCGGAAGAATATGCATACTCAATCCCAAAACCGAGGGCAAATCAACCCACCATCCTAGCAGGCGCCCAATCGTCCTCTCCAGGATGCGCACTTGGTATTGCGTGGGTCAGTAATCATTAATCATTATCATCTTCCACACTACAAGCAACTGCACGGACGTAGGCCAGCCTACAATGACAATAAATGTATTTTTTTTTAAAAAAGGACTGAATAGGTGGGATTCGTGTGAAGTCTCACTCGAAGTGCTCTTAGATTTGGTTCCAGTCGGCTTGCAGTGGAGGTCATATTTCGAAGTCTCGAGGATCGCTGTTTTGAACAGGTGGTTGATTCCTGACGGAACTATCGGAACTCTGAGCCGTAGGTCATCATCACGCTCAAATCATAGTGTTTCGGACTTGCCTGATGCTCGTGCATGAAAAGACACGACGACCGACTACACTCCCCACGAAGCCAACGGTGGCAAGTGCGATTACTCGGTATTCGTTTATGAACGTTGCCATTTCGAACGGGAGGTTGATCTTTAACGGGACCATCGGCAACTTGCGCAACATCTTGAGGATCGTCGTTTTGAGCAGATAGCTGATTACTGACAGGATCGTCGGAACTCTGAGAGTAGGTCATCATTACGTTCAAATCGTGACGGTGTCAAACTTACCTGATGCTTGTGGGCGAAAGGACACTGCGGCCGATTGCACCCCCCATTCAGCCAAAGGTTGCAGGTGAGATTGGTTGGTATTATTGTATGGGCATAATGGCACCACCTGCCGCGGGGACAGATACCAACGAACCATTTCCTACACATCTCATCTTTACCCGAAGTTGACGAAATTTTCGTATCCTGCTGGCCGAGCAGATCAATACAACTGTCAGAACTAGAGATAAACCGCTGCCCACCGTAACCAACTTTGATGGTGTTGGAGCAGTCGAGTCTCCCATTGAAGGTTTCGGGGTCGACGATCGTAATCTGCCCCGAACGGACGGTAGCTTGACGCTACTTGAAGACATTGATGAGATCGAAGGTTCGGGGGTTTCTGGTTCAATTGTTACAGCTTCGAGTTCTGCGACTGAGAACTCAGGTCCCGATGACCGTTCTTTACGAGCCCATTTCTGTAATATCAATAACTAAATCAACTGTCCGGTCAGCCTAAAGAGATTGATTGCTACCTTTGCCTCGGAAGGTGGAGGAAGGCTGACGTTAATCGATGGCACAGGTAATGCGACACCTCGACCAGCAGGCGAATGCAAACCCGGGGGTCGCTTGGGTGGTTCAGATGGTGTTTTCAGTGTTTGCATATGGCTACCCAGTTTGACTCCCAGCGGTTGAGTGTCATGATGAGACATTGGTTCTGTGGGAGTTGGTAGTGTTTGCGATTTATGCTTAATAAGGACCGATTAGTTCGTTCATACAAAGGAATACTTGAATCGTACCTGATCGATGTGAAGATGAGATTCAGTGGGAGGTTGCGGATGTGAAGCACTCGATTGGATGCCAATGTGAATAAAGGCACTTTCAAAGAGGGGTAACAGCCTGACTCACGGTGCTGCATACTGCTTCTGAAATCGAGGCGGAATCACATAAGGGTGTGGTGGTGCATTTTTGGAATAGGTCATAGCTGTACGATAACTAGACGGGTTGACCTGAGGTTGTTCACAAGAGTCCTGAATCTAGTGAGTGGAGTACAATGCAGTGAATATGCCAGAAAATGTACCTTGTTACCTTTTGGCGCTACATATAATTTGGATCCTCTATCACGACCAGAGACATTGATGATGGATATAATTGAGGGCTGTTCTTGTCCGCAGGACTGTAGAAGTCTTTGATGTTTGGATGCATAGGTGTCCATTGTCTTGTCATGTGGGCCAATAAGGCCAGTATAGTGCCTGGATGGTGGAAATATGTAAACCCATATCGACCGCCAATCTAGTGTTCCACGGTCTTCTTTGGGCATCAGTCCCGCCTATTTAGGCACCGCTAACTCAAACTCAAACACGTACACTGCCGATTCCTACTTAAATTCCAGCAATTCCGACACCTCAGGCTGGAGCACCTGTTGTTCCCACGTACCTGATCTAATTAGATGTGACAGCTGGGTGTGATGGCGTATCTAAGTCGATATGTTTTTGCCTCTCCCCGCCCAAATGAATAATTGGTCGATAAAGGAGGGTCTTTAGAACTGTAGAAGGTGCTGGGTAGGGTAGGTACCTATGAGGGCCTCGGCTATATCCCTCCCCGAGTGCCTGGGTGCCATATTTGGAACTACGGCTATTATTAACACCGGCGGCTGTCCTAAATAGGCCACGTCGTCACACAAACCTTCGTGCTCGCTGTGCACGACAGCGAGCTCATGTATCTCACCAAGGAGAGCATGGATTTGGGGGAGACTTTGATAGACATGTAGCTAGAGGTATATACATGTAATTTCAAAGGGCTTTAGGTAGAATAACGGAGTTTTTGAGCTCAAAACATTGCAAAAGCTAACTACCTCAAGTTAAACTTCGTCCTCGCTGCTCTCCTCCTCCTCGGACGAGTCAATAAATTCGGCGCTCTTTGGAGCCTGTGCCGATGACCCCGGTGCTCGCGCCCGCTTTCTAGGAGGGGCATTCTCCTTCCCCTTCCGTTTGCGAGGCACCCCGGCGTCAGCACGCTTCTTGCGTTGTTTGCCAACCTTTTCTCCCCTCTTATGGCGTGCATCCAGTAGAGCATGGAACTCGTCACGCTGACGGGGAGTCATGCGGAACCAGTGGCAGGAGCCATCCTTCAGCGCACCTCGAAGCTTGAGAAGAGCATGGAGATCGTTCACACTGGTGGGGGATTGGAAAACAACGCCTTCGGGCCAGCCCTTTATATCGATCGATAACTTCTCCTTTATCGCGGTATCGAAATTTGCGTAGTTGATACGGATGTCGCGTCTCTTGGCTATAGTCCCTAAACAGTAGAAGTCAGTATCGGTTTCAGTAGGATAAGAAAAAACGTACTAAGTCCTGAGTTGAGGAGGCGAGTACAGACGCGCTGCATGTTCTGCACTGTTTCGCGTTCGTCAATGTCTAATGTGATGTAAAAATCAGCCTACATACCAAGAAAGAACATAGGATAAGAAATATAACGTACTTCGACCTATCATGCATGCCCATTGCTCCAGCTTCCGTGTGATTTCATCGGCCTCCACTTGCAGCACGTCCTCCCAGAAATCCATAATGTTGTCGGTCCCAAACCATGTGGCCTGTGCGGTGTCGTAAACGTGACCACGAGAGGCGAATAGGCAAGCATATATCCCGGTTCTTACAGCAAGACCGTCAAGCTATATCTATGCAGTCAGTGGTAGAATCATTCGGAGTGAATACAACTTACCATTTTAAAGATGGTGTCTAAAGTCGACTGAACATCACGCATAGCCGCCGTATTTGTGGCACGCACGCTCATGTTGCGCAGGGCTCGATGCTCATTGAGCTTGTCAACGAGCTCCTTTTTTTCCTCTTCTGTCAGATCTTGCATGTTCCTATCGTCCTTCACCATCTGACGGATCTCTCCAGGAGTATATTTGGCGCCCCGCGGTAGATCTGGTGTGCTTGTGAGGCGCCAGTCCAATGTTCAAATAGATGTAACACATTACCTCTATTTACTTCCTCGGCTTTGGCGTGCATAAGCGCATTCTCCAGTTGTGCACTTCGACTCGCTGTATAGTGCTTAGTGCCTCCCATCAGCTTCTTCACCTTCTCCACAGAGACGCCATGCTCCAGAGCAATCTCGTTCATCCTCTGTGCCTGCTCCGCCAGAAGCTGCCGAATCGAACTGTGCAGTGCCTCCTCGGATTCTTTGCGTTGCAGGGAGGAGATTTTGCGAGATGCTCGTTGAGCGTTTGCACGTGCTTTCTGTGCAGGATTGAGTGGGACACGTGGTTCAATGATGGGCCTGTTGGGATTTCTTGCTGCCCAAGACGAATTGTTGGCATCGGATGCGAGGCCCGTTGCTGCACCGACTAGAGCGTCCTGTGTGTTAGTGTTACCTTGAACATGTTCAGTGTGCCGTTGTGCGAGACTTTCCGGAGGTTGACTGTTAGCGTGGCATTGTGCAGGACCGTCGGCGGGTTGACTGTCTTGGGTCATGTGACCCTCGACCTGTACTAGACTCTCCGGTTGGCTGATATCGTTTTCAGTGTGGCGTTGTCCAGGATTGTCGGCGGCTTCTAAGAAATTGTTGAGGGGAGGTAGTCGAGCGTACAGAGTTGGATCATCCCAGTTGATGTTGAGTGGAGGGAATGTGAAAGAGAAAGGAGCAGGAGTTTGGGACGACCCATCCCAAGTCTGGTATTGAGAGTGTCCTGTTCCGAAGTCTCCTGCCATCGTTAACTCTCGAGCAGACAACAAGAAAAAAATGTGTCCATCTTACCTGACTGACGCTGAGAGTATTGTGATCCGAAGTCTCCCGACATTGTCAACTCTGGAGTGCAAAAAATGAGAAAATGAAAGAAAAAAAACGCGTCCATCTTGACCTGACTGATGCTGAGCACCATTCTGCATTGAATCTTCTGAAAATCCGCAACCAGAAAAGTCGAAATCATACATCGTGAAGAGATTAAATTGAGCACCTGCCAGTAGATGGAAGTAAACGAGGACGCGACGTGGTTTTCAAAACATGTCAATTTTCAGAAATTCATTAAATAATTGAACTACCTACAAGCCAGAATAACGGTAAACAAAGGCATGATGCCCCTTTCAAAAACATGTCAATCTTTCAGAAATTCGTAAAATAAATAATTTACCTGCAGTCTATCATGATCGTCACGTGCACAGATGAGGAGAGGACGTTCTCTCTGGTATGCAGAGGCAACGTACAAAGGTCTTTGAATTGAGCATCGTTTTGGTGGAGGCATACAAGGCACTTGCATAGCAAGTACCCCGTTGTGGGCTATAATGTTTGTTGAAAGAAAAAGTGAGCATGACATTAGATGGGCGCCAGTGGCACATGTGACATACTGCTGTCTGAGTATGGACTTGTGTGATTAACAGGGTGGAGGCACAGTATAAATTTCTATTGGTAAGTCAGCAGGTAAGCAAAAAAAGAGGCGTTCACAAGCATACTGGTGACCAACTTGATGTAGTCCATAGCGCTGCGGCCACGGCCAGTGGCTGAGAAACATGCCACGTTGAACTAATGTAGAAGCGCTGTTCCTCGACTCCTTAGACATATTGAGTGAGCACTAGGTACGAATAATACTCATGAGATGGCGGAAGAGAAGAGAATCTCAAGTTGGTGGAAACTTGACTTTCAACATGTGCTGACAGCGAGGCGTGTTCAGTTGATACTATTTTTAGCACTATACCTGCGCTTCAATTACAAATACTATGCTTCCGCCTTCATTTACGGTAGCAATCAATTATGTGATATCACATGTTGCACCCCACCACGTTCAATGTTCAACATCGCGCGTCACTGGTTAACCCTCCCAAGTCTCATCCCTCCCAAACCTGAGACTACTCAGCCTACAACAATACTCAGACCCGTTTACAGCCACAAGCAGGCTTTGAGGTTTTGCACTTGGTTCGTTACCCATCCTTTACTAAACTTCATTCCTCCATACTAACCTTCCTCTCATCCTACTCCAGTGACTCAAGGCGGACTTTCTCCATATCCACTTTCATGCTCGCATCCAAGGTCATCTGTGACGACACTTAGTCTACTCACCAGCAAGGTGAGCCTTACCCAACTACATTCTTCCCCGCATTCTTCGCTCACCGTCTTTTCGTATCCGCTTTCATGCTCACATCCAAGGTCATCTGTGACGACACTTACTCCAGCAAGGTGAGCCTCCCAACTTACATTATTCCTTTCATGCTCACATCCAAGGTCATCTGTGACGACACTTACTCCACTCACCAGCAAGGTGAGCCTTACCCAATTCTTCCCTCCGCATTCTTCACTCACCGTCTTTTCGTATCCGCTTTCATGCTCGCATCCAAGGTCATCTGTGACGACACTTACTCTACTCACCAGCAAGGTGAGCCTTGCCCAACTTACATTCTTCCCCGCATTCTTCGCTCACCGTCTTTTCGTATCCGCTTTCATGCTCACATCCAAGGTCATCTGTGACGACACTTACTCCAGCAAGGTGAGCCTCCCAACTTACATTATTCCCTCCGCATTCTTCGCTCACCGTCTTTTCATATCCGCTTTCATACTCGCATCCAAGGTCATCTGTGACGACACTTACCTACTCCACTCACCGTCTTTCTGTATCTGCTTTCATACTCGCGTCCAAGGTTATCTGTGACGACACTTACTACCGTCTTTCCGTATCCGCTTTCATACTCGCATCCAAGGTTATCTGTGATGACACTTACTACCGTCTTTTCATATCCGCTTTCATACTCGCATCCAAGGCTATCTGTGACGACACTTACTCCAGCGGGAACTGCAAGGCTGTTACCTTTCCGTTCATACTTTTTGGAGACACTCTAATTTCGTTGTAATTTCGTTGTTTCGCGATAGTCATTCCATTTCATGTGTCATGTATTATTGTTGCAATTTTATCGTGATTCGAGAACACATGAATGACACTGGTTATCGTTATCACTCACGACAACCCTGAAGGACAGCAAAGATACAATGCGTGAATTTGCTAAATAGTGTCTAGGTAAATTGAAATTCTTGGGCGCTTCACACTTTGAATAGTCGCGGTACAGCCTGTGGCACACATGTTAACCATCAGTATTTTGTCTCGGTTTTGAGTTTCTTCGTCTTTTTACATTGTGGCACTTAGAGTGATAATAAAGCATGTATCCTTGACAATTCAGCGCAGATCCGAAGCCGCGAATGTGTGTTGTAGTTTCAAACGAGCATGAACATGAGTTTACATTGAGTTTACATGTGGCAATTGTCAGTTGTGCATGAATGACGTCGTGACAATCCACGAAATCCAGTATATGATCCTAACACTTGTAACGAGCATTACACATGCTTCATCCACAAACGAACTCTGGTACATTACATTAGTACTCTTACATAGATTATAATCATTCCTCTTGAGGTCTGAGTGCAGCTATTATATTCACAATAACAATAATGTCATTATGTTCATTGGCTCCGTCACTGCTTTATCAAACGGCGCCGAATCGAACTGCACAAACACTGCAAACTTTGCATTAAACATATCATATTATCATCAGTGTCTGGTACCATCATGCGCAATATTTAACATGATTGCAAAATATCGATCTTAGATTTGAAGCTGAGAGTGTGTGAGTCATTCTTCGTGTTACATCAATAATCAATACATTGTATTCTACGTGCCCTCTCCCTCACTCAAATTGACAGCATTCATATACTCTGAGAGATCCTCAAGCTGCACCCACAGATCCTCGCTTGACTGGCTTGACTGAGCTGGGCTTGCAGGGTCAGATTGCGAAGTACTGGTGACGGTGGATACCGTCGATTCGGTCGGACTCGAGGGAGCTGATGCATTTGGCATCTCTATCATAGTATTCAGGATGGGGAGGTTGGACTGCCGGTATATGTAAGAGAGTAATCCCCACAACAGATGTATAATGGTACTCACAGGGCCAGAGATGGTATGAGTAACGGCGGAGTCCACAGTTCGAGTTCTCTCCTTCACAGTCTCAGTTTCAGTAGCATCGATGGTCGTTTTCATAGAGGTGACGATTCGGGAAGTATGAGTCTGCACGGTACGTGTGGTCCGAGTTCGAGTCACCGTCTTGATGTGTCTGCGATCATGCACATTATCTGATGCTGTATGGATAGATTAGCGTTGTCAGAGTGAACGAGGTTAGGGTAACACGCACCTTGTCTGGTTGAGGTGTTAGTGGAGCTCATTGCACGATAGATTGAGATAGATCGAGCGAGCACTGAGTGATGTCTTAGGTGCAGTGCCGCAGCAGAGAACAAGAAAAAGTCACGTGCATATGTCTATCGTACCCACAACTTCCGAAAAACAAGTCCTATGGCACAAGGAAATATCAACAAACGTCCGAAAAATCAAACAGGACTCACTTCACAAAGGATTCGACATGTCATATCTCACCGAGATCCGAACCATGGGCTACGTCCGATGCAGGAGGTACTGGGTCCGAGAAAAATAGCTGCACGCGCAGCAGAAGTAAGCATCCACAAAAAATCTCGCATTCAAGGTACATTTCATCAGTAGCATTGATTCCGGAACTCATGAAACTTACTTTGGAAGCGATGACGCTGGAAGAAAAACGTGCACTCGAGGCGCTGCAAGAGCGTAATGATGATAACATCATGTTCGATGGGTTCAATGGTGACGACGATTTCGGAAGTAGTGTGTTGGACGGATCAGAGTCAGTCAACATTAGCCATGCAGGTGGGGAGCTGCATGAACTCACCAGGCAATTAATCAGTGACTTCTGGAAAGGGTGAGGGTTCATTATGTAAATTAGGCATACCACTGCTAACAAGACTCGGCAGAAATTCGCAGACCCGTGGTCATCGAGCTGACTATAGGACCAGGCGTGACAGAACTAGGCGTCGCACGGAAGCCTTTGACCAGCAAATGTCAGCACTAACACGTGCCTACCTGGACTGGAATCTTGCTAATGGTGGTTCGGACGGTCGGGGGTTCTTCTCACAGTATCGAGACACATGTGGTACATTTGGAACAATGGTCGACGCAAATGCAGGATCGATTATCATCAACGTTGTGGATGTGTTTTGTAAGGTTCTCAGGCTATTGATTGTGTAGTTGTGTTGATGCCGTCACGTTATGCATTAGACGCTGAAAGGCTACCTCTAACTATTCTATCGACTGACTCTTTCATAGCTTCAGCACTCGTCCGGCAAGGTGTCGTCCCGTGTTCACCAATCAGCCCATCAACTGGGGTTACAATGCAAGCCCTCAATTTTTATCATATTGCACGCCAGCGCAACCCGCACTTCTCTATTCAGGCATATGTGAAAACGCTATGTGACCTACAAGGCGTAAGTACCTCAAGTCCCGCTTCCTCATGGTACATTGATGCAAGTCTGCCTTAGGTTCAATTTCACCCATATCTTTCACGCCAATTCTCGATCGCGCTTGACGTGTACTTGCAGATTCTCTCTAACGTCAAATCACTGGTCCACGAAGCCATCGGACGCAGTAATTCTAACTGGCGTCTGATGCACGCGTGCCCAGCATGTACTTACACGCTCAAAGATGAAGACACTTTAAAATTCCGTCTACTCTATACGATGGACGGCAACGACTCGCTCAAGCGAGTGCTTAAAAAGGTTGTGCGGGATGACTCTGAGTACCTCGATGACGACAACGACATTCCTCTACCAAGGTCTGCCGAGCTACCTTCTACACAATCTGTGGGTGGTGACCGGTACTTAACGAGGGACTACGTAAATAGCTTCGCTGGTGATTCTTCAGTCGACATGCTATCAGTCGACGACAAGGTAAGGTGCCTCACTTTTTGTCTACAGCCTACTAACTCATCCTTAGGAAAATCCATGCGCTGGACGTTGGAACAACATGAAGGACGAAAAAACCAGAAGAATGTGGGGTGTGTTTGATGAGTCTGGAATTTTCATGGCTGTCTGTCGCCATGGATTCTCTCTTGTTATCGCGGACATGGTTCAAAGCGGCGAACAGTAAGTCATTCATGTTTAGATTTCGCTATTTACTAATGCTGTTTTAAGATCCAAGTATCCTTTGGCAGTTGTATCAAAACTCCTCGAGGTTTTCGGCAAGGACTTAGGCGGTGGCTATGATATTGGCTGTAGGTTCAAGACTACTCTCAATCGAAGTGTGCTGGGTCAGTCTGCGCGTGAGCTCAACCATACATCACTCGTCGGTGCTTTTCACGGACACGCCCACAAACGCTTGTGTCAACTTGATCATCTAACTACATACGTCAAAGGTCTAGGACTTGAAGATCTCGAGGGCTGCGAACGAACGTTCTCAAAATCGAACGCACTCGCATCTTCGGTCCGTTATTCAAGTATTTTTCACCGACGCCAAGCTATCGCGAATTATTTTCAGCATACTGATGACTTCGAAGTATACGCCAATCTTTGTACGTAGCAATTCATACTGATTACGAGCGTGAACTGACATTGTTTGTAGCTACGTTCCTATATAACAATTATAAACAGGCCCTCTGTATTCTGCACGACGGACAGTCAACGCTTCCGCAACTCATGCGTGAGCTTGGCATCACCAACGATAGCGTCTTCGAAAACTGGCTGGTCGAGGAACGTGCTTACCTAATGTCGTTGAACCAGGAACCAAAACACGAAACGTTACAAATGGAATACTGGCAGAAGCTTGTCAACATGACTGCAAGCAAGTGAGTAGTAGTTTTTTTCTCAAAACCAAAAAGCTCAAAAAAAAACAGGAAAGACCTGGATGTTGCCAGTGCGCCTTGGAGCATATCCACACCATCCAGTGCATCGTTTGGATCACGTGATATCGCTACGACTATCAGAATCGAAACTGCACGTCGGCATGCCATCGAGAACTATGAGAAAGATCTCAAAGTTGTCCAAGAGCTTGAAGTGAAGCTCGGGGTGACTCGTCGATGGACGCCGGATGATATCGAATGGAAGGATGCGGGTCGCCTTGTAGCAAATCGGAAGTTTCAGCGGGCCCTGGACTCTTTGGAAGGTTTAGTAGTTGCTCGTATCTTTGAGCTATCGAAGATGAACCGTGCGGGGACAGGTAAGTCACAAACATTTGCATTGGTGTGAGCTTAGCGCTGACCATTAATCTAGGCTACAAACTACGAAAACACATTGGGAGAGCTTTGCAGGCTCGCTCTGCAGCTATTCGGACGGCACTCGACCGCTATAACACTGCAGCACGTGCCCTTTCACCACCTCGTCCATCTCTTTCCTGGGACGAGGTCGTTGAATATGCATTCCTCTCCGACTTTGATCTTCTTCGAGATGCCCGCCAAGATGTGTCTCAACATGCCTGGGCCACCCCCACCGGTCGTTTAGCCATGGATACGTACTACAAGATGCAACGCGCACGAGAAGAGGTTCAGCGACTCAATATCGAGGTCAAGAGAATGGTCACGTACCTTCGAGACGAGGACTTATACCTACGCGAGTGTGACAAACAACTTCGAACCATCCATCCTGCACTTGCATATCAAGTTAGCGTCCATCGTAACATTTACGCTCGCTTCACTGAACACCATTTTCGCCGTCTAGTCAGCATGGGCAAGCTACATGGCTTTACAGGATCGCTGTCACCTGGAGTCAGCAGCGAAGAATCACCTGGGGCAAGTGGCAGTGCACCTGCTGTGTGTATCCCTGCTCGTCTGCTGGTCCCAGTGGTTCCTGTCGTTACAGAAAATGTGGAAGATGGTATAGCGGATCTGGATGACGAGGAGGGTGCGGAAGTTGATGGGGAAGAGCAGTCGCGCATTCTTGAGGACATTCTCCAGGTTACCTTTGATGTTTAATTACTTTTCAGCACGGGCAATATGCTCGAAACTTACCGTATACACTTGTTGCTGCATATATAAAAAGGTCCGCCATTGTGAAGTGTGTCCGCTGTCGAGATACATGAGCTCGCTGTCGTGCACAGCGAGCACGAAGGTTTGTGTGACGACGTGGCCTATTTAGGACAGCCGCCGGTGTTAATAATAGCCGTAGTTCCAAATATGGCACCCAGGCACTCGGGAGGGATATAGCCGAGGCCCTCATAGGTACCTACCCTACCCAGCACCTTCTACAGTTCTAAAGACCCTCCTTTATCGACCAATTATTCATTTGGGCGGGGAGAGGCAAAAACATATCGACTTAGATACGCCATCACACCCAGCTGTCACATCTAATTAGATCAGGTACGTGGGAACAACAGGTGGGCTGGAGCAGACGCGCCACTCATATGTCGGACGATGATGAACCTGCCGTCCCCATCAATAACATCAGGAAATCACGAGTTTACTTTTTGTCTACTTATGTCCAACTTTTCGCACGACTCGGTAGGAAAGTTGCATCAGGTCGAAAAAAGTTGAACCAACTTTTTTCAGTAGATCTCTCTACTCAAATTCTACTTACGTTCTACTTATGCTTGACTTATTGTCAACTTTTTTTTGGCGAAACCCACTCAAAAATGCACGATATGAGGGATCAAAAGTTGCATTAAGTCAAAAAAAAGTAGTTTAAAAGTATGAAATAAGTGATCCAAAATGACGAATGGTATTGAAAATGTGCGACTAGTAGAGAAAAAGATGGCTCAAATTACTAGTACTACTAGTAGCCTACTAGTAGAGGGGGAGGGGATCATTATGATGGAACTCGGAGTGCATAAGCGTCTGGAGCATACTACTAATAATAGTACCACCGGCGGAAAGTGAGCGGAAACAGTGATACAAGCATCAAAAACAGAGAACATTCTATCAGACGTGTCAGTACTACTAGTAGAGCACACGATGAGTGAAAAATACTTACAAAGCAGGGCACGTCCCCCCTTGGGTTTTACCTCCTCAGCAGCAGCGTTTGAGGATGCTGCCTGCCGCCGACGCACCATGGCAATTGTGTCCATTGTGTACTTCGACCCACGCCTCTGCAAGGAATCATAATATTCAGACGTCACCAACCCACAGTTTGCTTCTGAAAAGGCCGACGCTGCAGTGCTGTCCTTGCCCGAGGATTTATTGCGCTTCAGGGGCATTTTGCGAGGCTTACTGCTGCCCTTTGTACTGCCGGCAGTAGTGCTTTGGTTGTCAGCAGAGGTTTTTGGTTTTGTGTCATATCCCGTATTCCGGACCTACATCCGACAATATTCCCACGCCTCATCCGGACTTTCGGACACCCTATCCATGTCTCCAGTCCTCTATCCATCCGGATCCCTGCACCCCTGCACATCCACATCCACATCCACATACATTTACCTCCATACCTCAATCCACGCGTCTCATCCGGATGTCCGGTCCGGTCCGGTCCGATCCGATCCGATATACGATAAGCTTCCTAATTCAATTCCTGTGCATATAACGTTAACACAGCCTATTCCTCTATTCGGTATTCCTTGTCCTCGGTATCTCGGTTATACTTACTACCGGTATGCTTACTGATCCGTTAACCTATGCTTCATTTCCGACTCGCGCTTGATAACTTTGCTTATGCTTCATACATAGCCTCGGACGCTTGCTTACTGATCTTTCCGTTATTTCCTTAGTATATAAACTCTTGTATATGTCCTGTAGTTCCTCAGTCTGAATATCATATTAGTCCTCGCACTAGATCTCACTCTAAGTCCTCACATCAGTTCTAGTCTATCGACTTAGTCAATATCCATCTCGGGCCTAGGGAGAAATTCCCTAGGCCAGAGCTCCGCTTATCCGCTCATCCGATCCTCCGAAGTTTCCGGACGTTCGTCCGAAACTTTCCCGCAGTCCTCCGGACCTATTCTGCTTCGGACTTTGTCCTTGCAGCCTTTCCTCTGTTTGCTTCTACTTAGGACTTGTCATAAGTAGCCATTACACGTATCCGTATCAGGACGAAACCTCATCGTAATTTCCGGAAGTTCCTCCGGAACTTTCCCGCACTCGTCCGGAAGTTACTTGCACTCGTCCGGAAAGTCCTTCCGAACTTTCCCGCGCTTCGGACGTCCTTCGGACATCATTCTGAAATTAAGGGCACATACTCGGGTAAGGGGCGCAGCGCACGAGCTGAAGCCAAGCCCCTCGGAATCAGTCCTACCCTTTGTGCACGGTCTTAACATTTTGCAGCGAAAGAAAAGGCACGTTCGAGCTATAGAAACGGACCATTAATAAAAGCCAGAATCTGGAGATAGGACCTACTGCAGCAGCGCATGCAGCAATTACAGCCTGCATTCCATTCAAATGCAAACCATGAGTGTTGAGCGCAGGTACATCAAGGAATCCAGCAATGGCATTAATGTGGGCGGCCTCGATCATTTCCAACATGAATATGGACCGGTAGATCTGGTCTGGGTCACGGGTCTCCGGATCCTCATAGAGGAAAGCGTAGTCCTCGAGAAGGTTAGTTGCCAGCACTTGCTCAAAGTCACTGGTGTCGTCCTCGTCCTCATCATCCTCATCAGCTTTGGAGGCCGCGAGGAAGTTAGTAACAAGGGCGATGGCTGTAGATCCGAAGTTACTGCGCCAGGAGCATAGACGCTGATTTACCTTTGGTTGGGATAACATGACATTAGAAAAAATATTTCAAATGTAAAAGCAAAAGTGAGACGTACCAAGCCTATGATAGGGCCCTTTGGTTGGATATTGTGATTTGTTCCTGGATAAGCAACGTCAAAGATAGATTGTAGTGCTGGAAGTAACTGCTCAGTCTCGATGGTCCAAAATTTTGGCTGAGCGCCAGCCCATAGAAAGACTGTTGGTATAAAAGTTCTGCGCCATGCGCCGTCCTCCAACATCATCGACGGGAGATCTGTGTTTCTCCATTGCCCTATAGTTTTAGGCTTTGTCGCCATATCCGCAAACATTAAGTCAGGCTGAGGGGTTGCGGGAACCAGAATGTCAGTGTCCTTGGAAGGTAGATCGACCTTGGCCTTCTTTTGAGAAACGAGTTCTGTTTTCACCTTCTTGGACAGGTCCTGGCGAGCCGGTTCGACTTTGGCTTTCTTGGATGGGTTCGGATTCACAGAGACCGATACACTCGTCTATAAGCAGGCGCCTCAGTGTCGTTATATAACAGAATTTTAAGAAATACTCACCTTTGCGGTGCCAGTGGTGCGCATTGGCTTGGGAACATCCTCAATCTCGACCTCAGACGCCGAAAGCAAATCCAACTCTGCATCAACGACAACGGGGGCAATGTCCTCTTCGGATGAGCTGTAATATCCGACGAGGTCCTCGATTTTCCTTTTGGAGGTAGTACTGATTGGAGCTCGAGGTTGTTCTAAAGCAAACCTTACTATATCTGCTTGCTGCGTGAATGGTAATAAGTTGAATGGAATGATGGCCGGTGCTTCGGCCACTTCATCATCCGAAAATTCAGAGATCGCTACAACACTCTACAACCAAATTGAGCAATTTCAATGATCGGATCAAGTCTGACACTTACCTGCATTGCCGCCTTGTCTTTCCTGTCGGCCGTGAACCCATACAACTGCTCTGGTAATTCCTCTTCGTCTTCATCTGCTTCGTCTTCATCTTCCTCATCTTCTTCCTCGTCCTCCTCTGATACCAGTCCGTCTGAAGATTTGATCAAGGTGGGAGGGGGTTCTTTCGCACTTGAGACTGTGGTTGCTGCAGTCTGACTCGATTTCAAAGTTGTCACTGACAAAGTGTTGCCCGAAGCAGATTGGACGGCCCTTAAAACAGGATTTTTTATTGTCGTTTGAAGTTCGGAATGAACTTCCTCCTGAGGTTTAACAAGAGTTTGCCAGTTATCGATCTTTCTAGCAACGTTAAGTTTTCTACTACTGAGCGCCCATGTAAGCGTCATGAAGTGGAGCGTGGATTCTGTGAGCATTAACATCATGATGGTGAGAGAAGAGAAATGACTGACGGATAGAGATTTCCTTTCTTGTCACTGTCAGGTGCCTTCCCTTGATTGATGATATGCTTCGTTGCAGCACTGATCACCTCGCGCGAAATGAGGTTGGCCTTCTTAAGCTTCTTCGTCTTCTTTGACTTCTCAACTTCGTTTCCGATCACTTCGCCATCTCCTGCATCAACGCCATCAGCATCCCTACCCATGGTGCCATATTTGCCTGTGCCTTTGGCCTTGACCTGTGTTGCCGGCACAATAGGACTCTCCAAGGTAAGTTCATTAGTCGCTACAACTTCTGCTTTTTTACTCTTCACTGGTCTAGGACGGGGCTTTACGGGCAGCTTCCCCCTCCCACTTGCCTGAGTCGACTGCTGTGCCTGCATGTCAGCCTCAATGCCAGCAATGTGGCTAATTCCACGCTGTGCAGTCGCTGCCTGGACAGCCTGCACATCTTTTGCATGCTGTAGATCTTCTGCGATCTGGGCCTTGGTGCGTCGTTTTTTTTGACCTTCAAGAAGAATGAGTCCAGGGCGCTGTGTCGCATTTTTTGGGCGTGTACGACGAGGGGAGGCAGGAGGTGTCATAACGGAGATTAAAGGCAGGCGACAGGCAGGAAGAAAGAAGCAGCGAAGGGCAGGACCTGATAAAAGGTATGTAAGAGTTACTAGTCAGAGACTTTGCAAATTTCCTAAACGCAAACAAACAACCCATTGTAACTCCAAGGGTAACCCTCAATACCGATTTACATCATTTTCCAAGTCCGCCTGCATCCTCCAGCACTTAACTCAAGCATCTGAGCCGGTATGTACTGACTATCATCCCAACTGGTTCTGCCCCAAGCTGACACCAGACACCAGAGCTAGTACTGGCTATTCTGCCAACAAGCTGCACTATCGCCAACTCCAAATACCATCAACTCACGCGCCAGAGCTTGTATTGGCCATCCTACCGACAAGCTCGACCCTTCCTGACTCCAAATACCATCAACTCAATCCGCCAGAGCTGGCAATATTGGCTATCCTACCGACAAGCTCAACTCTCCCGACTCTGAATACCATCAACTCACGCGCCAGAGCTGGTATTGGCCATCCTACCGACAAGCTCGACCCTTCCTGACTCCAAATACCATCAACTCAATCCGCTGGAGCTGGTAGTATTGGCTATCCTACTGACAAGCTCAACTCTACCGACTCCGAATACCATCAACTCAATCCGCCAGACCAGATATTGGCTATCCTACCGACGAGTCCTACCCCCCCTACTCTGAATACCATCAACTCACTCGTACTAGCCATCCTACCGACAAGCTTGACCCTCCCTGACTCTGAATACCATCAACTCAATCCGCCAGACCAGATATTGGCTATCCTACCGACGAGTCCTACCCTCCCCAACTCCAAATACCTCAACCAGCATGTCCCAAACTGGGTCACAAGGAAGCTACCTGCGCCACCAGGCCAGTGGACTTTGCATCCCTTGCACGAAGCCGGGGTGTAACCGTTGGTTCAAGAACCGATCAGGGTATACACAGCACATGAATGCGAAGCACCCCATATTCTTACATCCACATGCAGTGACTCAGGCATCTGTCCCTTGTTCACCAAGTCCTGCATTGTCCTTTGATTTGGATTTTGGTGATGCCAACGACACGGACTTGGGACCGGAAGATCCCTTGCAACCAACTGCTCAATTTGTTGGGCCTGGTGACCGGTTGTATAGAAATTATCATCCGCTTCTGTCTGGTAAGTTTATGGACTGTATAATTCTCAAGTACTGATATATTGCTTGTGACCTATGAAGCTCGCCCCTGTGATCGTGAAGGTAACTTCCTTCCACGAGGAACTCCGCCTCCACCACTTTCGGACAAGGCATCAGATGACTGGACGCCTTACAAGAGTCGGGTAGAGTTTGAGCTCGCCGACTACCTATTTACGAAAAACCAGACCCCCATGCATTCAATCGACCAGCTGTTAAATATATGGGCAGCTTCATTGATTGAAGGGGGTAGCAAAACAACTTTGTTTCCTGACCACCGTGCACTTTACAAGACCATCGACGATACACCCCTCGGAGACATTAAATGGCAGTCGTTTTCGGTAAAATATACTGGCGAGATTCCAGAACAAGGTGTCGCACCCTGGATGACAGATACCTATGACGTTTGGTTTCGTGATCCACGCAATGTTGTTAACAATATGCTTTCTAATCCAGACTATGCTATGGAAATCGATCTCCAACCTTACCGTGAGTACGCAACCGAAAATGACGAACGCCAATGGCAGGACTTCATGTCCGGGGATTGGGCTTGGTCTCAAGCGGTATGTACTATGTTCATTATCGTTAATGTACATGATTTGAGAGATATTTTCAGGATAAGATTTCTGAGGACCCAGATACCCATGGCTCGGCGTTCGTGCCCGTCATTCTCGGGAGTGATAAGACCACTGTTTCGGTTGCAACGGGGCAAAATGATTACTACCCTCTCTACGCATCTATTGGGAATGTCCAGAATACTGTTCGCCGTGCACACCGCAACGCTGTTGCCGTGGTGGGATTCCTTGCAATGCCAAAAAGTATGTGCTCACATGTTCACATTTTACTGTCCTTACCCTCCTGTGAAGCCACGAAACAGCATGCTGAGACACCAGGTTTTCGAAGCTTCCGACGTCAAATTTTTCATTCGTCCCTCTCATTCATCCTAAAGAATCTGAAGCCAGGCATGACAAAGCCTGAAATTGTTCGTTTTGGGGACGGCCACTATCGCCGTGTCATATATGGACTCGGGCCATATATCGCAGACTACGAGGAACAGGTGTTGCTCGCATGCATAGTTCGGAACTGGTGTGCCAAGTAATTTTTCCCGATTATCTATTGGATTCATTCTTATATTAAATATTACTAGGTGTCTTTCCCATAGCAATGACCTCGACGAGATTAGTCTCCTTCGTTCAAGAACTCACGCAGATGCACTCATCGAAGAGTGCGATTTCGATACACTGTGGAAAGAGTATGGTCTCATTAACATGCTTGTGGTACTTCAGTTGTTCGGTTTCATTTGTACTTAGAATTAATTCTTATATTCAGCCATTTACGAACGATTTTCCCCGCGCCGACATCCACGAACTCCTCGCACCTGATCTTCTTCACCAGATTATCAAGGGGGCATATAAGGACCATTTAGTTACATGGGTAGAGAAATACCTACTGCGCACACATGGAAAGATGCAGGCTAACATAATTTTAGATGATATTGACCGAAGGTGTGTTTATGCACCATCATTTTGATTTACTCTAACCTTTCATAGAATTGCAGCAGTTCCTCCATTCCCTGGACTTCGTAGATTTCCTCAAGGACGTCACTTCAAACAGTGGACTGGCGACGATTCCAAGGCCCTTATGAAGGTATATTTGCCGGCCATTGAAGGTCACATCCCCTTGGATGTCGTGCGTGCATTCCGTGCCTTCCTCGAATTCTGTTACCTTGTCCGCCGCAATGTGATCACGGAGAAGTCGCTCGGTGAAATTCAAGATGCCCTTACCCGTTTTCACCACTATCGGGAGATTTTCAAGACTACTGGAACGGTCTTAACTTTTTCACTTCCCCGACAACACGCCATGTCTCACTACATCTATCTTATCCGACTCTTTGGCGCTCCGAACGGCCTCTGCTCCTCTATTACGGAGTCAAAGCATATAAAGGCTGTCAAGGAGCCTTGGAGACGGTCCAGCCGATACAAGGCTCTGGGTCAGATGTTACTAACCAATCAGCGTCTTGACAAGTTGGCGGCATCACGTGTGGATTTCCGCACTCGCGGGATGCTCTCGGGTACATGTCTATCATCCATTCTTGCGGCACTTGGTATGTGATTCATTTTTACTTCGTTTATTGTTAGATTGTTTGACCTTTGCTATAGAACCATCAGATAGACAGTGTGCGCAGCCTGCACAAACCAATGTGGAAGAGCAGACCAATGCAGATCAACACGACCCTGAGCTGCCCAGTATGTCCCGAAGCGCCAGCGCCAGTATACTCGACCCGGATGTCAGCGCTGACTCTGAGGATATTGATGTGCCAATGTCGGTCCTTGCACACGTAGAGCTTGCTCGAACATCTCGTAAGTCTTTTTTCATTTGTACAACCTTGATACACTACTAAATATCATTATGTACAGAGGGAAAAAAGCGCCCACAAAGCATTCCTGCACTAGCTAACGAGCTTCACATCCCTGACTTGGCTGAACTTGTTCAACAATTCCTCACCGAGCAGCTGTATCCCAACAAGGACCCCACACAAATTCCCACAGGTATTATGGACCGCCCTCGTTACGATGGGAGGATACGAGTTTTTCACTCTGCGGCCTCAACATTCTTTGCACTGAGTGACCTGAGTGGAACCGGCGGGATGAAACGCGAACACATTCGTGTGTCCCCCAGATGGAGAAATGAATATGCACGCAAAGATTGCGTGTTTGTTATTACTGACCCGAACGTTCCTGGAATGCGGGGTATGGACATCGCCCAGGTACTAACATTTTTTTCCTTTCGATTAAGGGGAGTACGTTATCCATGTGCGGTCGTTCGGTGGTTCAACCGAATCGGTGACACGCCAGATGAAGATACTGGGATGTGGATGGTGTCACCGTCTTTTAACGGTAATCATGCACACTATGCGGTGATTCATGTTGAGGCTATTTTTCGTTCTGCACATCTTATTCCGGTCTATGGCACTGAACTGCTTCCCTCATTAGTTAAATCTCACCACGTTCTCGATATATTTACCCTATTTTATGTCAACAAATATGCTGACCACCATGCCTTCGAAATAGCTTGGTAATGTAACTCACTTTTTTTCTATGTCTTTTCAATCCTCTCGCTTTTTCTTACTTTTCCGCTTTTTCTTACTTTTTCACTTGCCTACTTATTTTAATTGCACGAGCTTTTTATGTCCAAAATATAAGTGAGAAAAAGTGATGATTAGCAATAAGTCTCTTAAATAAGCGTGAAAAAGCTAGAAAAGGAAACGCGTGATTTCCTGATGAACCGGGCACAGGCCATTAGGCCTCAAATGACCAGTAAGTCCCGATTCAAATTTCGAGTGCTACCAACTGACTACGTCGGTATCTACCAAGTCGCTGATATAATGGAAGCCATTGAATCTACGCGGGTCAATATGACAGACAATTTCAACATGTTGTTCACACTTTCGAATGCGAACACAAAGTACGCTGAGCAAGGCGTCATGCTTGGCATGGCCGCGAAGGAGGCTGCGGCCGAAAATATGACTCAGTTGCAGGATCTAAGGGCTCAGATTCAAAGTGTACAGGACAAAATAGAGAGGACTCAGAGATGGCTGACGTAGGGCTTTGTGGCATTATCCTTACATGTAAACGTGATCACGACTCAATTTGCGATATATAGACATACAAGCGGACCGGTCGCCTTCGGACGTCGCGTCTGTTACAGTTGTCTATATAATACGTTTGCCGTTGTCTTCTCCTCACCCTCTGAAGGAAATAGCGCGCGTATGTCACGCCGACATCGCACTCTCGATAGCGCAGTGTAAAGCTGACCGTGCGCCAACCTCCATGAATCTGCGATGCAGACCCGGACTCTCAACTTGAGGCTCGCCTCATTTGAGTTTCGAGCTGTGTGGTAAAGCCCATTCTGCATTTGGCTTCTCTTCAAAGTGAACTGATACAGTCCGAGTTGTTAGTCATTTTTCCTGGAAAATTTGTGGTTTGCTGATGCAGAGAATCTAAGACATTCAAGAATCTGCTCAAGGGGTAGAATTTCATGCTCATAGAGATTGACAACTGCTAATTTTACGTTGCACCAACTGATCTTGCGAAAGGGCATGTTGAAGGTAATTTACTACATACACCAAAACATAACATTGTAGACGCCCGCAGGGCAATACTTGGATGTACAACAAAGTAACCAGGGGCCGAAGCATACATGTCTAACTCTAAATAATGTTCTTCTGGTTCTGAAATCGAGACGCTGTCAATGCCAATTATAAGGCATAACGTGCCTAATATTTGATGTACAGATTCAATGCTGTAACACAAACGAAAAGAACCGCACTTACTCGGAAGTAGCTTCCCTTCAGTTGTATCATAGGAACGGCGACGAAAAACAAAGCAATCACAAGCCTGTAAAAACCGTCAGACTCTTCGAGTGTGTCAAGTGATATCACTTGCGCTGCTTCAACACCAAACACCACCAATCCTCCAGATTTTGTAGCCCATGGGACTTGGAAATATGCGACTGCAAAACCTAGGGCACAATTGTGAACGTTGGACAAATCATGCGTCGTTGTAACTCACCGCCCAATGCTCTTGCAAGGTTTAACAGGGCACTGACTTCGCCCTAGAAGGGGAGGTCATATCACTGAAATGCAAATATATATGCGTCACTCACTGCCCTACGAGGGAAGCAGTCATTGCAATATGCGTCTAATAATACTCCTTGAGTTACCCCACGACACTTGAAATGTTGGATCCGAGACTTACACACTGCAACAGTGTTGAGGGTGATTGCAACGATCGCAATGCCCCAGCCCATGATGAGAGCGGCTTCGCTGAGATTTTGTACCCCAGCGCCCAGCGTCAAAAAGCCACAGATATAAAGCGGCATGGCTAAGTAACAGGTCCTACACAAATTCTCAGCTCTAACCTTGGACCATCAGTTGAGTTTGCATACCACAAGCGGCTCTCGGCCTCAAAGAAACCACCGTTTTTGCGAATATGCAGATCCATGATGAATTCATTGACGTAACGTCCAATGAACTCGCCAATAAGGACGGCGACCTAAAAAAATTATGCTGAGAACATTAATCATGCATACTTCATAGATGGAAAAAACTTGCAATTGGAGTTGCATACGCTCCAGCCACCGCATATTGACTGAAGCCAAATCCGACGGGAGGAGGAGATCCCATGAAAACAACATTTGTCGTCTACAAAAGTCGATGAGTTTATTACTGCAGGTCGAAACGGAAACGCTCACATTCAAGCCGATCGAGAACCCGAAGACCAATGCCTTTCGAAAAGGTCAGCAAATGTACTAAGTATGGTCAGCAATGCAATTCATCTCACCTCAAAGAGAACTACGAAGAAAAACTGAGGACGCCAAACGACATCCAAAGATGCCAATAGAACTTCCGGCCATCGTGATCTGTATTTTGCCATCTTGTACCCAGTGACGCCTATCAAAGTCTCAAATCGATATCGCAGTCCCGTAGAAATTTGCAGTGGCTTCGATGCAAGGTGACGATCATACATGCTAGTTCAGCAAAAGTCAACGTCACTGCCCTAAGAAACAGTACAACAGAGCGTACGTTTCTTCCATGAAAAACACGATGAGAAGTAATACGATGGCGTTGTAGATAGATCCTATAGCATAGGCCCATCTCCAGCTATCCAACAATTGATGAATATTCTGAATCAAGGACAGCATATGTAAGACGTACCTCACATGCGCTACAAAAAAGCCAAATACACATGGTGATAGGTAAGGCGATCTATGAGATAGTGAGAAACGTTTCTCCCAATAAAGGAATTCATTTCTGACAGAACGAAACCCGAAGTCCAAATGTTCAGCTTCCGTGCTTGAAGATGGAAGGGGAAGATATCCGTCACGACATAAAGACCCTTGGAGGTTGGTAAATGTTGAAGCTACCATGAGAATTGCCACTAATCGTACTGTCACCTGGGGACACGTTCTGAAACCGTAGTCAATTTACCGCAGCATGGATAACATGACGACCTGCCCAAAGAATCCACTCAAACATCGCATCCCTTCATCAGCAGTTAACATTGTCCAATAAATACCGAATTATTGTATGAATACCTGCAAAGGTGGCTAGATTCGGCGCCAATGTGCCACCAACCAAGAATGCAAGCGCAAAAAGCTGCGCTCAAGTTTTCAGGGTTTATATCGGCCAAATCACTGGAAATATATACCTGACTCCAGAAGAGTACTGGCAACCGACCATACCGTCTCACGAGCATGACCCAGAAGATGCCTCCCCAACCTGGACTACAGATGAGAAGAGGTTATTCTCATGTAATGGTGTGGTCTCACCCAGAAGAAAGATGCTCCAGCTTCAGGTAATTGTCATTGAATGTGAGTAACGATCGATGCATCACGCACTTTGACGTCAGATCGTTGATGACACCCGAGGTCGTGTCATAAGTTTGAGCGAGGCCAAATATCGACGCGATTCCTGCCAATAAAAGTATTTCACAATGATACTACTATGGATATTGAGCGAGGGCGAGATGCATACCAATTCCACCGTCGAAGTCAGGTACCACTGCAGACATTGTAATGATGATCAGGTGCACAGTCTTGCGGAAATCGGTCCACTACGAATAAATAGCTTAGTATTAGTGAAAGGGACATGATGGTGAGAAATGACGAACATTTTGCGGGTCGTTCGGGTCGTTGGCGGGTTGAGGCCAGAGAACCTTCTGTTGAGTTCGGTCGTATCGGATGCTTCGGACGACGCCACGTAGTACGAGCGCGACCATTTGACAGAGGCACGAGAAAAGAGACGTCGAGTGTCACTCGACGTCTAGATACCAATGTTTCACTTTATCATTCTCCTTACAACGCTAATATACGTATCGCGTCAGTTTTACCTTATAAACTTCATAGATATCGAACGAACATCTCAGTCCCAAAATATAGACTGAGATGTGAGTTGTTACTTTCGAACTTACTTTAGAGCGCGCACTGATTCAAACGAGTAGATATTGTCCCTATCTACTAGGTACTGTACATGGACTAAGAGTCCCAAAATATAGACTGAGATATATTGTCCCTATCTACTAGCTCCCTCCTGATCCGCTCGCCTCGAACCTCTAAAGGTTATGAGCCCTGCTACTACCATGGATACTTCGCTCCCCAGCTCCAACTCCGCGCTCTTCAACATCCCAAAGCTCGCCGACGACGGCCTGAATTGGATAACCTATAAGGGAAGAATGTTGACGGCGATTGGCGCTCGAGGCCTGATGCAATATATCGACGGTCGTAAGAAAAAGCCCGTCCCTTTCGAGGTTGACCCGTCGACTGGGAAACCGAGGAAGAAGGACGGCTCGAAGCCAACGGATGCGGAAATCGAGGACCTAGACGATCAGATAGACGAATACCAGCAAAAGGACTCACTGGTAAAACAACAAATATTCAGTACCATTTCCGATCAGCTCTTGCTCCGGATCCAAAACCTAGGCAGCGCAGCCTCCATCTGGGACGAGGTCTGCAAGATCCACGAAGGGAAAACTGAATTGGTCCAGATAGACCTCCGCCGCAGACTCCAGGAATTGAGATGCGAGGAAGGGGGCGATGTTAAAGTGCATTTCGGGGAGCAACTACGCCTCCGAGAATTGCTTGCGGGCATGGGCGCTAGTATAGATGACCGCGATTTCTACGCGATCACGTTGGGCTCATTGCCCGAATCCTACCGCCCGTTGGTCTTGTCAATAAACGCAGCGGCCAAAATAGCCACGAAGGTGCTTACCCCGTATGAGTTGATCAGCGTGGTCACCGAGGAATACGAGCACCGTCAGCTCTCAGAACGTAGAACTGGAAAAAAAGGGAGTAACTCAGCTTTTACAGCTAGAGCCACCCAAGGGAGTCGCCGTGACACTGGCAACTCCAACCAGCAGAACGCAGACGTGGTGTGCCACAACTGCGATAGGAAAGGCCACTACAAGAGTGACTGTTGGAGGAAGGGAGGCGGCAAGGAAGGGCAGGGCCCACGTCAGAAGAAGGCGAGACAGAACAAGACTGCTGCAACAGCAGCAGCAGCCACTGACTCCCAGGATAACTACGCCTTCGCGTTAATAGACAGCGTGCCTATGACTGGAGAAAACGACTCACCCGAAAAGAACCGCACGGCAATCATTGATTCCGGCGCTACCTCCCACTTCTGCCCAAACAGAGCCGAGTTCATCTCCTATACCCCAATCAAACCCCTCGACATTAGAACTGCAGACGGCTCGATAATTAGTGCCATAGGTCGCGGTGATGTAAGAATGCACTTACCGCTAGGATCCAAGTGGACCAGAGTCACCCTCAAGGACGCACTGCACGTGCCAAAGATGAGCTATACGCTCGTGGCGACGAACCGTATAACGGCCGCCGGATTATCAGTCCATTTCGAGGGGACCAACTGCAGGATCTTGTCCATGGGTCCCAAACGGCAAGTAATCGCCGAAATACCTCACGTCGACGGCCTATACACCGTTGCGGGTCAGCACGAGCATCATGCTGCATTAGCCAAGGGAAAAGTCACCTTGGGGGAACTCCATCGTGCACTGGGACACGTATCGCACTCGGCAGTTAAGTCCGCTGTCGAAAAGGGCTTGGTGGAAGGCGTTGAGCTTGACTCCGCCTCGGAACCAGAATTCTGCGAGGCGTGTGAGAAGGGAAAGGCTGCGAGGCAGCCGTTCCCAAAGGAGTCGAAACGTCGTGCGCAGACGTATGGCGAGTTGATCCACACTGACCTCTGGGGACCTGCACAAACTGTTAGCATAGGTGGGAGCTCATATTACATGAGCTTCACTGACGATTACTCCCGTGAAACGCACATCCTCTTCCTGAAGCACAAGAGTGAGGCCCTTGGAGCTTTCAAACAATATGAAGCACGACTCACCAGGCAGCATGACGCGAAGATTAAGACTCTGCGTTCCGACCGGGGAGGAGAGTACCTAAGTGCAGAATTCGATGTGTACTTAGCAGGTCAGGGTATCAAACGAGAACTCACCGTACACGACTCTCCCCAGCAGAACGGCGTCGCTGAACGCCTCAACAGGACGCTAGTCGAGTTGACACGCGCGATGTTGCTGGCACGTAACGTGCCCAAGTTCCTGTGGACTGCCGCAGTCAGCTATGCCAGCTGGCTGCGTAACCGCTTACCTTCAAGGGCAACGCCAGGACACACCCCATACGACCTGGTGCACGGTCGCCGTCCCAATTTGGCCCAGGCCCACAAGTTTGGCGCAAAGGTGTATGTCCACCTACAGGACGCTGGGAAGCTGGAGGCAAGGGCGGAGGAGGCGGTTTTCATAGGCGTGGACGACCAGAGCAAAGGGTACCGGGTCTACTGGCCGGGTAAGCGTCGCATTTCTGTAGAACGAAACATTAGTTTCGTGCCCACAACTATAACCGTGGCTGCAGACGTACCGATCGAGGGGGAGAAGGTGCCGTTGCCAGCGAGTAACGATCAGCACGTCTCGACACCCACACTATCTACCCCACCGAAGCTCCAGACACCACTCCCCGAACCTACTGCCCCCAGAGCAACGCGCGTTCGCCCTCCAATCGGGTACTACAAGGCCCTGAATGAAGGGGAGTCAGCTTCTATAGCGACTGTCCCAGACGAGGACGGAAACGACGCTCCACTTACCCACTGGGCTCTAGCAGCAGCAGAGCCCGAACCGACGCTCCAGCAAGCCTTGAACGGTCCAGACGCGGTGGAATGGCAAGAGGCGATAGACTATGAACTTAGTCAGCTTGAGAAGTTAGAAGCCTGGGAAGTGGTAAACGTACCACGTCATGCTAACGTCATACCCTGCCATTATGTCTTGGCCACCAAACGCGGCCCGGACGGTGAGAAACTCAAGCTGCGTGCCCGACTCGTGGCAAACGGCCAATGTCAGAAGCACGGCCTCGATTACTCGGAGACTTTTGCTCCAACCACCAACATGTCCACTATACGTACCGTTCTCGCTATGGCCGCCCAGAAGGACTGGGAAATTCACCAAGTCGACATCAAGAGCGCATACTTGCACGCTGAGATCAAGGAAGACATCTACATGAGAGCACCTCCTGGATACCTGAAGGCTGGAGATGAGGGCAAGGTTCTGAAGCTGAAGAGATGTTTGTATGGGTTAAAGCAGGCGGGATTCGAGTGGTCGGAAGAACTGGCAAGTGTATTCTTAGAGATGGGATTCACGCGTTCGCAAATTGACCAAGCCGTTTACTACGTACGCGAGACTGACAAACACATGGTGGTCACCGTCTCAGTCGACGATATGGCGGTCACATCCAAACACCTGCGACACATCACCGAATTCAAACACCACCTCCGTCAGTACTTCGAAATCACCGACTTGGGCGAACTCGGCTGGTTATTGGGTCTACGGGTAGAATGGAACCGACCCGAGCGCACCATCACCCTTTCCCAACACGCCTATGTCAGTACCATACTTGAACGCTTCCATCTCACCGACTCGAAGAGCGCAGTGATCCCAATGGACGCTAGCTGCACATTGTCGGTGGAGCAGTCTCCCGATACTCATGCCGCACTCGCTGACATGCTGGACGTGCCGTACCAGCGTGGCATTGGTTCACTCATGTACACTGCTACGAGCACGAGGCCCGACATAGCATTCGCTGTGGCCACGCTATCCCAGTTCATGCGCAACCCCGGCAGGGTGCACTGGGAAGCTGCCAAGTGCACTATGCGCTACCTCAAAGGTACAGCGGACCACGGGTTAACGTTGGGGGGAACGGATGGAGGACTTGAAGCTTACGTCGATGCAGACTGGGCCTCCCAGCCCCATCGCCACTCAATGTCTGGGTACGTGATTATGCTAAACGGCGGCCCTGTTGCATGGAGCTCGAGGAAGCAACCAATTATAGCGTTGTCCACCGCGGAGGCAGAGTATATAGCCTTGACGGCTGCTGCGCGGGAGATACTCTACTTACAGCTTCTCCTCAAAGAACTCTACGACGAAGACCATGGCTCTACCCCCATTCATTGCGATAATCAGTCCGCGATTGCGTTAGCGTTGAACAGCAAGTTCCACGCGCGCACGAAGCATATCGACATACGTTTTCATTTCGTTCGTGCGCATATCAAGAACGGAACATTCGAATTACGCTACTGTCCTACTGATGACAACGTAGCAGACACGTTCACCAAGCCGTTACCACGACCGCGCTTCCAGAAGCTCAGGACCATGATGTCACTCGGTCCCGCTCGAGGGGGAGTGTTGAGTTCGGTCGTATCGGATGCTTCGGACGACGCCACGTAGTATGAGCGCGACCATTTGACAGAGGCACGAGAAAAGAGACGTCGAGTGTCACTCGACGTCTAGATACCAATGTTTCACTTTATCATTCTCCTTACAACGCTAATATACGTATCGCGTCAGTTTTACCTTATAAACTTCATAGATATCGAACGAACATCTCAGTCCCAAAATATAGACTGAGATGTGAGTTGTTACTTTCGAACTTACTTTAGAGCGCGCACTGATTCAAACGAGTAGATATTGTCCCTATCTACTAGGTACTGTACATGGACTAAGAGTCCCAAAATATAGACTGAGATATATTGTCCCTATCTACTAGCTCCCTCCTGATCCGCTCGCCTCGAACCTCTAAACCTTCAACCCATCAGGGCTAAGCTTGAGCCTAGAGGCCATTACCTCCCCAAACTCGACCTTCGCCTGTCTAGTGAGTTACGAATGAGTAACGATGGACTCAGGATAAGTAGGAGCAACAACCACATACTCGGGGTCAACTACCAAACGGCCAGAAGTCTGCTCGTAATAAGCGACAAAATCCACCTCATCGGTAACATCGACTTTGATTGAGTCATCTGCCTTCGTTTCTAACTGCAGCTGCTGGGATCTAACATCCTCTAGAGCCATTGGTAGTGGAGGTGAGAGTTGGGAAGTGAATATCGTCACTCGGTACCCATTATCAATTTAAACCACAGTACTTAGTACGATGAGAACGTATCTCTTTTAATTTCGGGGGAGTGCAGATTGTGAGGCCTTGCCAGTGAGCACCTAGAGTTAAAATCGTCGTTCAAGCTGTTCAATATAGTCTCCGGGTTAGCATAAACTAGACCAAAAATGTAGGCACAACAATTCCGACACGCGAGGAAGAGATCAGCATCAAATCAGTTTAAATCTACTGCTGCTGATAAGGGAGCTCACAGTTAGTGTTGCAACTTCAAGTTGTGGGCAGAACTATTTCAAGGTAGTTTTACCGGCAGAACTGGCAGAACCATGTTCTGCCCGGCCATGGTCAGCGTGGCAGCATCGCGCAACTGAGAGATTACCCGTAGGGTGAACATATGACCAAACAAGTCCGCGTGATGTCATTAACACCCCCGACATTTGAATGCAGCAATTAACTCAGAATGATACTACCTCTGTGACATGAACATAATACTCAACTTGACACAAATAGACATGTGGGACCAGGGAGATTTCAACGTAGCACTGAACGCCAGTATTATTGGTTCCCAGTCATTTATCCCAACAGAAAGGGATTGACCTTGACTAAGATTTCAATGAGGCTTCGCTATAAAGGTTGATAGAAAGCCGGACAACTCCGCATCCCACAGGCATCCAAAAAAGGAATCGAAGGATAAAGTTACTTATAGTCCAATTATAGTCTTATACCAGGGCCTTCACCTCTCCTACTTCGTCGACCCTGCCACTACTAAGAACTGTAATTGAACTATGTCATCAAAGGAGAGTTTCACGACGAGCAGCCTCTCGCTGAATCTGAATGAGGACTGGGACCGCTCAAGTGATATTATCATACCTCAGACGCAAGTACCACGAAATTCTGTACTGTTTCCGGGCGAAGAGACACAGGACAACTGCAGCACACCCGGGGCAAATAGAAGTAGGAAAAACAGGTCGCTGAGTGAGCTCATGCGGCTCCATGCCGAGAAGGGGACCAATGTGATTTTCAACGTCGAGGAAGCGAGTCGTGTAGCAGATGTTCTCAAGCAGTGGGTGAGTCATGGGGCACCGTCTCTCCCACCTAACGTTTGGCTCATCGAATGTTGTGGCACAGATAAATTCGGGCACTTCTCCGTACGAGGGCGAGGATGATTTCTTTTCTCGTGCGAACGATGATCTGTCACTTGGTGCGAAACGTTCGTTGCAATCAGGAGACCTCAGTGGCCGAGCGAGAGGGCAGAGCGAAAGTGTTGTCTCGCGATAGTCTTCGCCGAGATCACTTTCAGTTTCGCTTTCGAATGTCCATCCGGTGACCGGTCTTTCACAACCCTTTAGATGATAGTTACGACCTCTGACGATACTGATGATTTTCATGATGATCATATACTCTACTCTGCGACTCGATCAGTCATATTACTTATAAGTTACTTGGCAGTCTTTTCTCAAATTCTTCGATTTACGAAGCCAAGTCTGTATGCATATATTTGGTTAGGTATTACTATTATGACATAATCAATGAACTTGGTACAGTCACGTGCGATGCAAACCGTGTTCTTGGACAAACCATTTCGAGACCGCGCCGAATGTGAAACTTACTATTAGACGGATGCTGAAGAGTCCGAGAAAGAAGTGTGTGACAGTGAGTGTTTTGAAGTGTAACAAGTACTTGATTGTTTACGAATTAATAGCCATCACGTCCGCCGCGGAGGAATGGATCGAGGCAAACCAGTGTAAAGAGGGAGCCACCGGAGATCAACTTGAGTGCAATGAGACCCCCCAGCCCAACAGAAGACCCGCTTCTGTTGAGTGCAAAACATTTGGGGTCAACAACCAGTTCTAGATCGACCCCTGTTTTCTTAAGCTCGTCACCGCATAGACATGCCGACGTTCGGGACACCCCATCACCCGAGTGGACGGACACCGAATCAGAAGGCGAGGGAGAGTACACAGGGCGTTTCAAGATGTTTCAAGTACCTACGAAGGCGGACCCACCTACGAGTGGGACAAAGGCACGCATGAAGGAGTGGGGTCGACCAGTCAGCCCATTTCCGTACGAGGCACGACTAGACAGGAGCTTGCCTGATCCAGAGGATATGGAAATTGCAGATAATGAGGATGAAGGCATGGAAGGAAATATCTTGGATGCATTGGATATTGAGAGTGTGTTCGAGGATATCGTGGAGGTGCCACCTGGTTCCGACGATCTATCCAGCGATTTGTCAACCAGTGATCTTCATATCAGGGCAGAAGAGAGTGAAGATTCAGATGTGGACGTCGAAAGCGATGTAGTACGCATTACAGGGAGCGATCCAATGGCTGCAGCGAGAGCCGCTGCGATTTTGAAATTAGTAAGTATTCCTCTTCAATCTCCACAAGTTAAAGTTTTTTTGACCAATTCAGCATGACTACGACTGCGTATTGGCGTCTTCCAAGCGCGCTGCTGCACGCAAGTCGCGCACAACGTTCCCTAGCGCAGGCGTCGGGAAACGCCGCAGCTCGATACAGAGCCGGCGTGCGGTCCACAATGGAGATCCGACGCCGTGGTGCGTCCAACCTCGGTATGAGCCTAAGGCGGGCGAGTGGAGGCGTGAAGACTGGAAAATTTTGGATAAATGTTTTTTTGAGGAGTGCCATGTCAACGGAGTTATCACCTCGCCAAAGGATGTGAACAGAGAGGCGGTGGTGATGCGATTTCAATGTCTTGCTGGAGGTCACGATGTTGTGACGGGGCTGGGTCCCCCCTGGAGTTGGTTTGTACTTCCTGACAGTTTTCGCTGTCCCAGCTGAGTTGACACACACTCAGGGAGAACTTACTAGCAAGAGTAGATGTGCTCATAAAAAAGCGGGCTGCGCGAGCCGATCTCTCAACATTATCTTTTGCCAGTTTCATGTCCCCGGATGTGTCCAGGCTGGCGAATTTCACATCTACGCCGGTCTCGCACATACCACGGTACCGTGACCTCTTCGACAAAGCCAGTGCTATTGACCCGACGAATATTCCCATATCTACATCATCTTACTCAGTTAGGCCTCAACCGACTATTGTACCACCAAATCACCTAGCAGAAAAGACGGGATTCTTTTCCAGGCTTCCGACATGGGCATCATTTCTTCCTCGCCGTGAATATGTTAAACCTGATGACCACCCCGACTGTCCTCCCTTACCTCCTCCGCCGACAGATCTCATAGACCGTCGCAAGCCCATTACGACACCAGCGCGGAAACTTTCGGAGCGGCAGAAACCGCACAAGGATTTTGTAGATCTTCACCATACCACACCTCCACAGAAGCATGTACAGCTGCGCAGGAACAAGCCAAAACGCCTCGTGGAGCTCCGTCACATATCGCCAGAGCCTGTCCAACGCGTCTTCACAAGTGATTACCGGGAAAGACGGAGTAGCGGTGGTAGCGTCAAGGATTTGATCCAATGTTTTGAAGGGACGAGTGATCTTATTGGTTCTATACAGATTTCTGCAAGTGCCGTGCAAACTAGGCTTCCTTGGCAATCATAATTATGTATCCAGAGTTATCTATGTCATTGTATTCTCAATCATTATTCTAGCAACGCGTACATCCATCAATAAGACTTGGTCTCAGGTTTCTGGAATCGGGTTGGTTGAAATCAACCAAATGGAAAAGGCGTTGCATGGACTTCAACCTTTACATTTCGAGGAAAATGTACGATTCATGGACATCTATCAAGGGGGTTCGCCCACGCCAACGAAAGAGAGCGTGACCAACGCGAATACAACATGGAGGCCAAACATTTGGCATTCACTTACCTTTGTCTCGCATCGTGCATTCAACAGTTTTCGTAGAGTGTTTAATGTCACTTAGCCTACAGGCAGCTGTGTGCTGTACTTTTCGTACTCCATAAGCTTCACCCAATGGCGGAACTTCTAGGTGCCACTAATCCCTGGCTAGCCTCCAATCATGCGTACAGGCCCGAGCCCTCTGCCGTGCCCCTTTTTTTAACGTTGTAGCTCTTCGCCGTCATATCCAATAAACCAACAAAACTCAATAACACCAATGCAAAACCAAGATATATTATCTTTTAGTATCTTTTGCACACTCTCACTCTGTTTGTATTCGATCTCCTATGCCTTTCGGATATTTTACGCGCAAGCGGCTGGGTGATTACACAGGCACACTGGTACAGTTTCATGCTTGCTTCAATCACACTTTCCCTTATTAAGAGAAATGTATCAATTTCATGCGCATGTATGTGTGACGGAACGAGCTATATCTAAGACGCATGATGTGTAAATACAGATGAAAGGGAAGAGAGATAATATTCGACTAGCAAAGTTTCTAGATGTTTTCATGACTGATGCGAAGCAGGACGACGACAACCAAAGAAAATTCCGCAGCAGCTTACTCCTACATACACAAAGTCTTCCGCTCCACCAGTTGGGCCTTGCGTCTGTGTTTGAATTGGTTCTACTTGAGATGCTTGTGCCCCAGCTGGTTGACCTGATTGCAGTGAATTGTCGGCCTCATTGCCATCTGTGCGTTGCATAGCTGCGGCCGCTTCCGCATCAGTTTCATGGACAATGCCATATCTCTGCGATGCAATTTAATGGGATGAAAGAAGAGCAAAGGGGAGTTACTCACATCTTCATCTTGAGCAAGAGGTACGTCAACGGTGTGTCTGGTGTTTCCTCCAGAAAACAACTTAAAGTTGGAATTCCAGTGTCGGGACTGTCGTTCAATTGGTTGGGATGTATTTACAGGTGGTGTGCCGAAATGTATAGAACTGAGTAAATGATGCCAACGAACAAGGGACGATGGGCTTGCAGGTGGAGCTGCGCGACGAGACGCGTGGTCTGACTCGTTGCCGAAGAAATTACTGCCCTGTATCAAATTTAGATTAGCAAGAGCTGAAAGACAAAATTCTACTGACATATTTCGCCGAGCCTCTGGTATTGGGCTGTTGTTTGAAATGCAGATGGACATTAAGAATCTAGTGAAACATATGAGAAAAGGTTAGATCGCTCACGATTGGTGGGTACACAACTCTCGGTTGGGCTAGACGTCCCTAGTAAGAGGTGAGATGTGGTGTGAAAGAGAAGCAGAGAAGACTTACATTCAGCTGTGCATTCCCATCATCGGCACCCTGAACAACCAAAACTGTTAGACAAGGACATCGAAACACCAAAGCACACGTACCGCAACTTTGAGCGCCTCCTCCAGGCTCCATACATAGATGTTTTTGTCTTGTCCAGTACTGGCAATGTGTTTTCCATCGGGGGACATGGCAACAGCCCAGAGTTCGTCATCATGAAAGAGTGGATCTCCGACTGGCTGATTGGTCTTGAGATCCCAGATGCGAATGGAGTAGTCACTTGATCCACTAACAATATAGTTTTGATTGGGAGTAAGACAGAGGGAATGGACGTAGTGTGTATGGCCCCGAAAAACGACGAGTTCCTGTCCATCAATCGCCCGCCATTTTCTGATGGTGTTGTCAATTGAGGCAGAGAAGATGTGTTTGCCGTCCTCGGACCAACACAATGACGTCACTCCGCTGTCGTGTCCCTTGATCTTGATAAGCAGCTGGCCATACTTTGACCACACGCAGATCATCATGTCCGTGCCACCGCTCATGAATCTATCTTCTTGTGGAGAGTATCAGACCGCATTCACCCATCCGTGACTGGTCTCTATGGGTGGTGTCCGAGTCATTTGTCTCCCAGTATCCGGGTTCCAGCGTCGTATGGTGCCGTCTTCCGATCCACTTGCTATCTCCAGGGAACTGGGAGACCAATCGAGGCTTCTCACTGCAGCGTCGTGCCCCTCCCATGGGTCACCAATCATCTTACCCTTCTCTATATTCCACAGCCGCAGTCTGCCATCTGCATTTCCACAAATGACCATTGTTTCATCCGGTGATACCACCATCGAACCTATCCCTCCCCCATCGCTATTCAAAGGTTTTCCCACTGGCTCTCCATCTCTTTGCCATTGACAAATTGAACCATCCTCAGACGTGCTCATTATATTGCCGGTACCCAAGTAGGCAAGATTCCATATGCATTTGGAGCGACCCTCGATGATGCACTCTGGCTTCAAGCTTCCTGCCGGACGTTCTGGCTTTGGTTTCTTCCACGACGTGGTCCGAGTGTTGTGGTTGACGAAGTAGGACCGACCGAGTGGGGAGATGTGCCATTCCCATCCGGGGACAACGAGATCTCCAGGATGATCTATGTTAACTGTGAGTTCGTCACTCCCTGTCGCAATTTCATCGCTCTACCTAGTCGCACTCCTGGTAAAGGCCAGTTCCACGAGACCATCACGAGCGTATCATCTTGATATCGCGATTCACCATCCGATGACGTTTTAAACTGTTGCCACATAGGAGGGAGCGCTTCATTCCCGCCTGCTTCTAATTGAGTAAGTGGTGGGTATCATAAGGTAGCTGCTCACCTTCCCAAAGTGCATCCTGGCGGTATTGTGCACCATATTGTGGTGGATCCTTCGCGCCCGTCTGAAATGTCGGTGAGTGCAATAGCGACTCTTGTTGTCCGTCTTTCCGTTGTGCTGATATGCTTGACTCGCCAACTTCGCTAACCATGACTCTGATCAAGAAAGGACGCTGCGCTTCCAGATGGTAGTACAATGAGCTAGAGGCTAGGTTTGATAATGGGTAAAATCTATAGCGAAGATAGTGGAAGCGGTGGAGAGACCTCCTAATAGACGCTAGGGTTCATATGCTGTATTTACAGGCTCCTTCCTTGCACTGCATGTCATTAGAGGCAGTGTCATATGCTGGTTAAAGAAGCGACCCCGTCAAATTTTGAAGCACATAGTTTGCTATGTTTTGCCAATGGAGCGACAGTGCATATATCAACATTTTAGTTCGTGGACTGTACACGGACCATGGCACGTAGCAATACTTCTTCCAGTTGCATGTCCGGGCTGGGTGCACTCCATCTCAGCGATACAAGTGTCAGAGCCCACTGACTCCCACTAGGGTCGCCTTCCAAGCGAACATTAAGCTCCCCGCGCAAAAGATCATTTGGTGCATTCCAGAAAACGGAGCCAACTTCCCTGGTGGTGTTGTCAGCACGTGGGATGGATCTGGAGAAAGTAGTGCAATGGAAAGGAAGTGCATGAAGGGAGATGGATCCGAGTGCGCGAGTGACAGTTACTGCGAAGCATAACTCTGCCAGTCTGAGATGCACCTTACAATGGGAGTGAAATAGTTTTGACCGCATGCAAATCTGGACCCAAGGGCTTAGTAAATGAAGTGTTTCTGATAGTAAATGAATACATGGGAGGTATCATGGAGCATGCTCAACTAGTTTAGTAAATGTCCTCATGACTGATGCGAGGTGGGACGACGACGACCAAAGGAAAATTCAAAGAAAAATCCGCAGCAGCTTAATCCTTGATAAGGAACATCTCCCATTCCACCACCTGCACCTTGCGTTCCTGTTGTTTGCCCTTGAGACACTTGTGTCCCTGGCGCAGCCTGAGATTGACCTGCTTGTGTGTCCGTCGGGCGTCCTTGAGACACTTGTGTTCCCGACACAGCCTGAGATTGACCTGCTTGCATCGAACTGCCAGTCTCGTTGCCATTCGCATGTTGCGCAGCTACTGCAGCCGCTTGTGCGCGAGCCAATTCTGCTGCGCTGGGAGGGGAAACATAAATTCTCTGCCAATGTATTAAGTTCCATGATATCAAAAAAGGAGCAATGGAGGTCACTCACATTTTTCTTCCGACCGGCAGCTACTTCAACGGTATGTATGGAGCTTCCCCCTCGAAATAAGTTGAAATTCCAACGTCGGGGCTCGCGTGGTGTTGACTGGAGCGAATTTGGAGGTCGCGTGCCGACACGTGGGGAACTAAACAACCGACGAAGGAGAGACGACGCGCTTGCAGGGGGAGCTGGCCCATGGTTTGTATCGCTACCAAAGAAATCATTGCCCTGTATCAAATGAACGTTAGCCAAAGCTAAGAATCGAAAAATAATACTAACATATTTCCCCACACCTCTATTGTTTGCGAGCTGTCGTGAGGGGAAGGTCTGACAACACAAATCAGCGAAGGATAAGGTTGTTCACAACCGATTAGCGCACATCTCGCGATCGGATTAGATGAGTCTAGTAAAAAGGTGACATCAAGTGTGAAAGAGATATAAAAGACTGACTTACCTTGAACTTTGCATCGGGCCCTGCATTGGCATCATCCGTACCCTAAACAACAGTAAAAACCTTCAGAATAAAGAAAAGACGTGGAAATACAATGCAGAAGCGCACACCCTGCTGTTTGAGCGCTGCCTCTACGTTCCATACATAGACCTTTGCGTCTAATCCAGCGCTGGCAATATATTTGCCATCGGAGGACATGACAACAGTCAAAAGTTTGTCGTCATGCAAGAGTGGGTCTCCGACTGGCTGATTGGTCTTGAGGTCCCAGATGCGAACAGAGCGGTCGCTTGATGCGCTGACAAGATGGCCTTGATCAGGGGAAAGACAGAGAGAGTGGACGGTAAGGTCATGACCCTTAAAAACAACGAGCTCCTTCCCACCAATCGACCGCCATTTTCGGATGGTGCAATCATACGACGCGGAGAAAATATATGCGCTATCCCTGGACCAACATAACGACGTCACCATATCTTCATGTCCCTTGATCTCGACAAGTAGCTCGCCGTTCTTTGACCACACACGAATCGTCTCGTCCTCCCCGCCGCTCGCGAATTTGTCACCTTGTGGAGAGTATTTGACAGTATAGACCCAACAGTGACCGATCTCTATCGGTGGTGCAATTTGTTGGCCGGTATCCGGGTTCCACCGTCGTATGGTGCCGTCGGTCGATCCACTTGCTATCTCCAGGGCATTGGGAGACCAATCGAGGCACCTCACGTGGCCATTGTGGCCCCCCCACAGATCGCCAACCATACTACCTTTCTCTATGTTCCACAGTCGTAGTCTGCCGTCTGTACTTCCGCTCACAACCATAGTTTCATCTGGAGATACAGCCATAGAGCTTGTCGGCCAATGGCTATCCAAAGGTTTTCCTACTGATTCTCCGTCTATTTTCCACTGGCGAATCGAACAGTCCTCCGACGCGCTCAGTACATTGTAACTGGCACCCACGCAGGCAAGACTCCATATGCAGCGGGAGTGACCCTCGGTGATGAACTCCGGCATCAAGCTCCCTGCTGGTCGTTCTGGCGTCGGTTTCTTCCACGAAGTGGTCCGAGTGCTGTGGTTGACGAAGTAGGACCGACCGAGTGGTGAGATGTGCCATTCGCATCCACTAACAGCAAGATCTCCAGGACAATCTATGCTTTGTCATGAGTTCCTCGCTCCCAGTGGGACGTTCTTCGCTCACCTAGACGCACTCCTGGTAAAGGTCGGTTCAATGAAGTCATGGTGAGCGTGTTGTCTTGATATTGGGCTGAACCATCTAACACCTTAAACTGTTGCCATTCAGGAGGGAGCACTTCATTCCCGCCTGCATCTTGTTAAGTAAGTCAGTGGCCATCCTAATACGGTTTGCTCGCCTTCCCAAAGAGCATCCTGGCGATGCTGTGCACCATATGACGGTGGATCCTTCTCTCCCACTAGAGGTCTAATACGTGCTGATGAGCCTAACGGCGCTTCTCTTCCTCTGGCTGACGTGCTTGACTCAGCCTCTTCGTGGGGCATAACCCTGATTGAGAATGACGTGCTTCACAGAGAGGTAGACAGTAAACCTTGAGATAATGCGCAAAATAAGAATCAAGGTGAAGATATGATGGAGGTGATGAACGAACCTGCTAAACGCTCAGATTTGGATGCTGTGGTTGCAGGCACCTTGCTAAGAATACATGTTGGTGGCGATTATGTGACTGATGTTTTTATTGCGATGCACCTCGGTTTGTTCCGTCTTACATACCACCACTTGTACCAACGATCAAATCCGTCGGCGAGCGCTTAGATATGGAATTCGCTCGAGCTTCATATATCCAAACATCTGGACAGGCAGTGAGAGTTAATTTTAATTGTAAGAAATGGACATGCAAACGCAGTTACACGCCCAGTCTGTGCCTCTGGGAAGCGTGACTAAGGTAGAGAGGAATACGCGGTATGTATACATACATTGTTATCGTGGCATTCCGAATTTCAACGCCCGAGCGGAGTCATGAATGGATGGAAAACCATCCTAGTCAATGATCAATATACTCGAAAGCGTTAACATACTCCCCATGCGTATCTGGCGTCCAGTTCTGCACTGTTTTGTCACGACACCAACTCAGATCGCCAACCACTTCCCGACTTCCGGATCATGTTCCCATCGAATATCAAATTTCCTACGAAGACCTTGTGCACCACCGAGAGCGGGGTTCCAGAAAGCAGAGCTGACTTCTCCGAGGGTGGTTTCAACGGGTGAATCTGAAGAAATTGGTGGAGGGGGAGGATGAGGAGAAAGAGGATGCTTGAGCCGAGTGCACGGGTGAGGGTTGCAGTGGTGAATTTTGACTCTGAAAGGAGAAGTGCTACTGTACCAGTTCAAACATGCGTATGGAGGGCGGGCTTGAGCGTGTATATGCCATACGCCTTCCGTTTCACGACTTTGGCGAAACATCTTCTTTTTTTGCTTCGCATTGCGTGAGGATGTGTGTACGTCCGCGTAGAGGTATCATTGGGGTAGACTGGGGATCTGAGCTGAGGGGAAGCCACTACCGGCCCAGCACGTCAGAGCCGCCATCAGATTTACCACCGACGATTGAGTAGCATTGATAAACATTCTTGAGGCGATCATTGCTTCTGTTCCACGCGCGACTATAGAAATTATACTCTGCTTAACACTGCATGCTAGCAGCAGTACTTGTTGCTGTTGAAAGAGTGTGTATAGTGACCTGTTGCTCACCACTCCGTTGTTTGGCGCTGCGGCGAAAACAAGGTACCAGCAGTGTGACGTAAAAAAGACCTCAAAAACCTTGTGATATTCCGTGGCTCCGCGGAAGCGATCTGTCTAATTTTCAAAATACACCGTGCCACCACTCGAGCAAGCCCCACGGCTCACAACTGATCAAATGATCTTGCCTTTCGATTCTCAATCGGACGAATTAGAATGATCACATCTCGGCGATGATGAGAAAGTGGATGAACTCTTGAATTTTCATGTTGAGTGACTGTACTTACGACAAAATATACAAAACGCAGAATCCGTCGGAATAATACACAGATCCGCATGTGCTATGAGTTTCATGGCCATAGACATAGGATAGCTACCACGGTGATCACATTGTTGAGTGGGAAAGATGTTGGCCGTGAGTCACTCAACCGAAGAGGCGTTCGAAAGAATATGATATTCACTCCCAAAACTGAGGGTTATGGCCCGGGTAATCCACTCATTATCCCAGCGGGCGCCGAATCGTCCTCTCTAGGATATGCACTTGGCGGTGCGTGGGGCAGTAATCTCATCGTTTGGATCCTTCCGCACTACGAGCAACTGCACGGACGTAGTAGGCGACGCCATGCACTCAGACGGTCCAACCACCTGGCCACGAGTGACTGTGCAGATGGGAATACGGAGAGATTGTTGGATGATGGAGGGAAGTTTAAGAACATGAACGTCGGGGTGTCGAATGTCTTGCCTGGACGAAGATGGTTGAAAGCGATGGTGGCCAAATGCTTAAGGCTCGTCGAGGGTAATGGGAAATTCGAACTGACGATAGCCATTTTCAGCTGGGGAGGTCTTGCGAGTGCGAACTGAAGTTTACCTTTTGTGTTCAGCAGGCACCCACCACTCCGAGTTGGACCATTCTCTTGATGATCTGAACAAAGGACGGTAAGGACTGAATAGGTGGTATACACGTGAGGTCTCACCCGAAGTGCTCTTAGATCTCGTTCCAATTGACTTGCAGTGGAGAGCATATCTCGAAGTAACTGAACGAGTCAATTACCTGGTCTCACTATGTAGCTCCGAGATTGGCTTCGTCTGCCGTTTGGACAGGCGCGCATGCAGATATTCTGTCAAATTTAAACTCTAACCTCCTTAAAGTTCTTTCGTCTGACTAGCAAGTCAATGAAGTCTGCTCATAAAACTATTACCTTTCGTCCTTCATGTTCTCGGTAACGCTCGAACTTCAAAGTCATTTGTAGAGTCCGAGGTATGGGATGTACTGCTAGACCTGTACTCATTTGAAACCCGTGATAAGAAACTGTATGGCTTTCATCTACACGGACAAGTAAAATACAACGCTCACGAGGTGTATGGCTGGATGCGAAACAGTCTGTTAAGCCCACGAATTCTAGAGAAAAAACATCCAAACAACTAGTTTAGTAAACGTCCTCATGACTGATGCGAGGTGGGACGACGACGACCAAAGAAAAATCCAAAGAAAAACCCGCAGCAGCTCAATGCTTGATAAGAAGCATCTCCCATCCCACCACCTGCACCTTGCGTTCCTGTTGTTTGCCCCTGAGACGCTAGTGCCCCTGGCACAGCCTGAGATTGACCTGCTTGCGTGTCCGTCGGGAGTCCTTGAGACGATTGTGCGCCCGACACAGCTTGAGATTGACCTGCTTGTGTGTTCGTGTTCGTCGGGCCTCCTTGAGACACTTGTGTTCCAGACACACCCTGAGATTGACCTGCTTGCATCGAACTGCTGGTCTCGTTGCCATTCGTATGTTGCGCAGCTACTGCAGCCGCTTGTGCGCGGGCCAATTCTGCTGCGCTGGGAGGGGAAACATGAATTCTCTGCAAATGTATTAGTTTCCATGACATCACGAGGTGGCAATGGAAGCCACTCACACTTTTCTTGCGACCAGCAGCTACATCAACAGTATATATAGAGCTTCCTCCTCGAAATAAGTTGAAATTCCAACGTCGGGGCTCGCGTGGTGTTGATTGAAGCGAATTTGGAGGTCGCACGCGGACACGTGGGGAACTGAGCAAACGACGAAGGAGAGACGACGCGCTTGCAGGAGGAGCTGGCCCATTATTTGTATCGTTACCAAAGAAATCATTGCCCTGTATCAAATGAACGTTAGCCAAAGCTAAGAATCGAAAAATAATACTAACATATCTCCCCACGCCTCTATTGTTCACGAGCTGTTTTGAGACAATTGGATGCGAGGGAAAGGTCTAACAACACAAATCAGCGAAGAATAGAGTTCACAACTGATGAGCGCACATCTCGCGGTCGGATTGGACATCTTTTGAGCGCTGCTTCCATACTCCATATATAGACCTTTGCGTCTAATCCAGCGCTGGCAATATATTTGCCATCGGAGGACATGACAACAGTCAAAAGTCTGTCGTCATGCAAGAGTGGGTCTCCGACTGGCTGATTGGTCTTGAGGTCCCAGATGCGAACAGAGTAATCGGTCGATGCGCTGACAAGATGGCTTTGATCAGGGGAAAGACAGAGAGAGTGGACGATATTGTCATGACCCTTGAAAACAACGAGCTCCTTCCCACCAATCGACCGCCATTTTCGGATGGTGCAATCATACGACGCCGAGAAAATATATGCGCCATCCCTGGACCAACACGACGACGTCACGACGTTTTCATGTCCCTTGATCTCCATAAGTAGCTCCCCGTTCTTTGACCACACACGAATCATTCTGTCCTCCCCGCCGCTCGCGAATTTGTTACCTTGTGGAGAGTATTTGACAGTATAGACCCAACAGTGACCGGTCTCTATCGGTGATGCAATTTGTTGGCCGGTATCCGGGTTCCAGCGTCGTATGGTGCCGTCGGTCGATCCACTTGCTATCTCCAGCGCATTGGGAGACCAATCGAGGCACATCACCTGGCCATTGTGGCCCTCCCACGGATCGCCAACCATACAACCTTTCTTTATGTTCCACAGCCTTAGTCTGCCGTCTGTACTTCCGCTCACAACCATAGTTTCATCTGGAGATACAGCCATAGAACCTATCGGCATCCCATGGCTATCCAAAGGTTTTCCTACTGATTCCCCGTCTCTTTTCCACTGGCGAATCGAACCGTCGCCCGACGCGCTCAGTACATTGCAACTGGTGCCCACGCAGGCAAGACTCCATATGCAGTGGGAGTGACCCTCGATGATGCACTCCGGCATCAAGCTCCCAGCCGGCCGTTCTAATGTCGGTTTCTTCCAGGACGTGGTCCGAGTGCTGTGGTTGACGAAGTAAGACCGACCGAGTGGTGAGATGTGCCGTTCGCATCCACTAACAGCAAGATCTCCAGGATCATCTATGCTTTGTCATGAGTTCCTCGCTCCCGGTGGGACGTTCTTCGCTCACCTAGACGCACTCCGGGTAAAGGTCGGTTCCATGAAACTATGCTGACCGTGTCGTCTTGATAGTATATACCATCTAACACCTGACACTGTTGCCATTCAGGAGGGAGCGCTTCATTCCCGCCTGCTTCTTGTTAAGTAAGTCAATGGCCATCCTAATACGATTTGCCCACCTTTCCAAAGAGCATCTTGCCGATGCTGTGCACCATATGGCGGTGGATCCTTCTCTCCCGCTAGAGGTGTAATACGTGCTGATGAGCCTAACGGCGCTTCTCTTCCTCTGGCTGACGTGCTTGACTCAGCCTCTTCGTGGGGCATAACCCTGATTGAGAACGGCGTGCTTCACAGAGAGGTAGACAGTAAACCCTGAGATAATAAGAACCGAGGGGAAGATATGATGGAGGTGATGAATGAACCTGCTAAACGCTCAAATTTACATGCTGTGGGTGCAGGTACCTTGTTTAGAATGCCTGTGATGAACCTCGGTTGGTTCCGTCTTACATATCACCACTTGCACCAAATCCGTCGGCGAGCGCTAAAGAAATGAACATGCAAACGCAGTTACACGCCCAGTCGGCACCTTCAGGGAGTGTGACAAAAGCAGAGAGGAATACGTGGTATACACACATACAATGGTAGCGTGACACTCAACTCCCGAGTCGGGTCATCCATAGACGGATAACCATCCTAGTCACCGATTGATATCCTCGGAAGTGTTAACATACTCCCCATGTGCATCCGGCGTCCAGTTTTGCACCCTTTTGTCACGACACCACAACCCAGGCCGCCCACCACCTCCCGGGTCACGTTCCCATCGAACATCGAGTTCTCCTCGAAGAAGACCTTGCGCACCACCCAGAGCGGGATTCCAGAAAGCAGAGCCAACTTCTCCGAGGGTGGTTTCAACGGGTGAATCTGAAGAAACCGGCAGAGGGGGAGGGAGGTGCATGAGTAGAAAGGGAACGCTGGATCCAAGTGCACGGGTGAGGGTTGCGGTGGTGAATTTTGACTCTGAAAGGAGAAGCGCTACTGTACCCAGTTCAGACACGCGTATGTTAGATTCGGAAGGGGAGCGGTCTTGAGCGTGCATATGCCATACGCCTTCCATCTCGCGAACGTAGTTTGGCGAGAATTTCTTCTTCTCTGCTTTACATTGCGCAAGGACGCGTATGCGTCTACGTGGAGGTGTGATCGGCGTAGGCTGTGAAACTGAGCTAAGGGGAAGCCACCACCAGCCCAACAAGTCGATGCCGCCATCAGATTTGCCACCGACGCGTTTGAGGGACATGGAGAAACATTCTTGAAGTAATTGAAGCGACCGTTGCTCGAACGCTGTTCCACGCGCGACTGTTGATAGCGTCCTGTGCATCACGGCTTTACCTTAGTACGACGATATGCCTTAGCTAGGGAGAGTAGTATTTGAAAATGCAAGTTTTGGGAGTGTGTCGGAGGTTGGGCTAGTCGGCAAATTGCCAATCCGGGAAAATCCGGGCTAGTACTTCACTTCTGCTTCAACCTCTTCCTCCACTTCCGAAAATCGACATGTCTTAGTGCGTGTGCATATCTCATTCACTAGCTACTGACCCACTGACTGGAATGTTGGTAGCGTCATCTTTGGCCGCGCCATTAAAACCGAGTACCTCACGTTGGGTACGCTCTTCGCGACCGGTGGTGCCGTGTATGCATCCCTTGGTGGAAAGAAAGATTCTGCATCTTCAGGCAAACCTCTTGCAGAGCGCGTGAAGGAGGCTGTACCCATAAATGCTGGGTCCAGGTGCGTTTATTCTCATTCTCACTTGCTTGCAGACACAGACTAACTGTGCGGTCTATAGTGAAGAGGAACAATTGTATGTGTTCTATAAGACCCTAACAACTCGTGCTGCAGCACGGACTGACCAGGATGAACAGTATCAAGAACTTTATTGCAGAAGCCGAGAAGGAGGGCGGGGTAGCGCATCATTGATTTGGGTTCTCGTATTAATATACAATGCGAAGCGGCCAACATGTAGTTACCTTGATAAGACATACCAGCCAGTGACCTCTGGAAATAGAGATTTTTCTCGCTCTCATCTCGCTATGCGGAGAGTTTCCTTTTCGGTTGATAAATATGATTCCAAAGTGACTGTTGCTTTGCAACTGCTCGATATTTATCTTGTGTGACAACATCGTTCTCTCGTCCATGTCTTCAACCGTCAACACCATCTAAAAAACCAAGTCATCCACGACTATGAATATGGACCATAGTAATGGCACTAAACACCTGACTCTCTTGAACACTTCCAGCTCGTCAACAGCAGCGAGTTCTCTCCCTTCCCCGCCCTATTCTCCCCCTCCAAGTCGCAGCACACCATCCTCGAGTGCCCACGCACGAGGCGTATCCCCCAACGACGCGACAAAAGCCCTCAAAGCTACCCGCAGGCAATCTTCCATCTCCTACATATCTTCCCGCGTCGATGTGTTCTCGAGACATGGGACATCCACGTCTCCAACCGTGGCTGATGCCTCGATAGCAACGGATACGGTACACGGAGCGGGAGGTCTATTCGAAGGACGCAAAAGGACCTCGCGCTCGATGAAGAGGCATACTATGGTAGGACTCGAGGAGTTGCGCGGATTAAATGCAGTCGGGGAAGCCCGCACGCGTCTGTCCGTTGGGAGTGCTAGTGCCAGTGGGGGTGTAGAGAGAGCTGCACTGACCTTAGCTGAGAAGTACGTCCAGATCCCTGCATACCTATATTGATGTCAACGGAACCTAAATCTCAGGCACGCCGACCTCCTCCGCGAAATTGCAGCCGCCGAGAGTAGACGCCTCGAGCTGTCTGGTCAACTGGCTGCTGTTGAAGGGGATCTAGGAGAACGTGAGTCCCTTTCTGATGTTTCATTTTGTCCTTCTTTCTCGGTGCCGTCGTTCCGCACTATATCCGCCATCACATATGCCTCAATTCCTCGTCAGAGCGAACTGACCCTCTCTCGTTTCCTAGTCAAACGAAAATGGGAGCGCATCGTCAACCGCGAACCACCCCATCCCACCCTTCCCTTGTCCACACCCACTGCTTCAGTCGTAGGTGGCCTCAAAGAAGGCGTAAGATTACTCGCAGCAGGTCTGAGCGACCTAAGTGACCTTTCTTCTCCAATTCCCTCACCAGCTCCCCCAACAGACACAGAAGAAACAGCAGGGGTCCCGAGGCGTCACACGCAGCGTGTGAGCGACTCGTCAACCTCAACGTCAGCGCGTTCAGGGAGGACACAATTCTCGAGGAGTTCCGTGTCATCTGTCTGGGACGAAGACATTTCCCTTTCTTCTAGTAGCGGCGCGGAACGACATTTCACGAATCAAACACGAGAAAGGGAAGCATCAAGAGCGAGACAGGAAAAAGTCTTTCGTAGGAGATCGCGCGATCTTTCGCATCCACCGACTGCATTTATGAGGCATGCCAGTTCTTATAATAGTACGAGTACCAGTGTGGACCTCGGGCGAGGCAGCGTGGAACTCGACTCGACTACAGAGGCCGTTCGGGGTACGATCAATCCGGGAATAGACACGTCCGTTAGAGCGGGGGCTTCAGAATTCGATGCAGATGGTGCAGGGTCTTCACCAAGCACAAATACACTCCTTAGCAAACGCTCCTCCGTAGTACTGCCTACATCGACTGGCGCCGGATCGCCCGCCGGAGGTGGTGGGTGGGGAAATGTCGGTCGCAAGCTTGGAGGTGATGTGTGAGTAATATTCTCTTCCCGCTTTCAGTTTGGTGCATTCACTATCAATGTCTCTCCTCCGATCACATTCACAAACTAACACTCATCGCAGATTCTCCAAAAGCCAAAAGCGAGCTTCCATCCTCCTCGCAGACGTCTCTCAATCCATTGTATCAGCATTAACCCCAGGCCCAGTAGCAACCTCACCCGCACCCGTTCCCACATCAATGCAAACATCAACACCTTCCCTTTTCCCATTCCCCTCATCCCTCCGCACATCCTCAAGCGGCACCACCTCCCTACACGGAACCTTACCGAGCGCTTCCGCTTCCTCCTCCCCACACACACCATCATCAAACGCTAGCTCTCCATCGACGCACTCCACGTACCTGCACACTCGCACCAAAACTCATGCCCCTATCCCGCGCACAAATAGTTGGCTGGAAGATGAGGAAGATGAGAATACGGTGAATGCTGGGAGGGTTTTGATGCCATCTGTGCTTACGCCTACCTCTGCGTCCGCATCAGTACACCAAACACCCGATTCACTCGCACCCGCCAAAGGAGGAACTGCGCCGAGTTTCGAAGACGACGATTGGAATTGGTAGCAGCTACCGTTGTCCGCTTTTGACGTCCTCTGGCTGGGTTTGAAAGATGAAGAATAGGCTCTGACTCCAAGTGTGTGAGGCGTAAATGGTATTGTATGTTTATACTATAGATATTTGCATCTCCTTCATTCGTGCAGGCGGTACGACAACGAGCTTTGATGATGATGATGATGATAGCGGTGGAGGATGAAGATTAAAAGTGAGTGCGTGGATAGGGGGTACCGTATTGTCACAGAGTATGTTCATGTTTATAGATATTCATTGTAATTTTTGTGCTCGATGTGTTGTGGCATTGAAATTAATTGCATGTACGATCGACGAGTCTGCGGGGTTAGAAATTTTGCTCACAATAATCAGCAGTGATATCGATAGACTCCAAATGAGAGCGGGTTGCTATATGGCATTCATGTAGATACAATATATACGCAGGCACAAGGTGTAAGATAATCCTTAGTAAGAGCGCAAGAGACAGTTTCGCGACATCAGCCAAGGACGACCGAATCGCAGCAGCCAACTTTGTAAAAAGTTTCTCCCGCTCCACCAGATGAGCTTTGCGTTTGTGTTGATTGTCCTAGATAGTACGCGTGTCCCCGCTCATCAGTTGAATCTTGCACAGCTGCAGCCGCTTCTGTATCGGACCCAGCAGCAATACTGTATCTCTGCAAATTGAATAGTATCAGAAGGGACAAATATCAGTGATGACTAGCGCTCATATCTTCATTGTGACAAGGAGTAACAGCTGAGTCGACACTGCTCAGCGATTGTTACAGGGAGTGACTTGAAATTCCAACGGCGCGGGTCAAGTAGTACTGGTGGCGACGCATCAACAGATTAAGAGCAGGAAACTGGCCTACGAAGGGGAGGTGATGGCGCCATTCGCATCTGCGAACGAGTTGTGTAGAAGTAATGTATTCCTCGACCATGAATTCTTGGAATGTAGGAGCACTTTCGGGACCCATTCAATCGTATCTCTGATGAAGGTCAGTTCCATAAAGTCATTGCGAGTGACTTATCTTGATATACCATTGTGCCATTTAACACCATAAATTGTTGCTATCGAGGGAGCTGGTTCTGGTTGAGTCAGTCTGTGGGCATTATCGTGGAGTTGCCCACCTTCCTAAAGTGCGTCATGGTGGTACTGCACAGGCGTCCGTTTGGAGGGATGTTGGTGAATTTGTGTAATAGCGGTTCTCTTTCTACGTCTCTCCCGCTTTGCTGACGTGCTTGACTTGACCTCGTCGCGCAGTAAGGTTAAAGGTCTGAAAGTATTGTGCTTTACGGACGGAGGACAGTACTGGTGATCGAGGCTCGTGAGGCTAGAAGAAGTGGTTATGATAAAGAGACTCGCTAGAATTATGAACCGTCAGTTTTACATGCTGAAGAGGTTTGATTGCATGAAGAGCAGTGTCACGCTGGCATTACGCTTTCGTCTTGGCAGATGTATAGGATCTGTCGAGTGCGCTATTGAACCACTGAACCTCATGGATGAACGATGAACTCCATGCCCTCCTAGGGAATGTCAGACGCTGTGAAGAACAAGTTTATGCCATAACCGGTGAATGCTGAACCGGTGACCATCATACGTGCACACTGGAGTCTTTGGCTGGCCTATAAAATCATGGGAATACTTTATTTAAGTAATAATGAGTTGGAGACTCTGTCATTTGCATGTACAGACGTTCTACTGCCTAACACTGTCAAGCCTGCTTGAGTGGTGATGCATGATGGGAATTATGCATTATGATTGATTTTGAATGAGAACACGTAGGAGATGACCAATCTGTATGAGACTCGGCGCGAAAGTCTGGCGGACAGGTTTGGGCCACGTCTCGGGGATGCCTCGGAGTGCTTGGTCGGGTGGTCAAAGATCTGTTTGTCTTGCACCACGGTCACACATCCCAATCACCGCCATGTCAAATTCATCGGCCTCGATAACGAGATTATGATGGTGTTGGAAATGGAGTGAGAGAGAAGCTTGGAGATATGGAGGTGATGGTGATGCATGGAGATATGGAGGTGACGGTGATGCATGAGAAGTTGAGAACATGTAGGAAATGACCAATCTGTATGAGCGCGGAAGACATGTTTGGACAACCGTCGTCTCGGGGATGCCTCGGGCGGTCAAGTCTTGCACCACGGTCACATATCCCAATCACCGTCATGCCAAATTCATCGGCCTTGCCGTCGCCGTTTTAGTCACATAGCGGGAGCTGGGAGATGCAGATAACGAGATTAAGTACTATCCCTCCCGGCTGAGTCGTTTCGAGCGTCGTCGCAGGAGGCCGTGGTATCGGTTTAGAACTCCGCCACGGCAACGTTCGGCTGGCTGTCACAGCGTGACTTTGGTTACTTTCGAAGAACTTGACCATTTCTTCGTGAAAATGAGTCGTTCAACCTCGCAATGAACGGTAGATATTAGAAACATTGATTGAAGTTGTAAATTATGTGTGGAAGTAAGAATATTTAGGTTGTGACGACTCAGCCGGGATGGATCATAAGCTTGGGATTTGGGGATACGAAGGTGATCGGGCAGCTGAGCCGGATCCGAGAGAAGGATCCGATTTATTTTTGGGACCGACTCGCTTCCTTTGTATTAATCTAACTTACTTATTTAAGTCAGTACGTTTAATTCATCACTTCTGGATCCAACCTTCAAGTATGTACTAGTAGTCTTGTGCTCGGACAACAACTCATTACATAAAATGACCCGCAACACCTAGGCGTACCATTATCCAGTGATCAGAAAAGTACTTGATCTACTATATCATAACTGCGAGTACCTCGTAGACGGCTAGCGCTCATCTCCGTCCACGCTGATAATAGTACTGTTGGCATGCCTTTTATCTCGATGAGCCGACCTGAGGTAAGTACTTACTACATGCACTAGTGCCTGAGTGGCGTAGTCGGCCAATGAAAAATCATTTGTCGTTCATCGGTTAATATTCCGCTAGTAATTAAATAGAACCTCCTCCAAACTTTCGATGGCCAGTTTTCAAACTTTTCTCCGGACTAGAAATAATGGTCGCATTTGCTGACCTCTCACTCTCCTTTCTTTTTGGCCTCTCTGGCCTCACAGCACGCCATGATGATACTTCATCAGAATCTCACCATGCAGAAAATGTCGTTCGAAGTTCAGTTTGCGAGCAGATCGCATCGGAGGTCTCGTCGAGCTCCGTAGTCTATTACCCCGGTGCGTACTTCCACTCAAGTCTCTTGGTCACGGCTGACCCATATTTCTACAGGCTCATATCAATATCTCAAGGACAACTATCACTGGTCCGCGTCTAGTACTCAGAACTCGCAATGTACCTTTGAGCCTACAACAGCTGATGATGTTGCAATCGCGGTATGTGCGAGGCGAACAAATTCACCACTCACCTGCTGATGTGTCTTGTATTTCAGCTTCGAATTTTAGGACAGACGCAAACACAATTTGGGGTGAGTAACAATGGCTTCAGCTTTCATTATATTGACTGTCACCAAGATTAAAAGTGGAGGACACGCCGCAAATGCAGGCTTCTCTTCAACCCCAGGCGTCCAAATTGCGATGTATTCCTTTTCGGATGTTGTGTATGATTCAACCGCACAAACAGCAACTGTGGGCACAGGTTTACTATGGGACGATGTTTATGTTGCATTGCAGCCGTATAACGTAAGTGTCGTGGGTGCGAAAGTTACTGGCATTGGAGTGGGAGGCGTTGTTTTGGGAGGAGGTATAGTTTTACCAAGGCCCATAATAAAAATGAAGCTCATTTTATTTGTTCACTAGGATATTCGTATCTAACTAATCAACATGGCCTGGGCTTCGACAACGTCGTAGCCTTCGAACTTGTTTTGCCCAATGGCACAGTGACTGATGTATCGGATTCCACAAATCCAGATCTGTTCTTTGCCTTGCGGGTGAGTTTCCAGCGGTCTGATCACGTCAACTATCCTAATTTTCTGCGAAATTTCAAGGGGGGATTCAATAACTTTGTGCGTAACGCCAATTTATCCGTTGACGAACGTGCTGACAATAGCAGGGCATCGTGACGAGGGTTACTGTCAAAACATATCCTCAGTCTCTAGTCTGGGTAAGAACTCTCAATCTTGGTAAGTATACTTTGACAATAATCTCGCGCGCAGGGCGGACGTGTTTCGTATTCGCATGACCAATGGGATGGCGCAACCTCAGCTATTGCCCGCTACGCGGCGAATCTCACTGATTCAAAGGCATCCATATACAACACCTACAACTATGTCGCTGGAGTGGTGCGTCAGCTTTCGCCATTCTCTACTTACTGCTCAGTGAGTGACTTACGTGTAACGTGTTTGCGTTACAGGCCGAAGAATCGACCATCCTCTTTTATGATGCTCCAACACGCCCTTATGACATATTCGAAGACTTCTTGACAGCTCCTCATATCGAAAAAGATATCGGTACCAGATCCTACGTAAATCTCGTGCAGTCTCTTCCCTTAAATATTACTTCTGGGCTTAGGTAAGTTGGTGTAGAACGTAAGACCGTCTGTTCCACTCACTTGAAGACAGATCCGTGTTCCATTGGATAGCAATGGAGGAGGTTACAGTGCCCGTGTTGGACATGATTGCAAACGAGACACTGGTAATCACTCCTTCCCTTTGATTTGGATACATCATTAACGTATAATATTCTTCAGTACTGGGGCTCAACATTGGAAAAAGCCAGTGCTGAAATCATCTCATACGACGTGGACATCTACGTGCCGACGCTCTACGACCACGTCGCTTCGCCGACCGCATACCCAGCGTCACGAGACAGAGGCTACTCATTCATCGAAGTATACTATGGTTGGTCGGATTCGAAGTTTGACGACGTGATCTTCGATGCTGTCAACGCAAGCGCCCAGCATATGATTCAGGCCCTCACGGATCTTGGTCAGAACATCGCGGATGTCCCCGTGTACCCGAACAACGCGCCTCCCAACACGAGTTTAGAGAGAATGTATGGCGTTAACGTACCTCGTTTGCAAGAGATCAAGAAGGCTGTCGATCCGGATAATATCATGGGATTGTCGGGCGGCTGGAAATTCTAGTCATAGTTCGAATATAGAAGACAACTTCGATGTAAATTCACATTCGTTTTCACCTATACCTACCTATCTAGATGGGAGCCCTTTATAATGGCGGCCATATAGCACATATTACTACGTATATGCAGCTTTCTGATGTTAACATTGTCAATATAAGTCACAAAAAGCGCTGGTGCCTCTTCGTAAGAAAATTATCGCAAGTCAAAAACACGACCCACCAAATATTTCGTAAAAAGTACACGAGAGGAAAAAAGTCTTGGGTGACTCAAGTAAAACGCAATATTCACGAAGTGTATGGCAAGGTCCGTAAAGCTCACGACTAAGAGCAAAAACATCGAAGCAACCAGTAGATGACCTCATGACGGATGCGAGTAAGGACGACCCCTAACTTAAAAAGAAATCCGCAGTACCTAACTCCCGTCCCATCGATGGTGCGCCTTGCATTCCTGTTGAGACACTTGTGTCCAGCACAAACCAGAAATTGACCTGCTTGCGTCGAACCGCCAGCCTCATTGCCATTTGCATGTTGTGCAGCTGCTGCTGTCCCTTCTGCGCGGGCCAATTCTGATGAGCATAAAAATAGCTTAAGCCACTCTGTGGCTTGAACGTTTGATCACCGGCACCGCTCAGCCTACAGCCAGAGTAATGAAAGTTGTGTTGCCTCTAGCAACAAAGCCTGCCGCTCTGTTCCAACATCGCTGGACTTGATCTCAGCCGCGTTAACTGTGCATTCACTTGGGAGAGTAGGGTGCACGCAACAAAAAAATTCCGACATAGTATGTGATGTAGATACAAGAAGCATCTACTTACATCAAACTTACATTGACATCACGGCGTACTTGTTTGGTCATATGTTCACCCTACCGTCCATATCGGGTAATCTTAGTTGCGTGATGCTGCCACGGTTCTCGCAGTTCTGCCGGTAGTAGAACTACCTTGAAATAGTTCTGCCCACAACACTAACTGTGAGCTCCCGGGCCTATCAGCAGTGGCAGTAGATTCAAACTGATTTTATGCTGATCTCTTCCTCGCTTGTTGGAATTGCTTGTTGTGCCTACAATTTTGGTCTACTTTACGCTAAATACAGCTCGTCCAACTCGCAGACTACTTATATTGAACAGGGATCGTAAAACGACGATTTTAACTCTGGCAAGGCCTCACAATCTGCGCTCCCCCGAAATTAAAAGAGATACGCTCTCATCGTAAGTACTGTGCTTTAAATTGATAATGGGTATCAAGTGACGATATTCGCTTCCCAATTCTCACACTAATGGCTCTAGAGGATGTTAAATCCCAGCAACTGCAGTCAGAAACGAAGGCAGATGACTCAATCAAAGTCGATGTTACCGATGAGGTGGATTTTGTCGCTTATTACGAGCAGAATACTGGCCGTTTAGTAGTTGACCCCGAGTATGTGGTTGTTGCTCCTACTTATCCCGAGTCCATCGTTACTCATTCGTAACTCACTAGACAGGCGAAGGTCGAGTTTGGGGAGGTAATGGCCTCTAGGCTCAAGCTTAATCCTGATGGGTTAAAGGTTCTCTGGCCTCAACCCGCTGACGACCCGAACGACCCGCAAAATGTTCGTCATTTCACTATCGTGTCCCTTTCACTAACACTAAGCTATTCATTCGTAGTGGACTGATTTCCGTAAGACTGTGCACCTGATCATCATTACGATGTCTGGAGTGGTACCTGACTTTGACGGTGGAATTGGTATGTATCTCGCCCTCGCTCATTATCCATAGTAGTGTCATTGTGAACTTTTATTGGCAGGAATCGCGTCGATATTTGGCCTCGCTCAAACTTATGACACGACCTCGGGTGTCATCAACGATCTGACGTCAAAGTGCGTGATGCATCAATCGTCACTCACATTCAATGACAATTCCCTGAAGCTGGGGCATCTTCCTTCTGGGTGAGATCACATCATTACATGAGAATAGCATCTTCTCATCTGTAGTCCAGGTTGGGGAGGCATCTTCTGGGTCATGCTCGTGAGACGGTATGGTCGGTTGCCAGTACTCTTCTGGAGTCAGGTATATATTTCCAGTGATTTGGCCGATATGAACCCTGAAAACTTGAGCGCAGCTTTTTACACTTGCATTCTTGGTTGGTGCCACATTGGCGCCGAATCTAGCCACCTTCGCAGGTATTTACACAATAATTCGGTATTTATTGGACAATGTTAACCTTTGATGAAGGGATGCGTTGCCTGAGTGCATTCTTTGGGCAGGTCATCATTTTTTCATGGCTGCGTTAAACTGACTACGGTCTCAGAACGTGTCCCCAGGTGACAGTATGATTAGTAGCGATTCTCGTGATAGCTTTGTCATTCACCAACCTCCAAGGGTCTTTATACCGTGACGGATATCTTCCCCTTCCATCTTCAAGCACGGAAGCTGAACATCTGGACCTCGGGTGTTGTTATGTCAGAGAATGAATCCTTTTATTGGGAGAAACATTTCTCACTATCTCATAGATCGCCTTTCTTATCACCATTTGTATTTGGCTTTCTTGTAGCGCGTGCGAGGTACGTCTTACATATACTATTTTTGATTCAGGATACCCATCAATAGTTGGATAGCTGGAGATGGGCCTATGCTATAGGATCTATTTACAACGCCATCGTATTACTTCTCATTGCGTTTTTCATGGAAGAAACGTACGTTCTGACATACTGTTTCTTCATAAGATAGTGGCGTTGACTTTTGCTGAACCAGTATGTATGATCGTCGCCTTGCATCGAAGCCACTGCAAATTTCTACGGGACTGCGATATCGATTTGAAACTTTGATAGGCGTCACTGGGTACAAGATGGCAAAATACAGACCACGATGGCCGGAAGTTCTATTGGCATCTTTGGATGTCGTTTGGCGTCCTCAGTTTTTCTTCGTAGTTCTCTTTGAGGTGAGATGAATTGCGTTGCTGACCATACTTCGTACATTTGCTGACCTTTTCGAAAGGCATTGCTTTTCGGGTTCTCGATCGGTGTGAACGTGAGCGTTTTCGTTTCGACCTGCAGTAATCAACTTATCGACTTTTGTAGACGACAAATGTTGTCTTCATGGGATCTCCTCCTCCGGTCGGATTTGGCTTTAGCCAATATGCCGTGGCTGGAGCGTATGCGACTCCAATTGCAAGTTTTTTCCGTCTATGAAGTACTGTTCTGAGCATGGAATTTTTAGGTCGCCGTCCTTCTTGGCGAGTTCATTGGACGTTACGTTAATGAATTCATTATGGATCTGCATATTCGCAAAAACGGTGGTTTCTTCGAGGCCGAGAGCCGCTTGTGGTATGCAAACTCAACTGATGGTCCAAGGTTAGAGCTGAGAATTTGTGTAGGACCTGTTACTTAGCCATGCCGCTTTATATCTGTGGCTTTTTGACGCTGGGTGCTGGGATACAAAATCTCAATGAAACCGCTCTCATCATGGGCTGGGGCATTGCATTTGTTGCAATCACTCTCAACACTGTTGCAGTGTGTAAGTCTCGGATCCAGTACTTCGAGTGTCGCAGGAAAACTCAAGGAATATTATTAGACGCATATTGTAATGACTGCTTCCCTCGCAGGGCAGTGAGTGACGCATATATATTTATTTGCATTTCAGTGACACGTCCTTCCCCTCTAGGGCGAAGTCAGTGCCCTCTTAAACTTTGCAAGATCAGTGGGCGGTGAGTTACAACGGCGCATGATTTCTTCAACGTTCACGATTGCGGCCTAGGTTTCGCAGTCGCATATTTCCAAGTCCCATGGGCTACAAAATCTGGAGCATTGACGGTGTTTGGTGTTGAAACAGCGCAAGTGATATCGCTTGACGCACTCGAAGAGTCTGACGGTTTTTATAGGCTTGTGGTTGGCATGTTTTTCATCGCCGTTCCTATGACACAACTGAAGGGAAGCTACTTCCGAGTAAGTGCAGTTCTTTTCATTTGCGTTATAGCACTGAATCTACACATCAAATACTAGGCACGTTTTGCCTTATAATTGGCACTTGAATGTATATGCAGCCTTTGTTACCTTTCTCATCGGGTGCAAGCCAGCATCGGTCGACTTAACTGTCGTAGGTTGACATTGTCAATATAGGTCACAAAAAGCGCTGGTGCCTCTTACAGTAAGAAAATTATCACAAGTAAAAAACACAACCTGCCAAATACTTTGTAAAAGTACACGAGAGGGAAAAAAATCTTGGGTGGCAATGTTCACGAAGTGTATGGCAAGGTGCGAAATAGTCTGTAAAGCTCACGACTTCAAGAGAAAACACATCGAAGCAACCAGTTTAATTAGTGGATGACCTCATGCCTGATGCGAGTAAGGACGACCACAACTAAAAAAGAAATCCGCAGCACCTAACTTCATAAGAATCCCGTCCCACCATCTGCGCCCTGCATTCCTGTTTGTTGCCCTCGAGACACTTGTGTGCCTGGAACAACTAGAGATGGACTTAGTTGCGTTTCTGTCGGGCGTCCTTGAGACACTTGTGTCCAGCACAACCAGAGATTGACCTGCTTGCGTCGAACTACCAGCCTCATTGCCATTCGTATGTTGTGCAGCTGCTGCTGCCCCTTCTGCGCGGGCAAGTTCTGACGAGCATAAAAATAGCATATAGCTTGAGCCACTCTATGGGCCTATGGCTTGAACGTTCACCGGCACCGCTCAGCCTACAGCCTGACATAATGATTGTGTTGCCTCTATCAACAGAGCCTGCCGCTCTATTCCAACATCGCTGAACTTTATCTCAGCCGCGTTAACTGTGCATTCACTTGGGAGAGTAGAGTGCATGCAACAAAAACGATACCGTTTCCCCACAGAGACAAGGAGACATCCTCACCAGCGTCGAGAGGATTTGCTTTGAATCCTGGCACGATATCCGGCAGGATAACTTTGATTTCCTCCTTCTTAGCTGCGGCTCTCGACCTCTTCAGATGACACGAATAGCATGGGCGCTGCTGTCAAAGAGTTTGCCGCTGGCGGGTCAATACTCCCTCTTTGTAGCTCAGGCTGTGTTGGGACTTGGTGCGGGACCCGGATTAGCTGCTGGGCGTTACTGAGAAGCGTGGCTGTCTGGCTGCTGGTTTGGCCGCAGGAGCGTCCGGTAGAGGTGTGGCTTGAATTGGCCCAGACGCTGCTGGATTCGATGGAAACTAGAGTTTCGCGGTAGTGAAATGAAGATAGAAAAACGAAGAACGAATGTGACGAGATGCTATGCTACTAACGAGGGTAAGCGAATGAACGATAACAACTTGTAATGCAAGTCCTTGTATGACAAGCTCGACTTGGAATTTCGAATAAAACGACAAAGCTAAGAGCGTCTGAGACGCTTAGTCGGACGTGCAGTGGTGCTGGCGCTGAGTCACTGACAGTTGACAAGCTCCTTGCTCATTCTTACATAAACCTTTGGAACATTCGGACAAACAGATAATTTAAATTACCATACTTATGTCAACCCATAACACCTTTCACCAGCTTTAATAATCCGCGGCAAACCGCTTCAACACATACTCTTCCACCTATTCCGTCACCATTGACATCAATATGTAATTTCCATTTGCCACTTGGAAGGCAAACCAACTCACCGACACGGGCTCATACTTCTTGGGATAATCTGCTGACCACGTGCCAGGGATCGAATCAACGACTGTGGAAAAGTCCTGTACATACCAACCATCAATCGACAAATCTTGCATAAAAGGGGGAAAGATAGCGCACGGCAGCACAGAACTGATATATATGTTGACGTATCAGCTACAGGACGGAGGATTAGCGGGTATAAACTCACGTAGGGGATAGAATATCGATCTGGAAGCATGCCATTCTTCGTGACCGCATCCGGCGGTGCGCGGACGCGATGCAACGTGCTCCGTATCATGTCGTTCGACCCTACAGAAGTCGAATCAGCACATTGGTAGCCATACAGTGGTCCCAGCAAGACTAAATGAACCCTCACATCGCCGCAAGAAATCCCCTGCATTAACGATGATCGAGTTCGGAATTGGCGGTACCGTCTTCAACAGTAAATTAGTTTTGACTTTAGTATGGGGGTGACCTCACGGTTACACACCAAAAACCTCCCAGACTCATTCGGATCCTCGACTTCGAGGCCCCCCACGTTGTCTTGAAAGAGGACCTGCCTTGGGTTAGCCTCGATGTATGACGTGAAAGGACACAAAAGAAAGGGGAGACTTGACTGTAAGCGTATCAAAATCCGTATGATTCGAGATTCGTGCAACCTTGTTCGTAAGGACAGATTCGAGGGGGATGCTAGTATCGTGATTCAAGCTCACATCAGTCGATCGACAATGAAAGCTTACCTGGGATAGTGTTGCAGTCTCAGCCCATTATCTGGCATCCCATGATACCTCACAAGCCACTCCTCCTCCAAGCCGAAACCCAGCGCGAGCGCGCGAAGGATGTTCTTCTCAACCTCATGGCATTTCTTCTTCTCCGTCAGAATCAAGGTGCAAGAGTTCATGCCCAAGTGGACACACTGACCCAATAGAACGCCAAACACGATTCCTTGAAGCCGGGGAGGATGTGATGGGGCGGCCAGATGTTTGGCATCAAGTCATCGTCCTCACGCCCGATGTCGAACGACTCTTTCACGCTTGGGAGTGGTATGTCAGCCTCAGTGGCAGAATCTCCCGAATCCGGGAGTTGGGATTCTTTCTCCTGGCCGGGGAAGGAGTAACCTGAGAGACGACATATGTGAAAGTGACTAAACCCCTAATCTTAGTATTCAGCAATGGAATTATCTAACCTCGATGATGCATTCCAGAGTCCGGATGAGGCGCGAGCATTTTGCTTTCGTGCGGAAGGGCAAAAAAGCGCTTCGACTATCGCGCGACTCATATGTTAGAAATCCTAGCTAGGGAGGCGGCTGTTAACCCACCAAATCAAACATCTCTTGGACCTCTTCGTTCGATATACCGAAATTCGCGAGGTAGACGAATCCATACGATTTGAATGACCCGAGGAGCTGATCTGCAGCCTGCTGTTTCGCAGATCCGTCTAAGAACGGAGCGAAATCAATGATGGGGATTGAATGACTCGACATAACAGTGTTAGATGGTCAAGGGGTGATATTGGAAACCAAGTGGATCAATCTCACAGTTTACATCCTTAGTCGACAGCTTTTAATAGTTTGTATGTTATGAATAATATCAAGTTTATGTGATAGCTTAATTTGACTTAGATGTATTTTGCCTAATTGTATCCAAGTTAGCACTGCGGGAGGTTTTCCCTGATGACGATGAGCATCAAACTTCTTGAAATTTACTGATTAGGTTACACACATGGACTTCGCCTCTGAGAATACCGATACTCTTGAATACAATTTATATACATAGCATGACAAATGCATAACTCCTTTCACAAGTATCCCGACCCTCGAAGCGCCTGGGAGATAGATAATCACCATTATATCCGTGTCCCTTCACCTCCCTTCACCTTAATAATTTGCGGCAAACCGCTTCATTGCATACTCCTTCACCTACACCAATCTCAGTATCCAAGCACTTCGACTTTGACGAGGCAACGTACCGAGACAGGCTCATGCTTTTTGGGCTGATCTGCCGACCACGTGCCTGGTATGGCGTCGATAATTGTAGACATGTCCTATAGCCACCCATGAATAGACGTAGGTACGATGGAAAAGTGGAAAAACATACGGGGGCACAGAACTGTAGACATTGTATGAGATCAATCTAGTCACGATATCTAGATCAAGGGGGGGGGGAACTTACGTAGGGCATAGAATACCGGGACGGAAGCAGGCCATCTTTTGCTGCCACACCCGGCGGTGCTACAACGCGGTGCATTGTACTCAGTATCGTATCATTCGACCCTACAATTCACAAGTCAACACAATGGTACCAGTCCAACAGTTGCAGAGCAGAAGGGCCCTACATCGCCGCAAAAAGTCACCCGCATTGAGAACGATCGAGTTGGGGATGGGAGGCACTGGCTACAAATATTTTACACATCCATATTAGTTATGACATTGGTGTGGAAGTGGGCTCGAACAAGAGTACGGACCACATAATTCCCAGGCTCATTCGGGTCCTCGACTTCGAGTCCTCCTATCTCTCCTTGAAAGAGGAACTGCCTTGGGTTAGTTTCGCTTCTTTGAACAGATGACACAGAGGGAGAAACTGACTGTAAGCGTGTCGAAATCTGTATGAGCCGATATCCTTGTCAGCTTGTTCGTCTCGAGCAATTCAGAGAATATGCTGCGTTATACAGCACTATTCAATTTCGTACCGGTCGTGAGTGAGTGAAACCCCTACCTAGGATAGTGATGTAACCTCAGCTGACTATTTGCCGTCTCGTGATACTTCAAGAACCACGCCTCCTCCAAGCCAAAACCCAGTGCAAGGGCGCGGAGGATATTCTGTTCGACTTCGTGACATTTCTGTATACTCCATCAGAATTCACGTACGTTGAATTTAACCGCGATGGAACACACTCACCCAAAAGAAGGACAAACACGCTTCATTGAACCCAGGGAGGACGCCCTCGGGCAGCCAGATGTTTGGCATGAAGTCGTTATCCTCGCTCCCGCATTCAAAGGACTCCTTCATGCTTGGTGGTGCAATGGTAAATTCGTCCCCAGAATCCGAGTATTGTATTTCTTTTTCCTGGCAAGGGTAAGAGTATCCTGAGAGATGACATATGTGAAGGCGAGTGAACTTGCAGCCAATAATGAAAGATCTAACCTCGATGATGGCTTCCGGAATCCGGATGAGGCGCAAGCATTTTGGTTTCATGAGGAAGAGCAAAAAAGCGTTTCAGCTTTCGTGGTGTAAGTTAGAAATTCTGAGTGAAGAGGAGGCTGACCCACCCAGTCAAACATATCTTGGACCTCTCCCTCCGGAATACCGAAATTCGTGATATAGACAAATCCAGCCGATTTGAACGACCCGAGGAGCTGATCTGCAGTCTGCTGTTTCGCAGATCCGTCTAAGAACGGAGCGAAATCAACAATGGGGATTGGATTATTCGACATAGCGATGTTAGATGGTCAAGTATGAAACTAGCTTACATCTTTGGTTGCAGCCCGCCGTTTTAAACATTTAGGCCATAAAAATCAGCTGTGTCATTTGGATCTGGCTCTAGAGTTGCTTGAGATGATCATAATCACGATGGAGTTGGCCAGGACCCGGCAGGTCGATGTTCGAGAAGCATGATGATGATGATAATGATGATGTGAGAACAATCTTTCTGGTATGGTGAAGCCAGCAGTTAGGGCAAACCAGAGGGGAAAAGATGGTAGTGCTGGCGAAATCTGGCTTCACCGTTAGAGGCTTTTCTACGATTTGCCCAATAAGTGTATAAGGAGCCCGTTCAGTGTGCCGGGCCCATGGTACATACCTATATTGATCCAATCCTTTGTAAATATGCTGGCTGATCCCCATGCCGTCGTCGACGTGCACTTTCGAAATCCTCCGGAGATCAGATCTGCAGAGGTGGTATGATCGAGTGCCACCTGGAATTTAAAACTAAATGTTAATTCAAAGGGTTGAATGGTCATCCGACCGTCCGACCTCGATGATCCGCGCCAGCATAGTCATCGTTCCCCAATAACATATTATATACAGGCTGAAGAACCCGACGGTGACGAACGAGCAAGCGTGGGAAGCGCTCGCGACCGGTCGCTATGCTATCAGTGACTTGCACGTCCATGAATGATGTAAGGATAGTATATTCTCTACGCCCCGACCATATACTTCAAATTAAAACCGTCTTCATGTGACGCGAATAGAGTGGGCGCTGCGCGCGGTAGTGAAATGAAAATAGAAAAACAAAGAGCGAATGCTATGCTACTATTAACTAACGAGGGTAAGCAAATGAACGGTAACAACTTGTAATGCAAGTCCTTATATGACAAGCTTGACTCAGAATTTCGACAAAGCTAAGAGTGTCTGAGACGCTTAGTCGGACGTGCAGTGGTGCTGAAGCTCGAGTCCTTGCTCAGAGTCATTCTTACATAAACATTCGGACCAACAGATATTTACCATACTTATGTCAACCCATAGCACCTTTCACCAGCTTTAATAACCATCGGCAAGCCGCTTCAACATATACTTTCCCACCTATTCCGTCACCATTGACATCAATATATGTAATTTTCATTTGCCACCTGGAAGGCAAACCAACTCACCGACATGGGTTCATACTTCTTGGGATAATCTGCTGACCATGTACCAGGGATCGTATCAACGACTGTGGAAAAGTCCTGTACATGCCAACCGTCAATCAACAAATCTGGCATAAAAAGGGGAAAGATGGCGCACGGCAGCACAGAACTGATATATATATGTCGACTTATCAGCTAAAGGACGGAGGATTAGCGGGCATAAACTCACGTAGGGGATAGAATATCGATCTGGAAGCATGCCATCCTCCGTTACCATATCTTGCGGTGCGCGGACGCCATGCATCGGGCTCCGTATCACGTCGTTCGACCCTACAGAAGTCAAATCAGCACATTGGTAGCTATATGGTCCCAGCAAAACCAAAAAAACCCTCACATCGCCGCAAGAAATCCGCTGCGTTAACAACGACCGAGTTCGGAATTGGCGATACCGCCTTCAACCATATATGAGTTTTGACTTTAGTATGGAGGCGACCTCACGGTTACACACCAAATACCTCCCAGGCTCATTCGGATCCTCGGCTTCGAGGCCCCCCACGTTGTCTTGAAAGAGGACCTGCCTTGGGTTAGCCTCGATGTATGATGTGAAAGGGAAAAAAAGGAAAGGGGAGACTTCACTGTAAGCGAAGCATAATCTGTATGATTCGAGATCCGTGCAACCTTCTTCGTAAGGACAGATTCGAGGGGGATGCTAGTATCGTGATTCAAGCTCACATCAGTCGATCGACAACGAAAAAGCTTACCTGGGATAGTGTTGCAGTCTCAGATTATTATCTGGCATCCTATGATGCCTCACAAGCCACTCCTCCTCCAAGCCGAAACCCAGCGCGAGCGCGCGAAGGATGTTCTTCTCAACTTCATGGCATTTCTTCTTCTCCGTCAGAATAAAGGTACAAGGGTTCTGGCCCAAGTGGACACACTGACCCAATAGAACGCCAAACACAATTCCTTGAAGCCGGGGAGGATGTGATCGGGCGGCCAGACGTTTAGCATTGAATCATCGTCCTCACGCCCGATGTCAAACGTCTCTTTCACGCTTGGGAGTGGCATTTCAGCAACATCTCCCGCATCCGGGAGTTTCTCCCGGCCGGGGAAGGAGTAACCTGAGAGATGAAAGTGACTAAACACCTAATCTTAGTATTCGGCAATGGAATTATCTAACCTCGATGATGGGTTCTAGCTTCTGGATAAGGCGCGAGCATTTTGCTTTCGTGCGGAAGAGCAAAAAAACGCTTCGACTATCGCACGACTCATATGTTAGAAGTCCTAGCTAGGGAGGCGGTTGTTAACCCACCAAATCAAACATCTCTTGGACCTCTTCGTTCGATATACCGAAATTCGTGAGGTATAAGAATCCATACGATTTGAACGACCCGAGGAGCTGATCTGCAGTCTGCTGTTTCGCAGATCCGTCTAAGAACGGCGCGAAATCAACAATGGGGATTGGATTATTCGACATAGCAATGTTAGATGGTCAAGTATGAAACTAGCTTACATCTTTGGTTGCAGCCCGCCCTTTTAAACATTTACTAGGCCATAAAAATCAGCTTTGTCATTCGGATCTGGCTCTAGAGTTGCTTGAAATGATCATAATCACGATGGAGTTGGCCAGGACCCGGCAGGTCGAGCATGATGATGATGATGATGATGATGATGACGATGTGAGAACAATCTTTCAGGTATGGTGATTCTGAAGCCAGCAGTTAGGGAAACCAGAGGCGAAAGATGGCATTGCTGGCAAAATCTAGCTTGAATTGGCCGTTAGATGTTTTTCTACGATTTGCCCAACAAGTGTACAGATTAAAGCTTATCTGTATAAGGAGCGCGCTCAGTGTGCCCATAGTACTAGTGATGGAAAAGTCCGGTTCAGTAGTGTTCCGTGGATAACCGTCTGATGGGTTATCCACTGTGGATATCCACCAGGCCAAAAACAGTGTCAGTTATCCACCGGTGAATATGGTGGATATCCACCGCCGGCAAAATCGGCCCGATGGTTCTGGGCGCTGCAAAATTTTACATTCTACCATGCGTTTCGCAAAATTTCGGTCGATTTACAAGTATAGATCTATCCTATATTCTATGTCATGTCCCAGTCTGCTTCGGTCAAGACCTTGTCTTGCACAACAGTGCTTGCCGGTGGAAGAGTGATGGTATTCCTCGGTGCTGCAGGTGCCAGATCCTTGTCAGCAAGCACATCAACTAGCCTCCTGGAATCGAGATTTATGACACTGGCAGCATCAAAAGACTCGCCGTCAAAAGAATCCACCTTTTTCGAGCCATCTTCAGCTATATCGTCGGGGTCAGTGACATCCAACTCTGAGTCGTCGTTGTCCATGTCTGGCTCGTTAGGTGCTTCATCTGCAAAATCATCGTCCACGTCAGAATTTTCACTGTTGTCATCGTCGTTGTCTCCCTTCCCTCGCTTGTGCTTGCCACTAAAAATGGTCGATGTCATATCGCGCCATTTGACAGTTGGTTTCTTTTTTGGAGGCGGTGCCTAGCAGTGAGGTCCATGAGTTGCAAACAAAAGGAAAAATGTACCAACTACGGATTTGGACTGTCCTAACGAGTGTTTTCACCTGCTGCCGACTGCGAAGCGGTGAGTTGAGCCATGTGAATGTTGAGCCAGTCCGCTCATCAGCCATTGAGTTGGGTACAAGCGAGAAAATCCGGACAGCGAGCCTCTGGTTGGACTATGATGAGCTTCGAGACAATATAATCAGTTTCCGACATACTGCAAGTGGTTGAGCATCCCCAGATCGGTCTTTGTCCAGATAACTCCACCATTCATATGCTGTCTCGTCAGTTCGAAGTTCGCGATTGAAAAATACAATCCCATACACCTACACGATTTTCCGAGTTATCCACGTTATCCACCTATGAATTTTGGCCTTGGGTTATCCACCAAGTTATCCACGTGGATAACTAGGCGGATATCTGCATTGGTGGATAACTAAATAGTTTTCCACGGAACACTACGGTTCAGTCCGTTTCACCAGGAAAATCGGCGAATGCTGAACTGGAGTCCCGTTGCGTTCGGTTCGGCGATTTCGCTGAACGCTGGACCGAACGTAGTCAAACGCGTTCGGGACGTTCAGTTCACGTTCAGTTTGGCGTTCAGACGCTGAACGTCTCCGACTCAATGCATGCGAAAGAGACTTGGGATTGCAGCAATATCAAAACAACATGTACTCTACATGTCAGTAACATGGCCGTCATTGTCAGTAGCATCTACACTAGCATCAGGCTCGACATGCGCTGCTGCATCAGTTGCAGCCTGTAGATGCCCATTACGGTAGGCACTCTTCAACAATTGCAGTGCCTCGAAGACCTGAGGTGTAAGCCGGTTGCGTCGACTATCATCTGTCATGCCACCACTTGAGAAGGCCCGTTCTGACGGCGTTGAAGAGCCTTGAATAGCAAGGTAATCTCTTGCCATGCGTGAAAGGGTGGGGTACATGGTGGAATGATGCTAGAGCAAGCACATCAACAAAGGCCGGTCAATACAATATAGAGTACTTACCCCCCCACCAGCGAACCACATCAGCCACCTCCTCCAATGGGCTAGTTAAGTATAGGGCGAGTTCGTGACGTGGATCAGCGATGCTTTTTTCAGATGATTGGCGAGCTAGAATTGCAGATCGCATCCACGAATGCCCATATTGTGTGGGTGGTTGACTGGATGCTGGTGGAATGGGTTCGGATGGTGAGGGCTGAGGTGTAACCGGCGCGTGATAGTAGTCGAACTGTTGAACAGTTAGTAACAACGTTCGACTGCGATGGTAGCCCGACTTACTGCAGCTTCAAGCTTTTTCTTCCCTTCATCAAAGGCGTCTGCGTCCCATTGTGCTCGTGCATACTCGAGTTTGTAGTTAGGATCTAGAGCTATTCAATGCATGTATCAGTCGATGATAGAATTATTGAGTATATGGAGACGCACCCAAGCAAATAGAGTACACGTCCGTCTCATCCGTTTTCCGGCTCCACTTCCCCAAATTCTCAAGGCCAGCTTGTAATGCGTCAGCAACGCTTGAGAAATTCTCGTCATCCGCCATATTACATACCTAGATCGATCCAACCTTTGCTGGCTGATCCCTATTGCCGTGATGCTGTCGACGTGCACTTTCGGAATCCTCCTGAAACTGGATGATCGGAGAGGTGGTAGTATCATCGAGTGCCACCTGGAATTTAAAACTAAATGTTGACTCGTAAATTGCCGCCTGCGTCGGCAGAAACCTTGCTTGACCCAAACATTAAGTTGTGACGAGTGAGAGTCTTGTCAGACAAAGGGGGGCCTGAGTCATCGGTCGGAAGTTGGATTATGGGGGTCGTAGGAAACCTTGTCAAGCAAGGTAATTCGATGGTCATCCGACCGTCCCGACCTCAGGCCTCATCTGCGCCAGCATAGTCATCGTTCCCAATAACATATAGTAATATAATGATATTATATAGAACTTCTGAAGAACGGCGACGAGCGTGGGAAGCGCTCGCGACCGGCCGCTATGCTACATATCAGTGACTTGCGTGTCGAATGAGAACAGAATGTTCAAAGATAGAGTGAAGAACATTACAGTAACATACAAATTTCTAAAGTTGTTTCTTCATCTGTAGTAGCGCGGCAATAACATGAGCGTTGATGAAATAGATGTCAGGTGCGTTTCAACCTCCCATATGTGTCCAAGTGCTGGCGATAATAAGCTATGTTCAAGTCAAGATACTACTAGTACAATTTACTGGTGCGAGCTTATCAAGATTCAAGTCTACAACCATAAACGGTAGGCTTTCCCTGCAGTTCTTTCAATATCATGCCCGGAAATTCCACGACCAAGTGTTCGATCGTGAACATATTCATAGATCTCCCTGTTCCAAAGTCATCAGCCCCATCCCTGGCCCCCTTAAAGGTGTCACTAGCTCTCTTGCCCAGCCCTTTCTGTATCAGGTCAGATACCCTCTCCAACGCATCCTCATCATCCGGCAAAGTGAACGGAAACTGATCATGGTGCGCAGAGCAGTGCGCCATAAAGCGGGCGAAGTTGAGCTCCTTGAGCTTGTTGACGTAGTCAACAATCTCTTGGCACGTCCCATTATGAGGTTGACTAGGACGCCAGTTCCCTTGATTTCTATCGAGGAGAAGACGGCGGAAGTCGTCAATCGTGCCTTCCCCTGACATGCATATCATGATGACGTGCGGTAGTATGGCCCACGGTGATGCGATGATGTCTTCATCGGAAACAAGTGTAACATCGAACCAATTGGTTTCTCCCATCTCGCAGAAAGAGGGGGTTGGGGATGCGGGATTCCTGGTGATGCGGCAATAGATATTGTGGAATTCTGGTATCAAGCAAGGTAACGATATTATTAACAAAATTTCGTTTACATTCGTGTATTATTACTCACCGCCATGCGAACAGAACCGCTGAATCGCAACCAGTAAAGGCGTGTTCAATGTCAACCACAACGCGCGTACAAGCAACGTGGATGCATACGTCGCAACGCACGAAATGTGGCGACTATTTGCGACTATCAATCCCTCGGACAAACTAAACACACGGTGTTTGAATGCCTAGTCCCTGAAACCACACCAATATCACATACCTCCGGTGAAAGTCAAGAAGTCCGAGTCTAAGAACAGCTTTCTTCACCCAATCTGTCGTAACAATGGATATGTAGCCCTGCATAGCATCGCATTGCGCGTGCAACTTCACCTTGCCATCACAAGGCTTCGCATTCCTCCGTGCCGGCAACAGGCCCAAAGCTTCAAGCTCCCGTCCAATGTTCGCATACATTAATTGAAGATCGACGCGAACAATCACGCGGGTAGGGGGATCGGATTTTAACTTAGCTATCTTGCATTCAGACAGAAGAAGACAGAGTGTCAAGAAACGCGCGACGAGGAAAAGGTTGTCGGTGTCCCATTCTGGTCCAACTGTGATTTGGTAGCGTTTGTCTGAAGAATCTGGTGGAGGCGTCGGGCCTGGGAACAAGGCATTGAGCAAATTATGGTACATCACTCTAACTGGCAAGATACACTTACTAACTAGCACATCTCCAGCAGCGCCAGTCTGCGGGGCGCCGTCTGTTTCAGGCGGAGAGTCAGAGGGCCCAGAGAAATGATTTAAAAAACGCGTGAAGCCGATGCGCTGCCATACACTCAAATGAGTTCTGAGTGCGTTGAGGGTGGGAATGCGCGGTTTCCCGTGACTGAGCTCGATCTCCTGAAGCAGCAATGTGGCCTGAATCCTAAGTTCTTGCAGCATTGTGATTGCGCGATCGAGTGCGTCTTTCTTCTCTGGTATGTTGTAGAATTGGACAAGCTCCCAGAGCATCTGCGCTCGCGTTTGACATGAACAGTCACCAACGTGCGCATCAAAGGCAGATAGAAGCCGAGATGGCGGTGTGAACGACGTGGGTGTTTCTAGTCCCCTACATGCTATTGCGGATTGGAGGGTAGAAAGGGCTTTACACATCGAGTGTGTTGCATAAAGACACTGAAGGGCTACTCGACTAAGGTCTGCATAGCGTAGGGGCTTGTTGGCATCAGAGAGAAGAAGTGCGATAACCATTGATCCCCGAAGCACCGAGTATTCTCAGAATGAATCACAACATCATAGGGCTCGCCAGTTCTAACTTTTCTGTATATGGTGAGCAATGATCCCCATGTGTGCTATCAGAGGGATGGAACAACTATGCTGCTGGCGCGGATGGGGTCGGACGGTCAGATATCCGAGGATCAGAATGTCCTCGAAAATCTAACAACTAAAGTGAAAAACGCAAAGTGAAGTCTATACTGGGAAACGAAAGATTTCTAGCGAAAATACAAAAACCTTTTGGCCGCCCGTATCCGTTATAATACCGACTTCTGCAGGGGGTAAAGCATCGATTTTTGTCAAGACTCTGTGAGTCTGTTCAATTAAAGTCGTCAGTTGCGGATGCATATCGAATTACACGTGTACAACAGACCTTTGGAGATGCTGTTGGTCAGGGTAATCGACCATCTGACTCGGACATGAAAATCAAACGTTGACTCGAGTCACGATTCAATTGAGCCTAAACCTGGACGATGGCTCCCAGCAGCTGACCTCAATTTCCACGAAGAGAGATACCACTTCAAGTATGCCATTGGAGATATCGATACGATCTCTCGTAGCTCGTGTGCATTGCGCAAGAACTCGCGCTCAAGATAATCGTGGTATTGGAGTCAGTGCTGGAACGATGACGAAGTTCAGACTCAGATTGTTATGTAATTACAATCACGTGATGTTCATGAACAGATGCGGCCTGTAACAACGTTTAAGCAGTACCAATAGTTGAGTGGGCTTTTGTTAATGGACACCGGTACGTTTGATCAAATCCCTTTGGCATGCGAATGAAACCAGATTTACTGCAGTTTTTCACTCGGCTCCCAGGTCTGCTCTGTGCTGTCAGAGAAAGTCCATAATATTATCATATCATTACTACCTGGTACTTACTTTGGGTTTACCACTGGTCGCACCATACCCGAGGGTGATCTCATTGTGCGCTGTCACCCAAAATGAGATATGGTACACGTTTCAACTGTCCACTTTCCGCGGACACAGATTTATGAGGCAGAAACTTTCTTCAGCATAATCAACTCCAATGTAGTGTGCGCAGGCCTTCTCCATACAGGTGACTTCGTGAACTGTTTGTTCGTGTTGATATTGATGTGGCATTCATAAGTCGACTATAACTCTCACGCGAAAACGCGAATAACAGACTGCCTCAGTGCCTCTTCAGATAGGTTGACTTCGGAGGGATGAGTCTAACTCGGCTATCAGTCCATGACCCATTGCTTTATACCTCCGAGTCCTGACTTCGTTCTCCTTCCAAAGTCCATTCTTCGACGTCAGATTGAGTGAGTTTCCGCAAGAATTTAGAAAGTTGGCGGGGTTATGGGTAGAATTGCCAATAAGAACATGTTCGATTTCAAAGATGTTTCTGATCTGTACTTGGCAGACAACGGGTTTCAGGATGTTTGTTCCAATTTAGCTCCTGCCAGCTCGGCTGATGCGTACGTATCGAAACCTCTCTAGATTTTTCCAGATCCTTATGGCAAGTCAGCAATGTTCAAAATGGTACGGACAAATATACAGTATCATAATCCAATTCGGCAGGTTGGGACAAGTCACCTGGACACATCGTGCTAGACGGCATTGTCCCATCTCATCAGATACCATCAACCATTGTACCCTGCCCTTTCACATCACTGCCAGTGCCACTCAGTAGAAGCAGCAACACAATGGATTCCGTATCGTTGTTCTCCCTCCTCCTAACCACTGGTATAATATGGATGGTTACCAAGTTACTAAGCATTGGAAAGCGCGAGCAGCACCTACCTCCTGGTCCTCCGACTGTCCCCATACTCGGAAATGCCCTCATGGTCCCGCCCAAGTTCGCCCAACTTAAGTAAGGCGTCAAATTTGCCTCGCATTCATAACGCTACAGACATCATTCATTCTAGATTTACCGAATGGGCTCGACAATATGGTGGCATTTTTTCCGTAAGATACGTTTGCTACAGAAACATTTCTGCCGTTTCCTCTGATAGTGTTCCTAGTTGAAGATTGGTCACGGCACAGTTGTTGTGGTATCGGATGCCACAGTTCTCAAAGAATTCATGGATAAGCGGAGCAATGAAACCTCTGGTCGTCCGTCATTTTACACTGGAAGTCTCATAACAGATGGGTATTTTATCGCGGAAGCAGATTCGAGTACGTTATTTTTCCCTCAGCATCCTTTCAATTTTTTTTATCAGTCGTCAGCGACGGATATCTGGCATATGGGCCGAAAGGCGTTACAGGCCCTGCTTTCCCCACAAAGTGTGAATAAACACCTACCAGTCGCGGTAGCAGAGAGTTCACAACTTCTATTCGATTTACTCCGTTCACCGCAAGTGAGGTTCCCTTATTTCCATAATCTATTAGGCGTTCTCATCTCTTCATAGAACTTCGAAAAGCACATCGATCGTTACACATTCTCAATACTGTTGTCTATAGCTTTTGGGAAACGCTGCCCACGCCCTGACACGGAGGAAGAAAGAATTTTTTATGAAGGTGTGAGACTCACCGTGCGGGTGGTGTCTGCTGAAGGACCTCCCGTTGATCTCCTCCCTATTCTCAAATATGTCCCGGAACGGTGGGCGCCATGGAAAAGAATATGCAGGGAGGCGAGGACGCTGCAACGTCAATTATATTTTGGGTTATTGGAAGAGGCAGAAACAAGGCTCGCCAGAGGAGAAGGTACTGGTTGTTTTATGGAAGAAGTCATTCAGCGTCAAGAAGAGCTCGGGATGTCGAAGGATGCTGCCGCGTGAGTGCAAACTCTGAATCAGATCTTCAGGAACTCTCATCTCGCGCTGTAGCTGGTTAGGTGCGATCGTGCTCGAAGCATCCCATTCTTCAGGGTCCTTCATTTCTTCCCTCATTTTATGTTTTGTTGCCTTCCCCGAGACACTGCGAAAGGCTCAAAATGAGATCGACACCGTTCTACCGGACGAGCGACCACCCACAATGGATGACATTGCATCGCTTCCGTATGTCCGTGCCATCCTAAGAGAGGTGAATTCTTGTCTAGATTAGCAATGGTAAATCAGGCTGACAGTCTGTTAGGTACATAGATTGAAACCTATGGCACCGCTTGGAATGCCTCACGCGTTGCTAGAGACTCAAGAAGTAAGTCGCGATTCACCAGTCACAGTTTTCGCCCACGTTGACCAATGTGTTATGCCAGTATCGAAGCTATGTTATCCCTAAAGGTACAACCGTTTTCATAAATGCTTGTATGTGTAACATTCGCATTCTCCAACCTGTCAAGCTGACCATCGAGTAGGGGGCATTTTGCATGATCCGGGTGAGTTTGTCGTAATTCACATGTAAGGGAGGCATGCTCAAATATTATCAGAGGTCTTCGACGAACCTGAGGTCTTTCGACCAGAGAGATTCCTCCTCTCCGAACACGGGACAAAACCTGGTGTGGATAGCAAAGACTGGCGCGCAAGTATACCCTTTGGGAGCGGAAGAGTAAGTCTTTTGGGCTGGAGGTACACGATATGTATCTCATTATGTCGTGCAGAGACTCTGCCCTGGGATGAATTTAGTCAACACAAACCTGGTATGTGACGCTCTAACGCCCGATTTCTGGGCTAAACAATCAAGCAGGCGTTCACCATTGCCACGTTGGTCTGGGCGTTTGATTTTGCTGCTGCCATTGATCCAGTTACGAAGACACCGATCCCTGTCGATATCGATGCGTATGAGGAGGTGTGTACCATGGCTGTATCGACGTTGTTAAGGATCAGCCCAAACAAACTCTTTAGGGTCTTGTCTTCAGACCTCGTCCGTTTGCTTGTTCGATCTCACCCAGAAGCGAAGCAAAGGCCAGATTGATCAGACAAAGGTTTACTGATGCGACGCCTGCTTTCTCGAAATACGAGTTGTTCCTGACAAAGGAGAAGTGATCGCTTGCAGAAGAGCATCTGAGCCAATAGTGTACTGTACAGTATTACCTCTAACCTGACATCACGACAGACAAACTGGAATGCCATAACACTGAGGTGGATTATAATCATTGTCAGAACATCATAAATCTTATTTGCATAAGTGCAGCGTTCTTACCAGGCACTTGGTCAAAACTCGGCCGAAAGTAGTTCTGCCCCCGGTCCCTGACCGTGTAATTCTGTATTTAAGTTCCTTCGTTTCACTACGAGAGACACTCACATTTTTTATGCAACCGGCAGCTACTTTAATGTGCGCATCTCCATCTATTGCCCACTGACGAATTGAACCATCGCGTGACGCGCTCAGTATATTGCAACTGGTACCCAAGCGGACAAGGCTCCAAATAACTTTGGAATGACCCTCGAGCATGCACTGTTTTTTTCCAAGATGTGGCCTTTGTATTGTGATTGACGAAGTAGGACCGACCAAGCGGTGAGATGTGCCATTCGCATCCGGGAACGAGTTGTCCGGGATAATCTATGTTTCACCATTAGTTCCTCGTTGCTAGTGGGAGATTCTTCACTCACGTGTTGAGTAAGTCAGTAGATATCACAACGCGGTTACCACTCACCGGCACCTTCCCAAAGTGCATTTTGGCGAAGCTGTGCACCATAAAGCCCGGGGTCACAGATCCTTGTCCTTCATCCGATGAGTTGCACTAGCCACCTGTAAGTTTAACGCCCCTCTTTGTTCTCCATCTCTCCATTGTGAGGCTTATGTGCTTAACTCGGCCATGACGATGATCAAAAAAGTTTTGAAATGTCGGTGGTCAGACACGTTGACAGAACTCAATAATACGGCTAGTTAGCTGTACATGCCACTCTAAATCGCATGTCGATGGCGGTGTTCTGAACGTTGTAGCAGTTCTATGGACATAATGGATTGCTGTACATCGTGACGCCAACGAACGTTAGATATGAAGGTTTGAACTCTTGAACAATGAAAACGGCCCCATGAGAGCACGCCGGGTTGGCGATTGTAAAATAACCGGCTGCATTTCTAATCTTACACACGTTTCATATAAGGTTCGCGATGAATAGTCCATGAATTCCTTGAAGGAGATTAATGTACATTCCTGACTCACTGATCAGATATTGCCGTGTAGCTTCCATGAGAAATTTAGAATGTATCGATGCCTGTGAATGCAGATCCAAATAAACCTAAAAGCGTCAGCGATGAAATTGCAGGATTGCAACGAGCATTGTTCTGAGTATGCTGTAGGTCGTTCCGTATGATGATGGAGTCGAGTACTACTTATATAGTCTCGACATTGACTGCTTGCAGATCTGAGGCAAATTCTGATTTGAAATTTGAGTGTGGCTGTGTAAATTTTGGGTGGGCGCAAACAGCTCTCAACCCTTGAGTCACATCGACCTCTCTACTCTATTTACCTAGATCTCCACTTTGCCTACCTCGAGACCGACCCCTCGGTCGTCCTCAATTATCTTGATGACGGCCCTATTCACTACCTTGACATGGCTGCGAAGCTCGACCAGACAGCCCAGGGCATCTGCGGTCCAAAGTGGGCTGTCCCAAGAGACTTGACAGTCTACGAGACCGCTCCAGCTACACCTACCACTGGCTCCAAGGTAAACGCTGACAATGGTCCACCTATAGTTTGGCCCACTCCATTCAGTAGAGATTTCACAAAGGAAGAGGGTACGTACTCTGCCGATCATCATTGTGTCGTACTGATTTGACATAGCATACGCTCAAAAACTCGATGCTTCGATCGGTGCTTCTCTCAAGTTCACCGTCCTCAACCCTAACGGTCGTGTTTGGACAATTGTCGCAGGTGGTGGTGCATCCGTCGTCTAAAGTGATGCCATCGCAGCAGCAGGCTTCGCACATGAACTCGGAAACTACTGAATACTCTGGTGCCCCAAGCGAGGGTGAAACTTTCGAATATGCCAAGACAACCTGTGCGTATTTCAACTCGTCAATCACATTTTGCTAATCTATATATAGTCGACTTGCTCACGCGCCCACCTCCTCGCCCTGATGACAAGATCTTCATCATCGGTGGTATTGCAAACTTCGCCAATGTACTCGTCAAAACGTGTCCGGTCTATATTCAGGTTCAACAAGCATTTGCCCCAACCAGACTTGAACTGGACATTTGCAACTTCATATGTGATGTATGACGCCACTTTACATATACAGGCTTTTCAAATCTAAGACACAATGGGCTCGTGCATATCTATTTGGCTGCATCTATACTCCTGTGTAAGCTCAGCCCTCAGGTACCGAGGTAACTATGTAAGTTGAACGATCATTCTCGCCGGTAACTATTTCGCGTCAAGCATTTTGATTTAAATCTAGCTTGTGGAAGCAATCCGGAAACCGCCGATGTGTAGACATTCATTTCACGGGCAGCGCTTTGGCTGTTGTTCTAGAACTAGCTGAGCAGGCGATGCGCTTTAAACGTTCTGAACGACACTGCAACTTGCAATGTACACAACACGTTAGTGAACCAGTGGTCGGCACGGTCAAGTTTATACACAGGTTGAAGCTTAAAGCACTGACATGTTCAGGGTCTTGCACCTTATTTGACTGAACTTTGACAGTTGATTCACCATAAACTCGACCCTGGCCAGCGGGGTAAGTACTGGGAGCAAAAAGATATCGCAGTCGCGCGTCGCGAAATGCGCCATGGCCCATGGGCTCCTGTTTGTGTATGCCTACTTGCGACCGTAACCGTGACTCAACTCCTTACAAGTATAGGTCCACTGCATCAATCCCAATGTCGTCTACCCTTGCAGGCAGATTAAGTCCCAGTAGTCGGTACTCGGTACTGATTCCTGTCCAACTGTGACGTTATGAAAAGAACACAAAAGGAAGGTATAAAGGACGGCCAACAACAGTTACTAGTACGTATCTCCTTAGCGTGCAACTTAAACGCTCAGGAAATCGGTTTATGGAGAAGCCGGCTGTCTAGCAAGTCAAGGGCCGTCATGTCCTACCGCCTTGTGGATCGGAAGGATGCATGCATCCGTATACTTGAGGTCCCCAGCCGCAGGTACAGGGGCACGAAAGAGACCGTGGCTAAATCGCAAAGAAATACAAGGAAGGAGGTACAGCCTGTGTGGACCGAAATGTATAAAAGCCTTCTTTCTGAGATTCTAACTGCAGAACTCAAGCTCAATCAATTGATCATGTCTGGCGCAGAAACATTCTCTGTTCCGTTGTCTGCAGGTAAGCCTGCCTTTCAAAATCAGTTCAAGTCCACTTACTGTTGGATATATCAGAGGCTATCTCTTCCGCGTGGCTGGCTGCATTTATTTCTGACATATCCGGCCCCAGTTTTACTCTCAAGCGCTCGTTTACAAGCGATAGCTACTGGCGGGATCTCTTGGCATTCACTCCTGATTTTCGCACCTTGCATTCACTTCCAAAAATTCAGGATTTTTTCTCAGATCCCGTTTCCCTTGCACGGCCAAGTCAGTTCCGGCTCTTGCCAGGTGTTCGTCATCGACGCATTAGTCCTACAAAGACGTTCATCCAGGGAATCATTCAATTCCATACAGTCATAGCCCAATGCTCTGGCGTCTTTACTCTGACTCAAACCGAGGACTCCTCATGGAAGGCTTGGTCCTTCGTGACCATGATGGATCGGTTGTCCGGTGTGGTCGATCGCTTTGATGCACACACGCCTCTATGTCGTCCTGCCGAGTGGGACACTGCAATGGGGTACACAGCGGTCGTAGTGGGTGCAGGTCAGTGCGGCTTATCCGTGGCCGCCCGTTTGGAGAATCTCGGCATCTCTACACTTGTCTTGGAGAGGTCTGGCAGAATCGGCAATGGTTGGCGTTCTCGATACGATTCACTGGAGACGAATACTCCCAAAGCGTTCAGTACGTGCAGCTTCAGAACTACCAACCTCGTCCTATGCTAACGTGCCAGCAGATCATCTTCCCTTCGTCGATTTCCCAGAGGGATCCGGAACATATATCCCTTGCGGAGACGTTGCTGACTATCTTGAAAATTACCAAAGAACTCTGGGTCTTCACGTGTTGACTTCAGCGCACATTTCCGCTACTTCATATGATGCTTCGTCAAGTACCTGGACATTATCTGTATCTCTTTCAGGGAAAGCCTCTATTACTGTGATGGCTCGGCACCTTATTGGCGCAATAGGCGTTGGTACGATGGGAGGTGCACTCCCGTTTACACCTCCGATTCCGGGGAAAGTACGTAAACAGGACTTAATTTTCCATCGACGCTGACCCTCTGCGTCCAGACCTCCTTTCTCGGTTCTGTCATCCATTCAAGCGAATACAAGTCCTCCTCCTGCGTCGGTGCGCAGAAAGTCGTTGTCGTCGGCGCAGCATGCTCTGGGCACGATATTGCTCAGGACATGGCAAATCATGGGTCTCAGACAGTGCTTGTCCAGCGTTCCCCGACCGCCGTTGTGAGTCGCCAGACGATCAACAGCCTGCTTCCCGGTAATCTCAGTGTACTTGCTTTGGAGATATCTATATTGATTTAGCTCGTAGGATATGTCGGGCAGGACGTTCCTCCGACAGAGATCGCCGACCGCTTATATGTCGCTCTCCCCTTGTCAGCTCTGCAAGATTCCCAGTACAACGCCATGGAGATGCATGCCCATATCGATCAGTTCGTTGGCAACATTCGAAAGTAATTTCTTCGTCTCACCCTTTTTCCTTAGGGACCTCAGGGAGAACTTGTCCCGGCATGGATATCTCCTTCCCAGCCCTGAGGACAACTTCTTTCACCGTCTCTCAATTCGACGAGGTAAGTTTGTTTGTTCCGTATCGTTCTATTTTTTTCACCAGCATTCCAGGTGGCTTTTACATCGACCGGGGTTGTGCACAGCTCATCACGTCTGGCAAGGTATTATTAACTTTGCTGAGTTCCCCACGCATGTTGCTTACTAGCCACCAGATCACCGTCAAGTCCGGGCATGAGATTTCCCACTTCTCCCCTTCCGGGTTGGTATTTGACGATGGTTCGCAAGTAGTGGCCGACCTTGTTATCTTCGCAACTGGGTAAGTCTTTTAAATATCTATCCGTCTGATCGTGCACTTCCAACGCATCATTTACAGGTACTCGAAAACTACAATCAAACAAGTTGCTGAGAACCTTTTTGGGCCTCAGGTCGCTGATACCGTCCATAACCTCGGAGGATTAGATAGTGATTATGAGTTCGCAGGTATTTGGAGGCCGACCGGACGTCAGTACCCTGTTGATTTGATTGTGCGACTCGGTGATACTGACATTCTGCTCCAGACGATGGACTCTGGTTTGCAGAGGGAGATCTCTTTGCTGCACGATTCTACTCCCAGTTCCTTTCATTACAGATAATGGCGAGGGAGATGGGATTGCTAAGTCCAGACCAGAGAACTTACATCCCATGTTGATTTCTGCGATTAGCTTCTCAGTTACTCAGTTACCCTAGATGACATGTACATGGGGTGTCCTTGGCAGCTGGCTCCTGCAACGACCTGCCAATAATATTACTTATATGCTTCCATGAGAGTGAATTGATACTGTGAACGCGGTTGGTGCAATAAGAAGTCTGCTCTCAAGTCAGTATATGATATTTTGTCTGATTTGAATGCATCCTTTTCTTCCAGCTCATATATGGCGACCATTGACCTAGTAGTGTGGCCGTTTACACTGCAGAAAAAGGCAGATTATGTCGGCGACGGATGTGGCAAAAACCTCCACATCCGTAGCAGACTCGTGCGAGATTTTGCCAGGTTTGTTGCGGCGCTCCAAGTTTCTCTTCACTCTACCTGTTCCAATGAACTGACCGGAACAGTCCTAGGCTGATCGCTTATACCTTGTAGCCGATCTCGGGGCAGCTCAATGCCGGCACCACGACTACAACACATTCAAGTTGTCGACCGTTGACGTCTATCATAAGCCAGTGCCGACTTCATCGCGCCATCCTTGAAGATTCTTGGTCCACAGCCCTTGGTGTGGTGCCTCGGAAAATGTTCCGTAGATTTTCTAACAAAACAATCAATAGATTCCAAGTGGGTTGGAGGTGCACCTAGATTGGACCGATATGCCAGCGGATCCATCGACCTCTTTCCCTCCCATCTACTTACAATCGTGGCGAACCAAGAAGGTTGAAAGTGCGAGGATTGATGCGACCTATCCTCTCCCTTGGAAACTGCAGGTGCCCTTGCCGTTTGCGAGAACAGTGGGAAGTATCATAAGGATCAGGAGCAAATGCGCAGAGTGCCACAGCATGTAAATCCTTAGCATCGCTCTCATCTCTGCCTGCACTGATCTGCTGCGAAACCCGTCCATCGATTTGAGAAGCAGTTGGGATCGAAAGGACTCCTTCTAATCGGTGCCGGACAAGTGTGCGGTATTTGCAATGTGAGATACCAAGACGGCGTCCTCTAATATGATATTCGACCAGCCTTTGTCGAGAGTACGACTGGATGTAGGTGCCAGCATCATGATGGTCCTTATTCAAGAGCTAATCATAGTGATCAGTAATCCCGGGCTCAGGTATTTTGCCGCATCACTGCCGCAACTTGCCGCACCACTAACGCATCACTGCCGCACCACACCAAAACATACATTCAACGCTCATTTCCGACAACTACTCTAATCACACTGCCCAATGTGCCCCGGCATAGACGAAACCGTCCACCACTACCTCTTCGATTGTCCGCAATACGCACAAGAACGTCACCAACTCGCCAACACTCTCCGCCGTCAAGCAACATCTATTTCATTCATCCTCACAGCTGAAGAAGCCACCAAGCCGCTCATGCGCTATATCAGAAAAACAGGCAGATTTAAGCCAACGTTCGGTGAGATTTCGGACAAATAGACAGCTCACACGAATCACCTGCTTCACAGTGTATCACCACCCCGCACGAATATTCTCAAGACATCACTTAATCAACCTAAACCAAACCTAATCATCTCTGAGCCTAGAGGGGAAACGTCTCGCCGGTCGAGACATCATTGTAGGAAAAGAAGCGGCCTCTCACCAAGCCCCATTGCACCACTCCATTCCCTCTGTACGAAATCAGCGTCGGCCTTTGCCCGACATCATGCTGACAGAGTACGTGTTTTACCATTGACGAAACCACAGCATACACATACACACATACTTACAGTAGAATAGGCGGGAGCAAGCCCCCCGCGTTTAGGGCTATGTCCAACATAGGGTCCTTGACCCCAGCGGACAATAAAATTTAAAAAAATTTAAAAAAAAACTACTCTAATCATACACAAGATAATTGACCTAGCAGCATTACTTGTCGAATTCATCAACTATGCGCCTCTCAGACATGCCTTTGAGAGGTTGGATTTAGAGGACGTGTTGGGCGTGTTGTGGCATGGATGCAGCAGTGGGTGCGGCAGCAGTGAGTCCACAAGATCCTGTAGGGATAATGCATTAAACTAGGCTAAGTATCAGTAGAGTGTGATGCAGGAGATAGGCTAAGTGGCTGCATTACCTTCTCACCCAAACTGGCAGTGTAATGCATTACATCTACTCCCCCTATTACTAGGCCTGTCCTATACACAGCCGCACTTTTTGCATTTTTGAAACTCAGCTATTTGTCATTTCAGGTATATCATGACCGCAATTTTGGCTTCCAAAAGCGGAAATTCATAAAACATATCTTATTTTGGTCACCTCCTCATCCCCACATTATCCCCACACATCACATCTCCGCATTTTTCACCCCCACAGTGTGGGAATTACCCCACAACACCAAAAACATCGACCATTTTGGGAATCTCTTCAATATCAATTATTCCCACACCCTCCCCACCTCACTGCAGCTTCACCACCACACCACAATAGGTCCCTGTTCATATATAAGTAGTAATTTAGTATATATATATCTAATATAATATAATAAACCGCTTTTTTTGTCTATTTGTGTGACTGCTCCTTCTCCAGGGGCAATTCAACATAGGGTAGGGTACAAAACACTTTCGCATTTTTGCCCCTTTGGTGGGGAGGTGTTCTATGATATTCAGAACATGTTTATGAACATATATGAGTATATTCCCATCTTTATTTGACCCCCTGAAGGGTCCTACATCAATAGATACAGCACATATGCAAGAAAACACAAAATATGTTCTCATTTAGTTATTTCTAGGTGGATATACTTGGAAAAATTATTCCCAGCATCTATTCAACAATAGTAACAATGTATCAGGAGCCCAGGACCATAGGAGAATCCCTTGTTGCATGGTGTACCCTTCCTCTCCTGATGGTTTACCCCCTGTGAAATTTTTTCCTGTAGGACCAGACCTTAATTGAGGTGAGGGGTCTATTTCTATGTATATTTGGAGTAGATCTATCATATATATGGCCCAGGACACACATAGGATCCTACTACAAGAACAAAAACATAGAAAATCTCACTTTTGACATTTTTGATGTTTTTCAGTATCTTACTCTTGCATAAATGATCTAACCTGTTCATATATCATTATCATAGCATATGTACTTGCTTTGTATGACAAGGATCAGCTCAAAATAGGTCGGAGTTTTGAGCTGGTGTGGATACTTGCTATTTTTACTGATAAGGAGCCCATACTTTCAAAACATCGAAATTTAATAATCAGACACCTGGAGTAGATTTCAAATATATTCACTATCATATAGCTAAATTTACAAAACAATCCAACAAGAATTGAGTGCTGAGGAAGTGAAATAGATAAGAAATTGAGTGTGGGAAAGTTCAAAGCCCCAAAACATCGAAAATGGTTAGTTGGGCAGTAGTAGGACTTTAATGCTGGGTCAACTCAGATATACACCATATTCCTTCCACAACCCTCTAAGCTCAGGGCAGTATGTAGTATAGGTTCCTTTAGTAGTATACCATATATCCTTATGCTATGATAATGATATATGAACAGGTTAGATCATTTATGCAAGAGTAAGATACTGAAAAACATCAAAAATGTCAAAAGTGAGATTTTCTATGTTTTTGTTCTTGTAGTAGGATCCTATGTGTGTCCTGGGCCATATATATGATAGATCTACTCCAAATATACATAGAAATAGACCCCTCACCTCAATTAAGGTCTGGTCCTACAGGAAAAAATTTCACAGGGGGTAAACCATCAGGAGAGGAAGGGTACACCATGCAACAAGGGATTCTCCTATGGTCCTGGGCTCCTGATACATTGTTACTATTGTTGAATAGATGCTGGGAATAATTTTTCCAAGTATATCCACCTAGAAATAACTAAATGAGAACATATTTTGTGTTTTCTTGCATATGTGCTGTATCTATTGATGTAGGACCCTTCAGGGGGTCAAATAAAGATGGGAATATACTCATATATGTTCATAAACATGTTCTGAATATCATAGAACACCTCCCCACCAAAGGGGCAAAAATGCGAAAGTGTTTTGTACCCTACCCTATGTTGAATTGCCCCTGGAGAAGGAGCAGTCACACAAATAGACAAAAAAAGCGGTTTATTATATTATATTAGATATATATATACTAAATTACTACTTATATATGAACAGGGACCTATTGTGGTGTGGTGGTGAAGCTGCAGTGAGGTAGGGAGGGTGTGGGAATAATTGATATTGAAGAGATTCCCAAAATGGTCGATGTTTTTGGTGTTGTGGGGTAATTCCCACACTGTGGGGGTGAAAAATGCGGAGATGTGATGTGTGGGGATAATGTGGGGATGAGGAGGTGACCAAAATAAGATATGTTTTATGAATTTCCGCTTTTGGAAGCCAAAATTGCGGTCATGATATACCTGAAATGACAAATAGCTGAGTTTCAAAAATGCAAAAAGTGCGGCTGTGTATAGGACAGGCCTAGTAATAGGGGGAGTAGATGTAATGCATTACACTGCCAGTTTGGGTGAGAAGGTAATGCAGCCACTTAGCCTGTCTCCTGCATCACACTCTACTGATACTTAGCCTAGTTTAATGCAATAGAATGACACTATAGCCTGGTGAGTCCTAGTAATATAGTACGAGACGATGACATTCAGACTATATAGATTCTAGAGCACCCACTTTACAATGACCTGTCACTCTCGACAGGCACCTTCAGACCCTTCAGTCATTTCCAACGTAGAACCCAGGCTCCGGACATGCAAAAAGGCTGTAGAATCCATGCTAGCCAGTCACCGGCCGGTAGACATAGAATCAGTGCTGGCCAGTCTGTCTAGGAATTCTAGTAATAGCATTGACAAGCATATTGCAAACACTGTATGATATGCAGAACCTGTGCTGGCCAGATTGTATAGTATATTAGTACAGGATGAGCTTATTGTGTAATATTGGATCAGGCCAGCCTAAGATTTACAGAGGGTAATATTAGGGTGGCCATTCAGTCAATATCCTACTTACATATGTAATGTGTTGATGCTATGCATGCCGACGTGACAAGCGGAGTTACCGTTTGGAATTCGAACCATATACTCATATAGTCGTCTCGTCTTCTCACCTTCCCTCAGTTTGTTCCACCACAACTGAGGGTAAGCTTTTTTAATATTCGGTCCGCCGCTAGATACTGACTACGGCTTTTAGCTCATGCAGTATCTAGGTATTAAATACAGTTTGTTCCACCACAACTGAGGCTCACGCAGTATCTAGTCTCTACAGGTTATGAGCCCTGCTCTCTCGTAAATCGAGGAGCGGAATTACCTACTTAGATACAACAACGGGCCTCCGGAACGAACTCGCCGGGTTATTAAACCCTCGGGGACCTTATCAAACCTCTATTAAACCTCTTTCGACGTCACCGAGACGTTTAACCCTTTCCTTCTTAGGTCGAGGAGATTCAATTGATGTCGTCCGCAGGTATATATACTCGTGCGTCGCTCTTTGCTTATTTCCCGCCCCTTAATCTCATGCCTTCAACTGCGCATACACGCTCTTGTAGCTCAGGCGCTAAAGCCGCCACTCTTAGTCCGCCAACGGCCATAGTGCCTGCGGCTACCATGTCCCCACTTCATGCATCCGTCACGGCCATTACGCTCAGCCAGACCGACTTAGACAAGATCGAAGTCTTGGACCGGAGCAAGAATAATTGGGGGGTTTGGTCCGATCGTATGCAGAATTACCTCCTCCTTAAACACGGAGGAGGATACATCTTAGGCCTTGTCACCCGCCCCGACCCGTCCCTGGACCCATCCAGTGCGGGTCACTGGGATCTCAACAACCTATGCATCGTGGCCGCCATGCGTACACGTTCCAGCTCCGAGGAAAACAAGTTCCTACGTGGCTTCACGAACGCATACCTAGCCTGGGACGCTCTCAAGTCCCGTCACGAAACGGTCGGGCCCATCGCCCAAATCTTACTCATTCAGCAAGCTCTGGCTGTCAACTATATTCACTCAGAACAACTCTCTACTACTAGTACTACCCTTCACGACCTCGTTCGTCGCATCTATGCGATTGGTATCCCCAAAGAGGACGACTTCCTCACGATCATGATGCTTAACGCCATGGCCGAGGATCTTCCTCATGTCTGCAACCACATCGCCGATGCCCTTGCCACCAGCACGTCCAGCAACCCATACGGACCATCCAATATCTGTTCCCGCCTTGACGTCGAGCAACAATTGCTCGACACTGAGAAATCCAAAGCCGGAGATGTTGCCCTGGCTACCACCAGTAAGGGGGGGAATCACTGCAAGCATCGCGAGCGCTCACCTTGTGGCAACTGCGGCAACACCAGCCACCCGACGAAGGACTGCTTCGGCAAAGGGGGAGCCATGGAGGGCAAAAGGGATGAGGTCATTGCGCGCAGATGCGCGGCTTGTGACGCTAAAGCACCCTCTGCAAACAAAAGTGCCGCTCCTAAGCCCACTGCAGCCACAGGCAAACCAGGGGGTCTGCGTTACGACACCCATGGTAGGGCTTACTTACTTGACAGCGAAAGTCATGAAGCCATCTATGTCGCCACGTCATCTGAGCCACCTGAAGCTCCTGCCTCCTCTACGGAATTTGCTGGCCTCGCCAGCGACACCATTACGCCTGCTTTCATACGCGAACTCTCTGACGCCGGGGAAGACGAGTACACCACACTTCTTGCCTCCATAGACTCCCTCACTACCAGTCTCGACTGGCGCTCTAATACGCGCCCAATCGACTTTGCCGGCCTCACGTACAAGGCCCCAAACCAGCGTCAACGCACCATTGTGGACCCCTCTGTTGTCCCTCTATTCCTTGATAGCGGTGCCTCCGTGCACATCAGCAACGAGGAAGCTGACTTCTTCAGTCTTCGCCCCATTCCTCCTCGCTCAGTTAACGGGGTTGGTGGCTCGTCCATTCAGGCCATCGGCATTGGGACACTTTGTCTCATCGTCGCGAGAGGCATCCACATCACCCTCGAGAATGTCCTGTTCATTCCAGGCGCGATGGTACGTCTTATCTCGGTGTCTGCCCTCTGCGAGGCACACCATTGCATTACATCCTTTGACGCTACCAACTGTTGGGTCCAATCTCGCAATGGTAACCATATGCTCTCTGGTACCCTTACTTCTCGACGTCTCTACGCCTTATCCGGGGGACAACTCTCGGCCGAGCATGCCTACATGGCCCACCAGAAGCCCACTCTCCAGTCTTGGCACCGTCGTCTCGGCCATGCGAATTATCGCGCCATTTATGACCTTGCTCACTCAGGCAATGCTATCGGTATGCCCATTGACCTCTCTCCTGTTCCACCGAAGTGTGACGACTGCATCCTTGGCAAGCAGACTCGGACTAGCGTTCCGAAAGTTTGTCAAGGTGTTAGATCGGACAGGAAGTTGGGCGTAGTTCACGTGGACTTGATGGAACACCCAGATACAGTGTCAGCTTCGAGTAATAGATACGTGATGGATATCATCGATGATCATTCCTCCTACTCCTGGGCAATCCCCCTCGCCTCTAAGTCTGATGCCTTTGCAGCACTCCAAGCCTGGACCTCTGCTCGAGAAGCCGAAACCGGCTCTAAAGTCGGCCTATACAGGTCTGATAACGGCGAACTGAAGTCAGAGTCCATGCGAGAGTGGCTCCTCTCGTGTGGAACTCAGCATCAGTTCACTGCCCCATATACCTCAGCTCACAATGGGTGTGTCGAACGCCTGCACCGCACTCTGATGGGTAAAGCCCGTGCGATGTGTTCTGCGTGCAATCTCCCGCCCAATCGATGGGATGAATTCGTGCTTACCGCTTGTTACCTGTCTAACAGAACACCCGTCGTCTCCCAGAACGGGCATACACCCTATGAGCGGTGGTACGGTCACAAACCAGATCTCTCCCATCTACGTGAGATTGGCTGCAGAGCCTTCATGCTTATTCAAAATCGACACAACCCCAAAGTGTTCGCTCGTTCGGTTGAATGCGTGCTGATCGGGTATTCCCTAGATTCTAAAGCTTATCGATGTTATCATCGAGCTTCTCATAAAGTCTTCCTCTCTTACCATGTTTCCTTCATAGAATCGCATCAGCACGGTACGACTGTCGCTCCTACTGCCCTCCCTGATTCTGTCGCTCATGACAATCTGCCTCGTTCGACATCCGTTACTATGGAAGAAGTTCGCGACATTGATGCACCGTCTCCCATGACTCATCATTCTCCCATCCCTGCTACCCCGCATCGTTCAACTCGGCCTTCTGTTCCCTCCGAACGTCGTTGTGCATTGGATGGTAAACCATATGTGTCTTCTACTCAGCATGCTGTACTTGAATCTCTCTCTGCGGCTGACCATGTCCGCGCCTTATCCTCTGCTCACTCTCCCAATGAACATGCCTTGCCGGCTATCTTTACTGAGGAGGAGTTTGCAGCACTGGCTGACGTCTTTGCCGCCATGCCCGATAATTTGGAACATGAATTCCCTGATGATCCTTCCACCTATGCCGAGGCCATGGCGTCTGAACACGCATCCAACTGGACAGCCGCACTACAAGACGAATTCAACTCTCTACGAGACCTTGGTGTCTACAAACTTGTTCCATGATCAGCAGTCCCTCCTGGACGGAAAATTATGCGCGGACACCCCGTGTTCAAACTTAAGCATGACCAACATGGTAACGCTGTTCGCTTCAAAGCGCGGTGTAGAAACTACTATACAGAGAGGAACAAAACAAGATGGCTCCTAACTGATATATTTGTGTTGTGGTCTTCATGATGGTGCTTAACTCTTTTGTGTGGGCTAGAGGCAGGCGATGGCCCAGTATCATATCGAGGATCAGCACAAGATTCCACCCATGTCAATTTCCTATTTTTCTTCGTAATCTTTTTGTGAGTCACATACTGAACATCCAAGTCCTTCCCATGGGATAATTGACCTCGGTCTTTGAAGGAGAAAGCCCTAGACTTGAGATGGGAATTTTTCTTCCCAGACATGATAGTATAACTCGCACTCCAGCCAGAGAATGTAAAACTTTGTCAACTAGCACTAGCAGAGTTAAAAAAACCGAAATCCCAATTTGATCCACCCTGATCTGACCATGAGATCTCCCATATCTCCCTCCTGACATGTTTCCTAGGTCTATGATCTGTATCATGACTTCCCAATAGTTGTAAAAAGTCCATCTGAACTGGAAATGCTGGCTTAGATACCCCTACTCGATTATGAACCTTATCCTTCATAAAATGTGCAACGACAAATCTTTCTCCAATTTTCCAGGGACCGACAGAGTGCTCCAAAATCTTCCCACATATTTAAGAAATAGTTCAATGAAGAAATAATAAGGTTCGTACCTTGCCCAAAATACTTACTAATGTTCCAGGGAAATAATCAAGTTCTGCTTCTAGATCTTTGATTCGAAATGTTGCGTTATGCCCAATGCCAAAACTGGCTAGGAGGTCATAATGAGACGAGGCCCCACCAGCGTCACGGTGACCCAAAGTAACCCGATTAACAATAAGCTCTATTCCCGAAAAAACAGATGGCCATTGAGATGTTGGTGCAGGTTTTTTTAGACTGCAAAGTGGCACTCGATACCTTCGAGGCTGCAGCTAAGCCTGCCTCAAATAGTTCAGAAGCAATGAAAGCTGTTATGGCATTAAAGAACAATTCTGTGCCAGAGATGACCTTTAGCCATTGTTGAACCGAGTTGGAGGAATAGGACGCCGATGTTACTAAAGGATCTTGAAGCCTCTAAATTACCGATCATGTGAGTCATTTGATGTCAATATAACCCCAGAAATAATATTAAGTTACCTCGCGTCTTTGCATGAAATAAGCAGGTGAGACAGTGACCCGTCCTCCTCCAAATGTCCCCCCTCCCACTGGCACATGAAAGCCTTCTGAACGCCAAGAGGGTTTCTTGTCAGTTGCTGATGTACCAACTGGTATGGATTTCAGTAGATAACCTCGAAGATCCATGGTAGCGGTGTTCATCAAATCCTTAATTAATTAGACATCACCAAGGAAAATTTGAAATTAAGAAGCTCACCACTCGGCTACCAGATAAAATATTTGGGAGGTACCAGACCAATATCTTGCCATGATTATCAACAATCATAGCTGGTTCTGAAATTCTCCCTAGTACTGTCATTGGAAAATATTTTCTTAGTTTTTCCTGCTGCGTTGATGGGACACCACTTGGCTGGCTATGGGAGGATTTCACCATGTCAACGTAACGATCAACATCCCACATGACATAGTCTATCTCATGGATGTCAACTTCTTCATTTAGTAGGGTTTTACAAACAAGGGCTTACAAGGATTAGTCATTGCATGTGCAATAGTCACACATATTACAGTGATCTATCTCCGTATAATACGAGGGAACGGACATGCATAATATCCCGTATGATACGGGCCAGCGGACCATGGGCCCATGATAAAAATATCCTTGACTATGACGGATGGGCCGGGAGGGAAATTATTCCCGATGGAGGCGGGTGGGCCCATGCAGGGAATATATAGAGTAGATGAGTGGGCCGATGTATATGAATATTAGGTAGACGGGTGGGCCGATGTAGAAACAACAATACTGAGAGGAACAAACAAAGATGGCTCCAAACTGATATATTTGTGTTGTGGTCTTTGCACTGCCTAGTCTGCTATACTTGCCTGACAAGTGCGTTCGACCCAGGGGTCTGCGGTCTGGGAATAGTCTTGGGGGTAAGTGAGTGATGTGTGGTCAATAGTCCGAGCGCGGGAAACAATGTCCAAAGGTATAATTACGATGTCTGATGCAAAAGCGTCGGGTCCGATGTTTTCGGGGTTTCGGGTTATCGGGTTCGGGTTCGGGGTGTCGGAAACTAATAGTAACGCTATAGCGAGCGTCGGAAGAGCGAGCGGTGTGCGCAATAATAACAATGACTGATATGGGCGGTGAAGGAACGATGATATTCGCAATGTCAACTAAGAACTACGAAATATCGGGTTTGACCACTAAGCGTCGGGGAACTGCTCCCCTCTACTTGGATAATCAATAATGCTCGAGGTCAGTCCAATATATATGTAAGTACGTAGAAATGCAGAACCCGTAGGCAAAAGTAGCGGCGGAGTATTTCGGATCCGAAGTACATGTAAATAAACATGAGGCGCTGCGGACTATGGGAAAACATGTAATAGTGCTGGCTACGACGTGAGTAATGTGCGAAATAATGAACTACACACCTAGTGGGGCTAGCAAGACGGAACGGGACACGGATAGGACAAGTGCGCGGGAAAACATCGGGTCCGATGCGGCCTAAACGTCGGGTTGGCGGGTTAGCGTCGGATAACATCGGGAAGTGATTAGCATGTGACGGGTATTTGACGTATACTGTAAAATAGCTCGATACGAGCCCAGCGCCAGCTCGTGTCCTACACCGAGGTAGTTGGATATTATGCAGATGGGTGTATTAAGGTAGATGTGTATGAGATAGATGGGTAGGTACTTGTTATCACATTCACGGGTGGGCCCAGACACATATTAAATTAGACGGGTAGGCCGAGGGTATTATAAAATATTGTATTAGACGGGTAGGCCCAGACGCATATTAATTAGACGGGTGGGCCGAGGGTGTTGTATGGGATGTTGTATTAGATGGGTGGGCCGAGGGTGGTATAAAATATAGATGGGTGGGCCCATGTGTATCATAATTGTAGACATGATGGAGCTGAGGTAGTTGTACATCAACCAAATCAGAGGAGGTAATAAATCAAAGTTACCGAGTTCCCGGAGCAGCAGGTGATCTCCTGACATGGCCTTTGATGGTGCACAGGTTGTCTTGCAGAATTTGGAATCTGGGGTGCAAAGCTTGTGTTGCCCTACGAGACGCCAAGTTCCGACCACCCAAATTTGGGTCAACCGTACCGACTTCTGAGTTCCAGGACCCGGGAGTCGACAAATGAATATCTGATAACCAGCACACTTCCAATCAGGTAGTATTTCATTGAGCAATGGATCATCCAAGGGGTCCCTTATCGGACTCGGTAGTCAATATAGGCAAATGATAATGAAAACATGAAAGTTGTTATTATGCTATTTTCCAAACCCGAGACCCTGAAACCCATTGTTCAACATGTCCATTTTTCACTCACTGCACAAATCACTGAGTTTCAAGTGCCGAAACCCAAAACTCGAAACCCGGTGTGCAACACGTTGATTGTTCATTTACATTACACAGATCATCGAGTTCCGAGTGTTGAGTGCCGAAACCCGAAAATATGTATGGAACATGTCCATTTCTTACTCATTGCACATATCACCGAGTTTCGAGTGCCGAAACCCAAAACCCAAAACCCAGTGTGCATCATGTCCATTGTTCAATTATATTACACAAGTCATCGAGTTCCGAGTTCCGAGGGCCGACATCCGAACCCCGGACCCCGAAAATATGTGCGCAACATATCCATTTTTCACTCACTGCACAAATCACCGAGTTTCGAGTGCCAAAGCATGAAACTTGAAACCCAGTGTGCAACATGTTGATTTTTCATTTATATCACACAAATAACCAAGTGCCAAGTGCCAAGTGCCGAAACCCGAAGCCCGAGACCCGAAAATATGTATGCAACATTTCCATTTTTCACTTGTTGCACAAATCACTGAGTTTCAAGTGCCAAAACCCAAAACTCAAAACCGGGTGTGCAATATGTTCATTGTTCATTTACATTACACAGATCATCGAGTTCCGAGTGCCGAGTGCCGAAACCCGAAGCCCGAGACCCGAAAATATGTACACAACATGTCCATTTTTCACTCACTGCACAAATCACCGAGTTTCGAGTGCCAAAGCGTGAAACTTGAAACCCAGTGTGCAACATGTTGATTTTTCATTTATATCACACAATCGAGTTCCGAGTGCCGAGGGCCGAGACCCGAACCCCGAACCCCGAAAATATGTATGCAACATGTCCATTTTTCACTTGTTGCACAAATCACTGAGTTTTGAGTGCCAAAACCTGAAACTTGAAACCCGGCATGCAACATGTTGATTTTTCATTTATATTACACAGATCATCGAGGTCCGAGTGCCGAGGGCCAAATCCCAAAGCCTGAGACCCGAAAATATGTACACAACATGTCCATTTGTCACTCATTGCACAAATCACCGAGTTTTGAGTGCCGAAACCCAAAACTCGAAACCCAGCATGCAACATGTCCATTTTTCATTTACATTACGCAAATCATCGAGTTCCGAGTGCCGAGTGCCGAGACCCGAACCCCGAACCCCGAAAATATGTGCGCAACATGTCCATTTTTCACTTGTTGCACAAATCACCGAGTTTTGAGTGCCAAAACCTGAAACTCGAAACCCGGTGTGCAACATGTCCATTTTTCATTTATATTACACAAATCATCGAGTTCCGAGTGCCGAGGGCCGAGACCCGAAGCCCGAGACCCGAAAATATGTATGCAACATTTCCATTTTTCACTTGTTGCACAAATCACCAAGTTTCAAGTGCCGAAACCCAAAACTCAAAACCGGGTGTGCAACATGTCCATTTTTCAATTATATTACACAAGTCATTGAGTTCCGAGGGCCGAGGGCCGAAACCCGAACCCCGAACCCCGAAAATATGTGCACAACATGTCCATTTTTTGCTCACTGCACACAGTCCACAATTTCGGGGTTTGGGGGTTTTAAATCAACCTTTCATATATCCATACATATTTTACCAACCCCCGAACCCCGAAATTGTGGACTGCCGGGTTTCGGGGTTCGGGGGTCCCGGAACTTGGAACTCGGTATGTAAGACAACAAAAATATCTTTCGGGGTTCGGGGGTTAGTGAAATGTTTATAGATATATGTAGGTTAATTCAAACATGTCTGAAAATTTTCATTCGTCTCAAATGTCAAATCCTGAGTTCCGGGCTTCGGGACTCGGCACCTGGCACCGGCACTCGGGGTTCGGGGTTCGGCACTGAAAATTTGACATTCAGGTCTTCGGGTTTCGGGTGATATCTAAATCAACAGCTTCAAGTTCTGCCAAAGCGTGAAACTTAAAACCCCGTGTGCAACATGTTGATTTTTCATTTATATCACACAAATCATCGAGTTCCGAGTGCCGAGGGCTGAGACCCGAAGCCCGAGACCCGAAAATATGTACACAACATGTCTATTTTTCACTCACTGCACAAATCACCGAGTTTCGAGTGCCAAAGCATGAAACTTGAAACCCAGTGTGCAACATGTTGATTTTTCATTTATATCACACAAATAACCAAGTGCCAAGTGCCAAGTGCCGAAACCCGAAGCCCGAGACCCGAAAATATGTATATAACATTTCCATTTTTCACTTGTTGCACAAATCACTGAGTTTCAAGTGCCAAAACCCAAAACTCGAAACCTGGTGTGCAACATGTTCATTGTTCATTTACATTACACAGATCATCGAGTTCCGAGTGCCGAGGGCCGAAACCCGAAGCCTGAAGCCCAAAACCCAAAATCATGTACACAACATGTCCATTTTTCACTCATTGCACAAATCACCAAGTGTCGAGTGTCGAAACCTGAAACCCGGTACTTCAAATGGACATGAATTGTATTTGTATGTATTATCCATTGGTGTAGGGTTCAAATAACTTGGGAATTGTATTTGTCAGCACTTGGTACTCGGTACTCGGTGATCGGTGGTCAATGGTCGGTACTCGAGACTCGGTAGTCAATATAGGCAAATGATAATGAAAAATGACAGTTGTAGTCCACGTCAAGGTGAGTGTCTTGGTAGTCTTTCCTTGTTATTCGGCAAAACATCAGCAATAATGAAAAAATGATAGTCTTTTCTTGTCAATTGGTTATCTTGTTACTCATTATGCAGTACTCGGTACATGGTAATTGGTACTCAGTATTTGGTGTTGATACTCGGTACCCGGGAATCAGTAGTCAGCTTAATGAAGGTTGTAGTCCGAGTCTAGGTGAGTTTATTTGTAGTCTTTTCTCGTCCATTGGTTACCATGTGACCGAGATATAAGCTAAAGAAATCTGAAACATCAATAATGACAAATGAAATACATGTGTGCAGTAAGTGAGTCTAAAGATAAAAGAATGAATATTAATAGCGAGACTTGCACATTATGTCGAGATATCCAACATAACAAGCCTGTGATGTGATCAGAGACCTGGAATAACACCCATATACATCCATTATAATAGCTTAAAAGCTTAGAAAGATTCATGAAGGATTGATGTAATGATAGGCAAAATGACATATGTGTGGAGAGTGACAATAGACATCTTTTATACAAAGTCACATTTATATATGATTCAGGCCGAAAATATCATTACAAATATGTAGAATAGATCGTAAACTACCCAAGGAACCCATACTGCCTACTGCCCTGAGGGTAGGGGGTGGGTAGAAGGGATATAGTGAAAATATGAGTTGACCCAGCATTAAAGTCCTACCACTGCTCAACTAACCATTTTCGATGCTTTGGGTCTTTGAAGTTTCCCACACTCAATTTCTTACCCATTTCACTTCCTCAGTACTCAATTCTTGGTTGATTTGTCTGTAAATTTATGTCTATGATACTTAAGATATTTGAAATGTACCCCAGGTTTCTGATTATGAAGATTCAATGTTTTGAAGGCATGGGCCCCTTATCAGGCGAAATGGCAAGTATACACACTAGCTCACAAACTCCAGCCTATTGTGAGCTGATCTTGGTCATGAGAAGCAAGAATATAAGCTACGCTCATTATATATTAAAAGGTTGGATCATGGATGCAAGGGCAAGATACTGAAAATCGTGAAAAAATGTCACAAGTGCAATTGTCTATGCTTTGTTCCTGGAAAAGGATCCTGTGTGTCCTGGGCTGGTTATATGATATATCTACTCCGAATATGCTCAGGAATAGACTCCCTACAGTCCTTGAGGTCCAGTCCTACAAGGAAAAAACCCCAGCAGGTGAACCACCAGAAGAGGGGGAGGTACACTATACAATAAAGGATTACCCTATGGTCCTGAGCTCCTGATACATTGTTTCTATTGTTGAATAGATGATTGAGATATAATTTCAAAGTCTATTCACCTAGAAATGAACACATAGGAACATATTTTGTATTTTTATGTATATATGCAATATCCATTTAAGCACCAAGTCTCAACTACCGATTACCAAGTCCCGACACTTGATAGTTGATAGTCAGTATTCGAGCTCCGAGTGCCAATATTGCCTACCAATATCAAATGATAACCAAACCAAGACCCAAGTTCCAAACCTGACTACTGAATACCAAGTATCAGTACTTGGGACTCGGGACTATTGGCTGGAGTACCCAACTATTGATTCACAGGTACCGAGAATTAGAACCAAGTACTGAGTACCTGACTACTGATTCTCGGGTACCAAGTATCAGAACCGAGTACCGAGTACCTGACTACTGATTCTCGGGTATTGAGTATCAGAACCAAATACCGAGTACTGATTCCCTTGTACCGAGTACCGAGTAACGAGATAACCAATTGACAAGAAAAAACTACCAATACACTCACCTTGGCTCAGACTACAACTTTTGTTCAGGAACTTAAACATAATAATAACTTTCATTTTTCATTATTGCCGATGTTTCAGATTTCTTTAGCTTATATCTTGGTTAAATGATAACTGATGGACAAGAAAAGACTACCAATACACTCCCCTAGACTCGGACTACAACCTTCGGTAAGGAAGTTAAGCGTAATAACAACTTTCATTTTTCATTACCATTTGCCTATATTGACTACCGACCAGTGGCTGAGTGCCGAAGCTTGAAACTTGAAATTGGTGGAAAATGAAATCTCACAACAATGTACACATGAACATGTTTCATTTCCATAAACAATTCCCCGAGTGTCATGTACCGAGCCCCGAAACCCAAAGCCTGAAGCCCGGACTGTGTTGTCAGGTTAGTACAAGACACTCGGTGAATTGTCAAAGGAAATGAAACATTTTCATGTGTACATTGTCGCGAGATTTTGTTTTCCACTGATTTCAAGTTCCAAGCTTCAGCACTCAGCATCCGGCACTCGGAACTCGGAACTCGGAACTCGGAACTCGGAACTCGGAACTCGGAACTCGGAACTCGGAACTCAGTGAAATGTCTAAGGAAATAGAAATTTCACAATTCCCTGAGTTAGTACAAGACACTCAGTGAATTGTCAAAGGAAATAAAACATTTTCATGTGTACATTGTTGCAAGATTTTGTTTTCCACTGATTTCAAGTTTTGAGCTTCAGCACTCGGCACTCGGAGCTCGGCGCTCGGAACTCGGAATTCGGCGCCCGGAACTCGGAACTCAGTGAAATGTCCAAGAAAATAGAAATTTCACAATTCCCCGAGTGTGTTACAGTGAACTACACTGTCCCCTCTGCCACCCCTGCCTGCCTTGCGAAGGCAGCGACACGTACCCGAACCCAGAGACCTCGGAGACCATAGACGATAACCGGGCTTGTAAGCCATAGATGATAGAAGAAGATAAGCGGCAACTGCCGGCTTAGTAAGCAGTCTGGACTGCTGACGACACGATGACGACGCATATGACGACATAGGTCTAGAAGACCTATTTATGTTATCAAGATAGAAGGCAAGCCTCGTGTTGCCTCATGTACTGATAGAAGGACACCTCGTGGTCCTATCTTAGATAGAAGCCTGCCTCATGCATGGTATCTCTGACTCGATAGATAAGCAGATTAGAACCCAGCTTCAAGCTGAGCTTAGATACGATAGAGTAGCCTTATATAAGGACGAGGATTAAAGTAGATGTTCCTTACTTTAATCTTACTTGGTTTTCCCTTGTACTCCCTGTCCTGCTAAAGCTACCTGCTCGACATAGCTTCGCTATCATCGCTACGTAACCCCTTGCTCATCGACGAGCCTCATACCCTCGTCATACAGCAAGCTACGCCAGCGTACGCAACCTTTGGTTATCTCCAGAGGCCGACGACTCTCAGCACTTGATACTACTATCGTAGTTGTCGCTGTTAGAACCATCCAAGTCGCACACGACTGCTTTGTCGTAACAGAGTGTCGTGTACCGAGCCCTGAAGCCTGAAGCCCAGACTGTGTTGTCAGGTTAGTACAAGACACTTGGTGAATTGTCAAAGGAAATGAAACATCTTCATGTGTACATTGTTGCGAGATTTCATTTTCCACTGATTTCAAGTTTCAAGCTTCGGCACTAACCCGGAACTTGGGACTCGATTTTTGAGATGAAAGACATTTTTCAAACATGTTTGAATCAACCTTTCGTGTATCCATAAACATTTTACCAACTCCTGAACCCCGAAATTGTGGACTGCCGAGTCTCGGGGGTCGGGGGTCGGTGCTCGGGACTTGGGAAATTTGGGGAGATTAATAAAATTTGATCTACAATAAATTTGATTTACAAACAAATTGATTTACAAACTTTTGAAAGATATGTCGTCTCACATATCGAGTCCCGAGTTCCGGGACCCCCGAACCCCGAAACCCGAAACCCGAGACCCGGCAGTCCACAATTTCGGGGTTCGGGGGTGGTAAAATGTCTATGGATATACAAAGGTTGATTCAAACATGTTTGAAAGATGTCTTACCCGGAACTCGGCATCAATTTTTGAGATGAAAGACATCTTTGAAACATGTTTGAATCAACCTTTCATATATCCATAAACATTTTACCAACCCCCGAACCCCGAAATTGTGGACTGCCGGGTCCCGGGTTTCGGGGTTCGGGGGTCCCGGAACTCGGAACTCGGTATGTGAGACAACAAAAATATATTTCAAACATGGGTAAGTCAATGTGTTTGTCAATCAACTCGATTGTAAATTATATTTTATTAATTTCCCAAGTTCCGAGTTCCGAGCTCTGGGACCCCCGAACCCCGAAACCTGACAGTCCACAATTTCGGGGTTCGGGAGTTGGTAAAATGTGTATGGATAGATGAAAGGTTAATTTAAACATTTTTGAAAGATGTCCCATATGAAATGTCAAGTCCCAAGTTTCGATTTCCGGGTTTCTGGAGTGCCGAGTCCCAAAGCCCGAAGTCCCGAAACCCGGAGTTCAAAACTCGGGACTTAACATTTCATATGGGACATCTTTCAAAAATGTTTGAATCAACCTTTCATCTATCCATACACATTTTACCAACTCCCGAACCCCGAAATTGTGGACTGTCGGGTTTTGGGGTTCGGGGGTCCCAGAGCTCGGAACTCGGAACTTGGAAAATTAATAAAATATAATTTACAATCGAGTTGATTGACAAACACATTGACTTACCCATGTTTGAAATATATTTTTGTTGTCTCACATACCGAGTTCCGAGTTCCGCGACCCCCGAACCCCGAAACCTGAGACCCGGCAGTCCACAATTTCAGGGTTCAGGGGTTGGTAAATCTCGGTTTGGGGTTTTGCACTGAAAATGTGACATTTATACGTATCTAGGCTCACCCATATATGTACCCATCTATGTACAATTCCCCCACATCAGCCCACCCATCTATGTATTATCCCCCACATCGGCCCACCCGTCTATGTAATACATCCTATGTTGGCCCACCTGTCTATATAATACATACTATGTCGGCCCACCTGTCTATATAATTATACCCCACCTTGGCCCACCTGTCTATGTAATAAATATTTTATCACACCCTCGGCCCACCCGTCTATTTGATATTCCTTTCGTCGGCCCACCCGTATATGTAATACTTTTTATGTCGGCCCACCTGTATATGTAATACACCCCGCGTCAGCCCACCCATCTATGTAATATTCCCCTACCTCGGCCCACCCATATATGTAATACACCCCCGTCGGCCCGCCCGTCTATATAACAATATTTGCCTTACATCTCTCTTCAGCCCAGCTGTCTATAATATCCTACTCTACATATTACCCTGATGGGCCCACCCATCTCCATGAATGATCATATTCCCCTGGCCCATCCATCAACATCAAGGATATATATATCATTGGCATACATGGGCCCACCCGTCTCCATCGGAAATAATATGTGTCCCGGCCCATCCGTCATCATCGAGAATATACACAACATGGGCCCATAATCCGCTGGCCCGTCTCATATGGGATATTATGTAGGTCGGGTGGCCCGTATAATACGGAATTTGTCACTGAAGGGGCTCATAGTCAAGGATGCACAATGTATTTCATATTCTGTCACTAGATCACAACCATGACCTGCTGGCTCTGCTGACAAACAAGCATTCAGTTGCAACCGAATCCTCATACTTTGTCTATTAGCTACTGCCATCATAATAGACAGATAAGTACACATACCATGCCTTTTGCAGTAGATGAGATTGGAGAACACCACCTTTGAAGACAGGCACTGCAGAAGCTTCCTTCATTATTTGCTTGATCTCTGAACTCAGCAAGGCATGAAGGTTTCTTGACTCAGGCCCTAATGAGTCCATGACACAATTAACTTGGACTACAGTGGACGATGAATTGGTTCAACCTGGTTCCTTGGCTCAAAAATTTCAAATTAAAATTTGATCCGAATTAGGTTTGATGAATTTGATCCGACTCGGAGTTGACCCGAATTTCATTTGAACTCAAATGAGTCATTAACCCACAAGTGGCTTCTTGAGTAAGGTAAGGAGAGACTGAATAATATGCAAAGACTGCAATGATAGAGTGCCTTCAAGGGTATATATATTTTAGAGATATAAGGCAAAAGGAGCAACTTGGACTACAGTGGACAGTGAATTGGTTCAACCTGGTTCCTTGGCTCAAAAATTTCATATTAATATTTGATCTGAATTAGGTTTGATGAATTTGATCCGACTCGGAGTTGACTCGAATTTCATTTAGACTCAAATGAGTCGTAACCCCATGAGTTCAATCACCAAGCTTCTTGAGTAAAGTAAGGAGAGACTGATCAATATATGATAGCATCTTGTAGAGGCTAGGTGTGATAAAGCTGACAACAATCATTGTTGAGATCAAGGCTGGAAAAGATGATGGTTCAAAGCTGACAATGATAATTTGCACACTTGACTTGATCACTCAAGGATCTCTCTTGACATGGAATCTAAGCGTGAGACTATATCTGATGGTTGTTCACAATTTTGTGCGGTCATAATCAAATGGTAAAATGTTGAAACCATTTTACCATTTGATTATGACCGCACAAAATTGTGAACAACCATCAGATATAGTCTCACGCTTAGATTCCATGTCAAGAGAGATCCTTGAGTGATCAAGTCAAGTGTGCAAATTATCATTGTCAGCTTTGAACCATCATCTTTTCCAGCCTTGATCTCAACAATGATTGTTGTCAGCTTTATCACACCTAGCCTCTATAAGATGCTATCATATATTGAGTATACTACTCAAAACACAGAATACTGATGTTAACATTGGACCTTATACTACTCAGATGTCATCATAGCCCAGATCCAATTCATAGGACGATACCTTGTTTCCTTTAAAGGAATATTTCCACGGTCACGTGACTTTTCACAGCGGCAAAATGAGCATCTTCGAGACATGTATAGCAGGACAAAGTAGTACATAAACATTCAATTACTAAGACTTTCATAACGCAAACCACATGAAGAAAAAATTAGGGAAGTGCACGACTTCGATGAGGGGGCCCCTCCTCACCGAAGCCATACACTCTGAAGAAAATCTACAAAGTAAATTTACGACCCTGCTGAACAATGAGA